>NW_027040540.1:600000-1200000 GCF_037179485.1 Ochlerotatus camptorhynchus
TATTCTTCAGGCAAAGTTTGGATTTCCTGTTTATAAGAGGATACAAACATTTTATATATTTGTTACATTTGGCTTGAATGCCCTCAATGTGATCTTTAAAAGTTAATTTATGGTCAAGTATTAATCCAAGATATTTCACTTGGTTTGACCAGGAAATTGGAACTCCGTTCATAGTGACTATGTGACTACTACTAGGTTTCAAAAAGGAAGCCCTGGGCTTATGTGGAAATATTATAAGTTGAGTTTTGGAAGCGTTGGGAGAAATCTTCCATTTTTGTAAATAAGAAGAGAAAATATCTAAACTTTTCTGAAGTCTGCTGCAAATAACACGAAGACTTCTTCCTTTAGCGGAAATGCCTGTGTCATCAGCAAACAAAGATTTGTGGCAACCTTGAGGCAAATCAGGGAGGTCCGAAGTGAAAATGTTATACAATATAGGCCCAAGAATGCTACCCTGAGGAACTCCTGCTCTAACAGGTAGTCGTTTAGATTTGGAATTTTGATAATTTACCTGAAGAGTTCTGTCAGTTAAATAATTTTGAACTAATTTCATAATGTAAAGTGGAAAATTAAACTTTTTCAATTTAACAATCAAACCTTCATGCCAAACACTGTCGAATGCTTTTTCTATGTCTAGAAGAGCAACTCCAGTTGAGTGGCCTTCAGATTTGTTTGAACGAATTAAATTGGTAACTCTCAAGAGTTGATGAGTAGTTGAATGCCCATGGCGAAATCCAAACTGCTCATCTGCAAAAATTGAGTTCGTATTGATGTGAAGCATCATTCTATTCAAAATTATTTTTTCAAAAAGTTTACTTATTGAAGAAAGCAAACTTATTGGACGGTAGCTAGAAGCTTCAGCTGGATTTTTATCCGGCTTCAAAATTGGAACAACTTTTGCATTTTTCCATTTATCAGGAAAGTATGCCAAATGGAAACATCTGTTAAATAATTTTACCAGGAAAGACAAGGTACTCTCTGGGAGTTTTTTGATGAGGATATAGAAAATTCCATCATCACCTGGAGCTTTCATATTTTGAATTTTTTTAGTTATAGACCTTACTTCGTCCAAATCAGTCCCCCAGGAATCATCAAAAATATTTTCCCGAGAGAAAATATTCCGAAAATCCCGAGCAACCTGATTCTCAATAGGATTAGTAAGACCCAAACTGAAATTATGGGAACTCTCGAATTGCTTAGCAAGTTTCTGAGCTTTTTCCAAATTTGTGATCAAAATTTTACCACCTTCTTTAAGCGCTGGAATTGGCTTTTGAGGTTTTTTCAAAATTTTTGTGAGTTTCCAAAAGGGTTTGGAACTCGGGTCTAATTTAGAAACATTATTTTCAAAAGTTTTGTTCCTCAGGGCAGAGAATCGCTTTTTAATTTGTTTTTGCAAATCCCGCCAGATAACTTTCATGGCAGGATCGCGTGTTCTTCGATATTGTCTCCTACGGACATTTTTAAGACGGATCAATAGCTGAAGATCGTCTTCTATTATAATTGAATCGAATTTAACCTCGCATTTTGGTACTGAGGCAGCTCTTGCTTCAACTATAGAAGTAGTCAGAGATTCAATTTCATCTTAATTTCATTGGTTTGCAAAGGAATGTTTGGATCGAAGTTATATTCCATAAATGTTCGATATTGCTCCCAATCAGCTGTATGGTAATTGAAAATAGAGCTGTTAGGATTACAAATTATTTCTTGGGATATTTCAAAAGTTACTGGAAGGTGATCAGAACCGAAGTCAGCATGGGTAACCAATTGGCTACAAAGTTGACATGAATCAGTTAAGACCAAATCAATAGTTGAGGGATTTCTTGCAGAAGAAAAGCATGTTGGACTGTTTGTATATTGAATAGTGTAATAACCTGCAGAACAATCATCAAACAGAATATTACCATTGGAATTGCTTTGAGTATTATTACATGAGCAGTGTTTTGCATTAAAATCACCAATAATGAAGAATTTAGACCTATGACGGGTAAGTTTCTGGAGGTCACCCTTGAGAAAATTCTTTTTCTGGCCTACGCATTGGAATGGCAAATAGGCAGCTATAAACGTAAGTTGTCCAAATTTTGTTTCAACAGAAACTCCCAAAGTTTCAAAAACTTTGGTTTCAAATGAAGAAAGTATTTTATGTTTGATTCGTCTATGAATAATGATGGCAACGCCACCACAGGGTCCATCAAGACGATCATTTCCATAAATTAAATAATTTGAGTCCTTCTTAACCTTATGGTCAGGTTTAAGGAACGTTTCAGCTATAACGGCAATATGCACGTTATGAACTCTCAAAAAGTTAAATAGCTCGTTTTCATTATCTTTAAGAGATCGAGCATTCCAATTTAAAATGTTTAATGCTTTAAAATCCATTACTGAATTTTAAAGTCATGACAATATTATTAGCAAATTTTACTCCAGTTTGAATAGCATCAAAAATGGAGTTAGATTTAAGCATATCAGAAATCATGTCAATTAATGAATTCTGTAAAAATTCCATTTTAGGGGCAGTAATGCTTCCTAAGTCAAAATTGTCAAAATTTCCGTTAGAACGTTGGTTAGTATTTTGATTTCTACCCGCTGCAATAGCAGCATAGGTAGCTCCATTAACTCGCTGAACATTGTTAGCAGTGAGGGGAGTAGGTACAGATGAAAAATTTGAAGAAGGGGTGATATTTGTACATACGTGTAAGAATGTAGAATTTGTTCCTCGCTGACCGTTGTTAACAGCAGAGGAATTTGTACCTGGTCGGAAACGTGGAGCGTTTCCTACCTGTCGGTTAGAACGAGATTGTAGGATCGCTTTGCGAGTCTTACATTCCCAAAAATTGGATTTGTGGTTTTCACCACAATTTGAACATTTAAATTTCTTAGGATCTTCCTTCATAGGACAGTCGTCCTTTGCGTGAGAGGAATCACCACAATTCATGCATTTAGCTGGCATGTAGCAATTTTTAGTTCCGTGACCCCATCCCTGGCACTTACGGCACTGAGTGAGGTTTTGGAAATTTCCTCCAGTCTTCCTGAAGTGTTCCCACTTCACTCGGACATGGAGCATAAGGCTAGCTTTTTCTAAGGCCTTAAGGTTGTTTAGTTCACTAGACTTGAAGTGAACTAAATAAAAATCATTAGAAATCCCGTTGCGCGAATCGCCAGGACGGGATTTCATTTTCATTTTGATTACTTGGAGTGGCACAACTCCAAGTAATTTTGCCAGTTCATCTTTGATCTGATCCAGGGATTCACCACTGGGCAGTCCTTTCATGACAACCTTGAACACACGTTCAGTTTTGGTGTCGTAAGTAAAAAATTTGTGCTTCTTCTCAGTAAGATACTTGAGAAGACATTTAAATCCCTCCAAGGTTTCAGCCAATACACGGCATTCACCCCGACGTCCAATTTGTAGTGAAAACTTAACTTTCACGAAATTCAAAAGTTCCATGCGAAGAGCATGGAAATCGGTAGTGGTTATCACAATAGGGGGAATCTTTTCCTTCTTGGCATTAAGCCGGGAAAGTTTACTAGAATTTTTCTTGGATGATGGATCATTCTCATCATCCGTGAGCAAATCAAATTGATTACTCAAATTAATTTCTTCAGAAGGGGGGTCAAGAGTTTGCCCCTTTCTTTTGCGTTTAGGCGCCATGGCGGCAGTAAATTTTTATCCAAATCGACTTCCAAGCAGATTACTATAAGAATCTGAAGGATCGAAGAGGAATTTTCCAAATCGATATCCAAGAAGGATTACCTCGGGTAGGGTCCAAACAAGGATCGAAGAGGAATAAGAGGAGTTGAACAAGGTAGAAAATTTTTACAGGTTGAGCACTGAAAAGTGCTGTTTAAATTTGTTGTAGCTTTAGGTAGTAGTAACACTTCCTTCAGCAAAAAGCAAATAGATCCGCACGGCAAGAGAGCACGATGCGGACTGAAAAACATAACCCTTTGCTTCAGTACCGTCAACCTCCATGTCCATGGGGAGGGCAAAAATGGAAGATTTCTCCCATCGCTTCCAAAACTCAACTTATAATATTTCCAGATAAGCATAGAGCTTCCTTTTTGAAAACTAATAGTAGTCACTATGAACGGAGTTCCAATTTCCTGGTCAAACCAAGTGAAATATCTTGGATTGGTACTTGACCAATTAACTTTTAAAGATCCCATTGACGGCATTCAAGCTAAATGTAACACGTTTATAAAATGTTTGTATCCTCTTATAAACAGGAAATCCATACTTTGCCTGACGGAACTTCTAATATTTAAACAAGTTTTTAGACCGGCCATGCTTTACGCTGTTCCAATATGGTCTAGTTGTTGCACTACCAGGAAAAAAGCACTTCAAAGGATTCCCAAGTAACACTTGCAAAATCTTGCATGAAAAATAAAAAAAAAATCCAGTCGTAAATAAGTTATATATTAATTACTTGTAAAGCATCCTGTTTTAGACTGCGTTGTATTGTTGTTTGTGAAGTATTCAACCTTTCTGACAAGCACTTGTTATCTCGAAGTTATGATTCGATATTGCATTTCTCAATTTCCAGTTTATAACACATTTATAACTGATTGTATTTGGTGAAAACTGGCTAGCCTTATATACAACATTATTTCATATGTCATTATTAGAAACATGAATACATCTGAGATATAACTTATTTATAATATATTATTAATTAGTTATAATTCAGTTGTAGTCATGTTTCTAAAAATGACATATGAAAACATGTTGTATATAAGGCTAGCAAGTTTTCATCAAAAACAATCAGTTATAAAAGTGTTATAAATAGGCAATTGAGAGTTGCCATACCTAATTATAACTACAATATACGATACAAGTAATGCTCTTGTTTGTCGTGTTATAAAGATGTTTTGATAACAATTATGAAATCTTTCAATGCATTCTACAAACTGCACTACAATATGGCTGAACAATGAAGCAATGTATAGAATGAAAAAAACATTTAATATGTGTTTTCAACATCACATGTACGTTTTGTAACAGAGAAAAGTAAGATAATTAAAAAAAAGAAAGTTGATACTCTATTTGTTTTTGTTTTTAGCAATGTTGGGGAATTTTATCCAGGATTTTTTATGCAATTCAATTTATTATATTAAGCTTTTTTTGAGAGCCACTGAGTTTTTTAGAAGTAGAATGTATAGATTTACCATAAATTTGAAACCGCATAAATGTTTGCAGAACGGAATCTCAGTTTAGGCACTTTATTCGCACGACAAAATTCCTCAGAAGAATAAGTTGTGTAAATTGATGATAAACAAATTCCATTCGTAGGAAGGATGAAATTAATTTACAACATGTCCAATACAGTAGGTTGCGTTATAGTCATAAAACATTGTGCATACCTTTCTTAATGCAGCCACTTTAATTAAAAAACAATTTTTTTTTTCCAAAAATATGCTCTGTCTTTTATTGGCAGGCTTTTAGGTTGTAAAAGTCGGAAGATTTATTAACCTCCCTAATTTAACTATTTTAATCCACACTTAAAGAAAATCATTAGAAATATATTGCTTACTTCTACAGAGCTGTTGTACTTTTTTAAATTATTTACATCTCTGTCAATTAATCACACCATATAATATGTTGACCTCACTAACCATAGAGACCTTTAAAAACTACAAGGGAAGCCTTATGGGGTTGTACGCAGTGATGGAAAAGTTCGCGAAAACTCACTATGACTCGCGAACTTTTCCCTTGGTTAACTTCGTGAAATATCGCGAACTGTTCCAACACTGGTTGTACGCAATGGTGACGTAGGAGTACATGGTCTTATATAATAAATCTTATTGGTTAACTTGAGCAGGAGCTTGTGTTTTGTGTAGGAATAGGAATTTGAGCGGGGGTCTCTCTGTTTATTCTCTTTAGTATTACGCGCTTGACATAGATGGCCCACAGCGACTCACGAAGAGCTACTGATTCCGCTATTAGCGGTGCGACTTCTTCCTCCTTCTATTGATGCTTGCTGCTTGCAGGCAGCCTCTCGTTGTGTACTGGAGAACACCACCACTCACCACGCGGTGACTGAATAAACACCGTTTGGTGAGACCGGTTGAAATTCAGCTTTGAAATCTTTATTAGGGAAATCGCTTTTCGCAGGCAATCGATGATCATTTATATTATCATAGAAACAATTGTACAGATGCGTAGAAATATTTCTGATCCATTGGTGATAAAATTATTGAAATTGGTCCAGGGGCAGCTGAGTTATTAACGTTCAAAATCTTTCATAATTTTGTTACATGTTCCATTTTCGGTTTTCATAAAGTGTACCCCCATATAGACATCAAAGACGTAGTCCTACGTCAAAAGAAGACACCATTAACCTCAAACTAATGGTTTATGTAAAAACGTTTTTGTCTTCCCAAAACGACCTAAGGACCATTGTGATTGTTGGCGCACAGCCAGCAGTATCGTCAAATTTTCCAGATATGGTACAGTAACCAGCAAAACCACTGACCGAATGACGTTAATAACTCGCTCTAACCTTAAATGAATCAACGCCTGGCCGGGTGGCAACGATGGTGATAAATGGTGATTAGAGTGCTCGCCGAGCGAGAGTGGATGTTAAAGCTGTATTCAGACAGAGCGAGAATTGCTGCAGTATGAAAGAAGCAACTAGAGCTAGATGACTCTCTAGCACGTGCACGCCCATGTCTGATTCGACCTTATTGGTTGGAAATGGAAATCCAATCTGCTCTATTTCGACGATTGGTACCTTAATTTGAAATCACCATGGCAGTCTCGTAGATCTTCTGACAATACCGCACCTATAAATGCAGAATACATGGAGCTGCCATGCATCCACCGTTACCGTTCGTTCGGATGAGATATCAGTTTACATCGTGTCATCAGTCTTCTCCTCAGCGTATGTGCGCGGGTTTGAAACTATCAAAAAAAAACCGCTTCTTGCTTGTGAAACCTGGAACGCGGGATCGGCGACGTGATTGGGATCTAAAGTCACTTCGTCGTCGCTCTTCGTTGCTCTGTCGTGCGGTATATCGGCCAGGAGGCGAAAAGCGAAAGCGAAAAAAAATCTCCAATAATTTACATACTGATCCCGACAATAAATAACAAACAACAGTTGGTCCAAGATGTCATCTCTTCGTCGCATCTCCGGTGTATCCCCATTCCTGCTACGCGGTACCTAAACGGAAGGTGAGATTGAAACTGAAGACCTTACCAATGGCGCGGTTACCGGCTTCCTCCCTCACTGCATTGCATTGCGGCTGTCAGCACATCAGCATTACGACAATCGATTTGACGCGGATTCAATTGCATTATTGCTGTTGCAGCATCATTGCACGTTGTACGGTGCTCAATGCAAGGGGACTAAGCTGAAGACAACGTGAAGATTTGACGATGCATTCGTGTCAACGTGCTAGCGGCGAGCAGGGCTATCATCTTACGGCTGTGCGCGGGAATGTGGGTGCACAGTTTTTTTGTGCGCGGTGAGAAAAGTCACAAACAAATACCATAAGCCATAAAACAATATGTGATTCATATATTCTAAATAGTCTATTTCTAAGCACAGGTTTTATAGCCATCAAAAAGCTTCGTCCTTTATTCAAATCGCTCATTACTCCTAACTTTACGTCGTGCCAATTTTATTCACCAGCCTGGCGCGGTGAAAGTCAACCAGCATCGAGGAAAGAAAGGTCCCAACCTCACCCCACCTCACCAACTTGCCTCGAAGGGAACCACTGTGTTTATGCTATTCCGTTTGAATATTCAATCGGATTAGTGATTTTATTTTCCCCGCACTGTTCAAATGCTATTCTTGAGTGCCGTTTGTGTCACTCCCTGGTCACACTGGTTGCGCGCCGCACTTCTATGAGGATGAGTTGGTGGTGGAAGGATTCAGTGTTTGTACGACGCCCTCCGCCGTCGTCGTCGGTGTCGTATCTAGTTCAAGGACGATGCCACCACCGAGTCTGAACCAACAGCGTCTTTTGGCAGCCACGGAGCAAGCCAACCAAAACCCAATGGCTCGGAACGGCTATTGGATCAACCGACAGCGTCGTCGTCCTCGTCGTCGGTGAGGGGAGGGGTGCTCGGAATCCAACACTGTTAACTATAAGCATGACAATCGATGGCTTCGATCGGTTACGAGCGAGTAGGTGGCAGTACGAGGCAGGAAATTTGCCGTTGGCAAGGAGCACGAAAAAAATGTTCCGTGCATGAATCGGTGCAAAGGAGTGCAAAAAAAAAAGTACGAATTCGTTCAGGGAATGCGGAGCCTCAGTTGTTGAGAAGAATGAAGCACAATCGACAGGCAGGCAGGCAGACGTGGATAGACAGACGGACAGGCAGCCGAACAGACAGACAAGTGGCTGTATGTGTCTGCATGGGATACGGAACGGAGTGCAGCGTGAGCAGTTCCACACGGAGCGAACCGCGTGTGCTCAGAAATCTATAATTTTATGATCATCGTCAAAATTTATTGGCTTTATCGAATTCAACCCCGGCGTGGATTGCAAATCATTCGCGGGATTTATAAATTGTAGATTTTTTCGTTTTTTTTTTTCGCTCTCGAACGTGTTGCCTTTCTCCTTTGCGATACGCAAGAGTGTGATATTCTGGTTGAGTTTTTCGGTATTTGGGAAACTGTTTTCTTTTTTATCAGAAGCAGTGCATTGTGACCGGAGAGATACGATGAATGACGCTAATAACGGAGAGCGGTTAACTGGCTCTCTTTCGATGGGAACAGGTTATTACAGCGTTTGCTAACCTGCCTTTAACTGCTTCATTACATGAGCCTCCGGTAGTTTTATCATCATCAAACACCTTGTACAGACGGTACAGACATACTGGGACAAGGTACCACAGATCTTTTTGAATATTTTTGGAATCTATTTATTTATTTATTTGTCGTCAATCAGTGTAGACCGTTTTACAAATGTTGTCTTACAATTTTGTCTTTGTTCTATTTTTCCATAAAATGTCTTGAGAAAAAATTTAAAAAAAAATTCTAGCTGACGTTATGCGAGAAATTAAAATAGTGCTTTAATTTGGTTTTTTTCATTGTAAAGTCAATGTTATCGCAGTGCTTATTATATGTGTCTATCATTTGGTTCACGAGTCCAAATTTGGCATAATTCGTAGGATGACGATTTGTAGGAAATATACTTCTATTTCGTAAATTCCTAGATGGTGTTTATAAATGTAAGAATAACAATAGTTCTATTGAATCAATGCGATGTGATACGATATCGTTTACGACTGAAGTCATAGCAAATTTACGACGCTCTTTTGATGTTTGGACATTTATAAGCATACACCGAGCTGTGTAAGATGGCAGAGGAAATACAGTTCAACCTAACTTGTGGAGTGCATACAATAGAAACTACTTTTGAACGGACTCTATTCTTTCTTCGTGTGTGATTGAAAAAGGAGACCAAACTATTCTAATATCGACCTTACATAAGTAATGTGCAATGCTTTTATCGTATACGGATCGTGAAAGTTATAGCAGAAAGGTTTTCTGAAACCAACCTTGTTGTTAGCTCTGTTAATAATTGTGTTGTAATGATCGGTGAAAGTAAGTTTTGAGTCCAAAATAACACCTAGATCCCTGAATCTATCACACTTTTCTACGTTTTGGTTTCCTAAAGTGATTATTATATCGGGTAGGATTCGTTTTCCACTAATGGTAATTGAGTTACATTTTTTATATTTAATTGTAGCAGGCTTTTTTGACACCAAATATTTAAGTAAAGTACCGAGTACCAAGGCTTTTTTTATTTCCAAAAAAAAGTTTAATGTCGTCAGCATAGAATAAAACTTTCAATTTCTTAAAAATGAACGATATGTCATTGACGAAGAGAATAAAAAAAAGCGGTTCTAAATGGGAGCCTTGAGGAACTCCTGAAGTGACATCAACGGAATTTGATGTCTTTCCTTTGTATTTTACTATTTGATGGCGGTCAGTTAAATATGATTCAAGCCACATGAGGAGTGCGTAATGAATTCCCATTTTTCGAAGATTAAAAAGAAGCATGGGTATGTCAATTCGATCAAACGCTTTGCTGAAATCTATATGCAACACTTCTACATGGTTTCCGTTATCCATTGCATTCAACGAATAATTAATTAATTCGAGCAAATTCGTAGTTGTTGAACGGCCTTTAAAGAAGCCATGTTGCTTTTCATTTACAATCGCCTGAAAAGTTTCGGAATGAAAGAGATAATAACTATACCCCGATAATTATGTATGTCAGATTTTTTGCGCGATTTAAAGATAGGCTCTAAAAACGAGTTTGTCCATATTTTAACGTGATTTGGTTCCGGAGAAGTATGGCCGAAACACGTTCTGATTTGTAAATGCCATGAAGAGCAGTTCCACGCCAAATGACGAATCGGAAAAACTCGAACATCTCTGATTTTCGTGAAACTTTGCATGATTGTGTGTTATTATCATTCACATTTTTTGCAAAAAATTAGGCCATGTTTGAGCTTCTTTGTAATTTTTCAATACTTTGTAGCACGAAATCGTCTCTTCTGATCGAAATGTTGTCTTAGAAAAGTTGTAGAGAAAAAGAAAATCATATTCACGGATTTTTTTTGTAGGTATTTCAAGCACAAATTCCAAAAACAGTGAAACTCAAATATCTCAAAATTATAACTTAAATTTCTATCATTTTTTGTTAAAAATAAGCTTACTAAAAATGCAATCTTTTGGCATATTTAAAACCATGGACACCCAAAAGTTGACAAAAGCATAGACAAGAACTTTATGCTACTACATTTTCTGTGTAATTTCTGCACAGGAAACAATATTTGAGACATACTTTTCTGTGAAAAAATTTCTTAAAAAAGTTTGATAACAAGAAGTTTATAAAATTGATCAAAAGTTGTTGTTCTACGAGTTTTGTCAATTTTCAAGTACTCATACTCCAAAAGTTTGCATTTTTCATGAGCATTATTTAAAAAAATATGATTATTATAGATATACTTAAAAAAAAAATTCAGATTTTAACACTTTTTAAGAATTTTTGTTCAACATTTCTGAAAAAAAAAACCCTGCATGTATATCCCCCAGAACGACTTTACTTTTCGAGATAACTATGTCGCTGACGTCATTTCGATCAAAAGGGACGATTTCGTGCTCCAATTTATTGAAAAAGAGATTCAATATGGGCGATTTGTTTGAAAAATACCATTCACATCAGCCCATAACATACCATTATGTAAAGTTTCATGCAACTCGGAGAAGATCGAGTCACAATGTTTTTTGTTTTTCCTTTTTGGCCTGGAACGGATCTGAAACTATGCTGTCTGAAATGAATAAACCCCATTATGTGACACATCAAATGACAGTTCAATGGTAGTAATATTCAGAGCACAGGACTGTACTGGCCACACCTGGCATGTTCAGGGAACCCCCGGCCCCAGTTTCTATCTAAGTAAAGCGAAAATCTATCATGCGTTACCTTAAATCACATGAGAATTGATCTGTTATCTCATCGTATGTGCACTTAAGTCGGAGATTCTACTTCAGTATACCCCGCTAATCCAACGAATTTATGGTCAGATTAAAGACGAAGATCCGATAATCCGATTGTCAAATCCATACACATCAATGCACACTGGGCCAGGAATGAAATCTAGCGGAGCAAAAGTAATAACTCCGAAACGAAGCATTTCCGCGACTTAGTGTCTTGGGCAAAGTTTCTTATCATAATAAATAACATTTATTGACATAAACAAATATTTCAAAACTCTTCTGCAAAGATGGCGCCACAAGTTAACTTCTTTCTCTGACGTTTTGGAGACTTGATGTCCTTGGAAAAGTTGTATATCTTGACAAAATAAACAACTCTTTTCAAAGCGTAAAATTTCCACAGCCTACTGGTTTTGATTTATATGGAGTTAAAGAATTTTTTTTTAAATTTAGTTTTTTTCTTTCTGTTTTGAGTTTTTTGTCAACAACCATATAATGCTATATTTTTCTCTTATGCAAATTTATTATATCAATAATTTTTGTGAAGAAACATACTGGTTTAAGCTTTAAATTTAAAAGACATTACTGGAAAAAAACGAAAACAACAGCAATTTTTTAACTTTATTATCTCCCAAAGCGCAAAAAATCGCAACCTAACATTTTCAGCAAAAATTAAGCAATGCTCGATAAACAAAATATCAAAATTTAAGACAGGTATATTTTGGTGTTTTTGAGATTTCTTCATTTTAGTGGAACAAGTTTTTTTCTATAAATTTTTTTAATGCATTGCAATGGCATGTTGAAGATTTAATGTCTTCGGCAAAGTTGTTTATCTAGATAAAATAAACAACTCTTCTAAAGACGTCAAAACTCCACAGACTGCTGTTTTCTAGTTATATGCATTTAAGCAATATATTTAAAATTGAAACGCTTATTTTCACACATTTTTGAGTAATTCCATATAACTTGAAATCAGTTGGCTGTGGAGTTTTGACGTCTTGAAAAGAGTTGTTTATTTTATCAAGATAAACAACTTTGCCAAAGTCGTCAAGTCTTCAAATCACCATTTCAATGCATTAAAAAAAGTTATAGAAAAAAAAATCTGTTTCACTAAAATGAAGAAATTTCAAAAACACCAAAATATACCTCTCTTAATATTTGATATTTTGTTTATCGAGTATTGCTTAATTTTTTGCTGAAAATGATAAGTTGCCATTTTTTGCGCTTTGAAAGATAATAAAGTTCAAAAAAATCTATTTTTTTACGTTTTTCCAACAATATCTTTAAAATTTGAAGCTTAAACCAGTATGTTTCTTCACAAAAGTTAATTAAATAATTAATTTGCATAAGAGAAAAACAAAACATTATATGGTTTTAAGCAAAAAACCCAAAACAGAAAGAAAAACCATATTTTCAAAAAATAACTCTTTAACTCTGTTAGAGATGAACCAGCCTAAGGCTGAAAGCACAGGAGTTGAACTTCGGATCAGAAAGTGGCTCCACTTGTCATTTGTGAACACGAGCGCACCTAGCGGTAGAAGGAATCTTCTGCCTGCAGTTAAGATAGACAGCATCCTATGATAGTGTGAGTGCACATAGAAAGCCCGTGTGGAACACTACAACAATACATCGCTTGTTGAGCAGAAAAATGAACCACCTTTTGATTCACCGATTTGTTTGCACTTCCCCTTCTGTTCAGTGCTGAAAGTCTCTTTAATAAAGGAAAAAAGACTATAACTCCATATAACTCGGAAACAGTAGGCTGTGGAAATTTTACGCCTTCGAAAGAGTTGTTTATTTTGTCAGGCCGCCTTAAGAAGGCTTTTCCAAAACGAGAGAGAAGGTCGCGCAAATTCGGACTTTCGAACCGATGTTTTTAATAGTTTGTATGAAAGTTTGAACATACTGAGAGGTTAGCACATATCATCGGAAAGAGACGTGTGTGTGAGAAAATTTGCGAAACAATCTAAAGGGCACCGATGGGATTCGAACCTACAATTCCCATTCAGTACACGGTCTATGGTCTATGGTCTATGGTCTATATGGTCTATGGATGTATTTAGCAAATGACATTTGAGTTTCGAATTCGTTTCCCACCCTTGTCTTTTGCGCAAGCTATCTCTAATACACAACAATCGTCTATTATCGACGATATGTGCTTGTATCGCAACCACTCAGTATCAGTCGATGTGAACAAACACAGCTCATTTTTTTGTGCATCCTTACATGCTGAAGTATTTCCAGTACAGTATGAAATACAACAGTTGAGCTGCCGGCCTCACCTCCGACTATGTCCGAAATTCTATTACATTTAAACACAAGGTAAACCGAAAGAGATCCGTCCTACATCCATCGGTTCAATGATATAAGTAATTCGTACCCCCCAGAAATATGCGAATTTTCACAATAACAATTGAAAACAACAAGTTAATGCGAGTAGGACGAACGGAACACAAAAAAAAAGGGAGAAACAAAAAATAGCATCGCATCAGACAAAAAAAGTTGATTCAACGTAAAATAAACTTATTCGTACACGGTTAGATAAAAGTACCCAACGGCCAGTTCACTTATACATACTTTTGACTAGTTTGGCTCCTTTTCTCTTTCTATTGTTGTCAAAAACGGAGGAGCAACACCAATCCACAGGGGTAGTAAAGTGTGAGATCCCAACGTTGAGTATAATCATATTTACTTACTTTTGGGTACAACTAACATATTTTTGGGTAAAAAGCTAGCAGAAAATATGATACGAATTGTGTTGAGTATTGAGGTAAATACATGTTCGTTATCTGCATTAAAAATGGAACCGAAATCCAAAATTTCATCCATTTTGGTACACTAGAACTATTTTAAATAAGTACGATTACATTCGCAAAAATCTCCATCTTGGAGCCCCTTGGTGGGACTTTGTATGGGAGCGAGCTGCCAACGAATAGATTTAGTGTCAACGATCAACATTTTTAATCTTGATTTAAAAATCGAGATGAATGTCTACGGGATCGAAAAAATATCGTTGTACTCAGAAAACAAATCTCCATCATGTATAAAAATCGGTATATTTTTCGAATTTGACAACCCAATTCCACACAAGTAAATGAAAACTACTTTGACCCGCTTTACCTACTTTTTGGTGCCTGCACCATAGTGCCGAGATGAGTGAAAAGAACTTACTTGTGGGTGCTTTTTTCTTACCGTGGAGTTACAAACACACATCGCGTCCGGTCAAACTGACTGACATAGGTTTTGAATATTTTTCAAGATTACTAGACGCTTTTCTGGGGTTACTCATTTTGTAGTTGAAAATCACTCAGTCCAAAAAGGAAGATACCCAAAAATGAGTTAACATGTATTTAGTCAAATCTAAGTGAACAAGCCTGTGGAGGAAATTGGGTAACGTTTACTCAATTCTTGACGTTTCCAAACTGGGTTTACATTACTTATTTTTATGAACATTAATTTAAAAGAATTCTCATGGGCATAGAGATAACTCCTTTACAAATTGACTATAATTAATAAAACAAACGATAAATCTGCGTTTATTTCAAGAAATATAAAATAATTCATGATTGTGGGGTTATTGAAAATATATTTAATGTTCCTACACCTTTTTCCGCTTCAAACTTCACACACTTTCGGGATCTGTATTGGTTCGTTGGTTGGATGGTAGAGCCAGGAATATGACACTTTACCTTCACTTTTTATCGTCCGACGTCCCCCAGGATTTAACCTGAATCACAATATTGCGCCAGCTAACTGGGTTCGTGGCTGCTTTTGTCCAGTTTCTCAAGCGTCTCACGCTTCATTGATCTTGTTCCAATTAATTATTTTGTTCGACCATTGTCCACAGAGATGGCGCTGTTCCGCTGGTAGGAAGTGATAAAAATCCCCATATTAAAATTGAGAGAAGTGGGAATAATTTGCTTTCGGTGCATATTCAGGTCAAAAAAACTGAACGACAACCTAAAGAAATTAGTTAGCTTTTTCGTTCAGTTTTTTCCCCGGAAATTAATGATAAACAAGCTACAATTAAATAAAAATGATTTTTCCCATAAAATTTTACCTGCTTTACTACCAGTCCCCAGAGAGCCAAAAAAAAAAAATTTAAATTTGAGAGAGAAATTCTCTCTCACGAGCTCAATCTCTCAACATGCCATGTATTTTTTGACACTCGATTTGTGATTTCCCTTTCACAGATTACAAAATAGAGTACCTGACACTACAAAACATGTCTGGTACCTCTATATATGCATTTGCTTTAACATTTGAAGTCCCTCCTTTTTTACATATTCTGCGCAAAAGATACTTTATGCCCCACCCCATACATAAAATTCGGCGGGAAATTCTGTGATGGGTGAGCTATTTTGTGTACAGAATGTGTAACAAAGGAGGGACTTCGAATAATAATCTAAATGCATATATAGAGGTACCAGACATGTTTTGCACTGCAGTGTCCTCTGTGAAAAATTATAGGAAAACAGATTGTGTCTAGTTTCCGATAGATGTTACCGCAAACAACAGCTGTGACATCTGATGGAACATGAATGCAAAAGCTTGACAAAATAATCTATTGATCTAACCACCTAGCTCGTTGTGCACATCTGCATCTTGCACCAGCCGGATTCGAGGCAAACAACATTTTTACGGGATTGTTGTCCATTTTTACAATGAAGTACGTCACAGAATTCGTGAATAATGAAAAGTTAAAAAGAACGTCTAAATCCAGATATACACAATTTACTTACCAGCTAGCTGATGACAGCTCTATCCACACCGTTTTGTAGCTTCTCCTTTTTTAGTAGTTAGGTACCACTTGAAAATAATTCACTGCGCTAACATCATTTGATCAGTGTTCGCCATGTTAAACTATGGCAAACATATATTTCTGTAATTTACCCAGAGCTTGGATAGATTATACTCATCACAACAAATCTAGTATACTTCCCAAGTAACCAACAAGTCCGCTATTTCGCATTTTAGCAATATAAGACTGATACACGGCTAACATATGGCTTGATAAGCTTTATTTTAGCCGCATATTAGCCTTATGTTGCAAAACGGCGAATTAGTGGGCTTGTTGGTTTCTTGGGTCGTTTTTTGACAACTCCATATTGCGCGCAATAATGAGTGGAATCTACTCAGTCACTGAGAGAACTCAGAATAGTGCGTAAAGCTGTGTTCCAATGATGAATTTTCACTTAAATTTGACAGATGTAAAAATTTCAAATAAACCTGCTATTCCAGCTTACTTTTTTCTGAGATTATTTGCTCGACTGTTGAGCTTTTCATTCCGTATTTTCACTCGAGTTCTCGTTTCGATTTTGTTTCGTGTTGTGCTGTCGCGTTGCGCCTTGGAAGTGTCGACACCTTCTCGCGTGTTCTGGCAATTTTACTTGAACTTGCAAACACGAAACAAATAGTGCGTAAACGTGCCAATGAGATAGCAGCGGGCCCTTCAAAGACCGGAAAATGGGTACTGCAATCCAACCAGTATGCAGTACTTTCGGAAGAAAATGGCGATGGTGACGCCGTTCCCATTGCTAAAAGAGAGAGAATTCCCCCGCTTTTCACGCCGGTGAAGGATGTTGCCAAGCTGGGTGCCAAACTGGCAAAACACAAGCTGCTGCCTCGCTTCAAGCTTTGCAGCATCGGTACCAAAATCATGGGCTCCAGCCTGGAGGAGTACAATTAAAATATGATGATTCCTAATGGGGTGATGATTCCTGTGAGCAAGTTGATTACATTGAGCCAAAGTGTGTCAACTGCGGTGGAAACCACTAAGCCTCCAATCGCGGATGTCCCAAGCGAGTGGAGTTCATGAATATCCGTCGGAAGGCTACAATTAACAACCAGCTCGGTCGCCTCCGTAATAATCGTTCGCGTCCTGTACTCACGGAAGTCCAGTACCCAGCTCTCCAGCCCCGTCGACATGTTTTGAACCTAGCCCTGCTCCGCTGTCGCCAAGCCAATCCTGCGAGTATCCAAATAGTTCTCAACAGTCGGACAGTTCAGCATCATCTCTCTGCTGCTGCTGCCCAGCCAATTCCAGGTTCATCCACCGCTCCCGGTTTATCATACGCTGCTGTTGTCTCAGGTGAACCTGTCGACGATACTCCGTTCACCTCGGAGGAACTTGTGACGCTCGTGGCCGAGGTCATCATCATGATGCGCACCTGCAAGACTCGATCTGAACAGCTACATGCTGCCCTGTCCCTTGTCACTAAGTATGGACCGTAAAGTCATCAAGATCGTAAATTGGAATGCTTGCTCCTTGAATAGCAAAAACATCGAGTGTGTTGACTTTCTCAACACATCGACATAGCCGCCATCACCAAGACTCACTTGAAGCCCGAGCTGAACGTCTTCCTTCCCCACTCGTAAGGCTTGACCGCACCAGCTCCGGGGAGGGAGAGTGGCCATCGCTGCGAGACGGAACATCAGCTGCCGGCTACTACCAAGCTTCCAGCTGAAAATTATAGAAGCCATCGGAGTTGAGGTGAGCACATCGCATGGTCCGATCAGCATCATCGCGGTCTACTGTCCCAAGCAAACCAACATAAGGGACGGCTCGGCCCCAGACCTCCGAAGAGACATCATCAAGCTAACACGACGGCGGCAAAATTTCGTCATCGCTGGCGACCTGAACGCCAACGATCTGCAGGAAGCCCACTACAACATTTTGTGTCCGGACAGTCCCACCCAGTTGAGTCGATCCGGAGTTCATGCCACCATCGACATTTCCATCAGCAACATTGGCGATAACATCTCTCAACCTATCACCTATCAAAAACTGAGCTCGGACCACTATCCGGGGGTGGCCGAAGTAGGTTCCTCGGCCAATAGCTTTCAAGTTTCCCGGCGAAACTACCATCGTGTCAACTGGCAGCAGTATCAGCGCTTTGTGGACACAGCAATCGATTACGACGGCTTACCGGAGTCGTTCGAAGATGTCGATCGGTGTCTGCAAACCATCGAAGAGGCGATATCCCGTGCCAGGGAGCAACACATACCAGCATCCAGACAGGTGAGTCATACTCTGAACCTTGGCAGCCCAACCAAAGATCTTATCAGGCTCCTTAACACCATTCGTAGGCAGTTCCAGCGTTCTGGGATGCCCCACTTGAAGACCAATGTCAATAGGCTAACCAAAATTAACCGCTCTTTCACAGATTGTGCGAAACCATTTTGGAAGATGACCAAAAATTTGAAAAATAAGTCGAGACCGATCCCTACTCATAACCCCAGTTGACAAGGCCAATGCTCTTGGCCAACAATTTGTGATTTCACATACTCTTGGCCAAACCATGGTGAGCCCCCATGGGCCTGCCTTACTGGAGGCAATGTCTCTAAAGTCATAGACACCCCCGTAGTAGTGCATGATGATAGTAGAATATCGGCTGATGAGGTGATAGCAGCTATTAGAAGCACTAAAAACATGAAGGCCGCTGGTATGGATGATGTAGTCAACCTCGAGTTGAAAAACTTGAGTATTGATTTCTATCTTCAACAAATGCTTGGAGCTTGGTTACTTCCCTGCATGCTGGAAGTTAGCCAAAGTGATTCCAATACACAAGCCTGGCAAAGATCCTACCAGTGCCAAAAGCTATCGTCCCATCAGCCTCTTGTCATCCATCTCGAAGCTATTCTAAAAGTTGATACTCAGCCGTCTGCTGGTGTTTCCAATGATAATAACATCCTTCTCAAAGAGCAATTCTGGTTTAGGAAAGGCCACTCTACCATCAACCAACACGCACGGGTTACTAACATCATCAAGTGGAATAAGTCCGTTTCCAATTCATCTGCCATGGCATTGTTGGACGTCGAGAAGGCATGATGGTCTAGTGTACAAGCTGCATCGATACAACTTTCCGATCTACCTCGTGAAGATCATCAAAAACTACTTGTCGGGCAGATCATTCCAGGTCTACTTGAACAATGTCCCCTCTGATACGTTCAACGTTGATGCGGGGGTCCCTCAGGGTAGCCTGCTTGGGCCTATCCTATTCAACATGTTCACGTCAGACGTTCCTCCCATGCCGGGTGTTGGAATCCTGTCTACGTTCGCAGATGACACCTCCATCATCTATAAGGGTCGAGTGATCCGTGTTCTGGCAAACTACAATCAGGCCTGAATGTTCTGTCCGACTATTTCATGAGCTGAAAGATTTGTATCAATACAGCTAAAACACAAACCATTCTGTTTCCACACTCGAATTCACCTCGGCTTGTTCCACCTTCTAACGTCAAGGTCCATCTTGATAGCACTCCCATTGAATGGTCGAGTGAAGTAGTTTACCTTGGTCTCACCCTCGATAACAAATTGCTATTTCGATCCCATGTGGAAAAGACATCCACCAAGTGTAACATCTTGATCAGGTCGCTCTACCCTCTGATAAACAGGAAGACCACCCTGTCCCTCAAAAACAAGCTTGATGTCCATAAGCAGATCATTCTGCCGGCTATTGAGTATGGTATGCCAATCTGGGAGAGTTGTGCTAAGTGCCACCACCGAAAGCTTCAGAGGATCCAAAACAAGATCCTCAGAATGATCCTTAACAGTCCACCGCGAACTCGTAATTCTGAAATTCACCACCTGGCCGGTCTTCAAACACACGAGGAGCGAAAGACTTCCACGCTGGAAAGGTTCAGAGTCGCCTGTTTGCGATCAAACCACCAGATCATTCGTGATTTGGCAACCTAATGGAACACAGCCTTAAAATCTGTGATTCTCGGTAGGAAAAGTGAAAAATCGGTAGTTTTAAACCTTTCGTCTGTGAATCGGTAGGCATCCCAAAAATCGTTAGGACCCTGTACGCAGCTGAAAAGTAATGACATTTTTACGTGCTACGAGATAGGACACGGACTGCCAAAGAAATTTATTTCCTTTCGCATTACTTGACCCAGTACGCAGTTCTAAATAAATCGGTAAATGAATGATCGATTACATTAATATCGTGATCAACATGAAAGTGGCGGATTCTGATTGAATTTTCACTTTCTTTGCGGAATAATGATCTGATAAATTATTCCCTCCTTAACGGTAGGGCTTCAAAACTATATATCAATCACATTTTGACCTGAGTAGGCAATTAGCGGGTTTATTGTTTACTTAGGTATAATAGGGTGTAACAGCAAATTGGCATGGATCATGTTTTTGTATTTAGCCACCATCTTTGACATTTTAGCCATATAGACTGTTTAAAGTGACTTAATCCTATTCTTAAAAACTGGTCTACTTATAGTAAAATCAAAAACATCACACACATCATTAAACAGTCTGCAACATCTATCGAGAGGATTGCTATAACCGTAAGCAGTACGATGTCCGGGAGTCCACAGAAAGTAGTAGTTGCGGAGACGGCGAGCTGGAGTGTGGAAATTGATGTTCCCGAGCAAACAACTGCAGTTAATATTACATGTCAAATATGAACATCCTCTGGAGAAAGACTCGGCGATTGGTTAGTGTTTGCAGTCCAATAAGCGCACATCTATGTTCGTACGGAGGTAAGCTATCTGGATTTGTCCATGGCAGACGTCGTAATGCAAATTTTATAAACTGTTTCTGGATTCTCTCGGTGCGCAGTACATGAACAGCATGATATGGATCCCAAATGTGTATTCCATATTCAAGAACACTGCGGACCATAGAGTAGTACAGCGCTTTCAGGGCGTACACGTCGTCGAATTGTGCAGCATTGCGGCGCAAAAATCCTAGCATGGAGTTGGCCTTTGCAACTGTCATGGATATGTGCTCGTTAAACCGTAGTTTGCTGTCCAAGATGAGCCCAAGATCCTTAATGGCATTAACCCTTTCCATCGGCGATTGATTCATAGAGTAATCAAAAATGATCGGAGAGTGAGAGCGAGTAAGGGTAATCACTTAGCATTTGGCAGCATTGGCTTGCATTCCATTCATCTGACACCAGGATGACAATCGCTCTATATCAGCTTGTAGTGCGCAACAATTCATGATCGATTTGATCACACGGTACAGCTTAAGATCATCCGCTTATAGCAACTTTCAGGAACCAACAAACGATCCACGGTGGAAGACCAAGGCAGGTTAGCTTCAAAATTGCTAGGTCGTGAGGGACTTTGTCAAAAGCCTTAGAGAAGTCGATGTAAACGGAGTCCACTTGCTGACGCTTCTCGATGCTACACCTATAAGAGTATTCGTGTAAGTCATCATGTTAGAGACTGTCGAGCGCTTTTTCATGAATCCATGCTGAAACTCTTAGATTATGGGTTGAACAGCTGAATACAACTTCTTATGCAGAAGACTTCCGAGAACTTTGGCCTGCTTGGCCAAAGTTCTCGAAAGTCTTCTGCAATCGATCGCTTAAGGATGGCGTTTTTCCGGATGCCTGGAAGCGCGCCTCAATTACACCAATCTTCAAGTCCGGTAACATGCACAAAGTGGAAAATTATCGACAAGCAGTTCAGGATCGAGATAGGTGGTAATTTTCCACTTTGTGCATGTTACCGGACTTGAAGATTGGTGTAATTGAGGCGTGCTTCCAGGCATCCGGAAAAACGCCATCCTTAAGCGATTGATTGAAAATAGACATAACGGGAGTGGCCAACGATGCTGCACAGTTCTTGATGAAAGACGGTGTTTAAGTCGTATATAATTATGAAGCTAATCGGAAAATGTTTCACTAATAATGCAAATTTTCGACACATTTACAATTTATTTGTATTATAGCATACATCAAATTGCGTAACACTTGTCAAATTGCACATGTTACCATGAATTTAATAGGATATTATGTAAAATATTATCTTAATACCTATTAGACAACATATAATGCTAAATCATGCTTTCATATGCATAATCCAGTATTGTTATAGGTCATTTGAGCGATTTTAGGGTCATTTTGTCGCTCATACCATTCTCAAATAAACCAAAGTTCGTCTCCCGTATAATTTGTGACCATATATGAGCAAGTGTAATGATCCAACACGACAGCGCCCTCCTTACCTCCAATATTTGAAACCGGATTGCGTCGGTGGACGACCCAGCGGAAAGCAGCCAGCACCCTCGCAAAAATCTTCAGACAAACACACACACACACATACAACATACGCATACGTAGCCAAATTGTCTGTGTGACCGGGCAAGTAGAATCCCGACTGGCATGGGGAAAAGAAGAAATGATTTATTAATTTTAATTGAAGTAGATGATCGCCTTTCTTGGGTCTCGGCTGAAAACCGAGAGTTTGGACCCCTGGGGATTCAGGTTGCAGGGCTGCACACTTCGCCTGTCCCACCCTGCTGTCGATGCGGCAATCGGTCGGTCGTTGTTGGTTGTCGTGATTTTGTCCCATGCTGAGTCCGGTTAGTCGTTTGCTGCCAGAGGGAGGCCACCGATGCGATGGATGACGTTCAACTGTGACAGGAATGGTGGAACCAGTTCCGTTGTAATATTTGAAAAGGGCGTAAACCAAACTTGAAAGGCCCTTTTAACGCAAAACGATTTTCCCGAATGTCGAAGAATTTCCCCTACCCGATGATATTGTTGGTTTGCGTGGGCGTACTTCGGTTAACGCGAAAAAGGCTTTGCAATGTTTGTTTATAAGCCCTTTTCAAATGTTCGGCGAGAATTGTTGAATGTTGTGGACTCTGCCAGCGAGTTTAACGAAAGGAAAAGTTGATTCCCCAGAGGATGCTAATATGTGCGTGATTCGGAGATATTACGTGATTGAACAAAACAGTGGCTTCCGTTTTGGTGCTGCCGATATTTTTTAGCTGCGCATTTTCATCAATAGAATGGAACTTTTTCGAGATGTAATTAGAATTTCACACATATCAAAATTGATAAAAATCTAAGTCAGCTGAAGATCAAAGCGAACACCCCAGTCCAATAGAGTAATGAATAATAACAATATTAAGTCATTCAGCGCAAGAAATGCCATAAATAATCGTTTGATTTGAAATCGAAGGCATCGTCGGTTGACTGCGGTACGAAAGAAGAATGTAAACCCAGGGGAAAAAAAAGACCGTCTTTATCGTGGCTCATCATCTTACAACTTGCACATCGGGAAAGAGGATCATCGGCAAAAAAATAAACAATCCAAAAAAACCTAAGAATCGTGAATATAAATCGTGTTTTCGTATACATGGTTCTACTACTGCACAGACGACAGACGACTGGAAACGAAAATAACTCGAGTCAGTGCCAAGGCCAGAATGCCAATGTTCGGTGGAATGGAGTTTGTCGTCTACTTAGTGTCAAGGGCAATTGGGAAATTTTGCTGCAAATGAATAAACTTGATTAGTTTTATTCAAAATGTGCATACTTTCAGATAGTTTTCCTATGAAACAAGTATGAATATTCTATAATTTTTATGAACAGATTGGAAAATGAAAGCATAGGTAAAATTTGTCACTCACTCATTTAAGAGATTATTCCAGCAGTCTGGAAATTATCCACCCTAAACTACTTCTGTATGCATTTCCATCGACCATCGGAGCGACACAATTACATCTGATTTGAATATCGATTCCCAATCCCCCCACCGACCGTCCGACGACGTCGTTTCAACAAAATTCTTTCTCACTCGTCTACCGAGAAAGTGTCGCTCACCTCTACCTTCCCTCCCGTGTGTTGGGAGAAGTTTGTCCCGATACTGCGAGGGACCAAACCCCGGCATCCAACAACGGCAGATAATTGATTTTCTCATTAGTGATCATTACGTTGGAGTTTTATTGAGAGCGAAAACTATTACAACCAACTTTTGTTGGTTTCCGAGGAAAGGGGGGGGGGGGGGGGTGGATGGCAGCAGACAAGAATAGGTGCTAAGCGGTTTGACCGTGTCTGTGATCTTCTCCGTCTCCACCACACGCGCCCAGTTCAACAAGCGTGATTGTCTACACTGCGACGACGGCGACGGACGGACGACGCGACGCGACGGGATGACTGACTGAAAGTCATCTTGGTTCCTAGGAATGTATGTGAGCGTGAGTGTTTCCGTGGCTCCATGTGCTTTGGATAATTAACTTAACGAGGATGAGTTTCAAGTTTTGTGCATCGTTGACTCCGTCTCCTCTCGTCTCCATCCATCGATTGGGGGACGGTGGAAGTAGATCAGAGCATGATGAGGCAGCAATAAGTACAGTTAGTACCTGTGATGGGTTATATTTGCTTTTGATTAGCGGTGGACCGATTAGCGTACCGTTAATGGGGATCATAATTGAAATGGTTATTTTCTGATTGGTTTACTTTGGACTGAGGTGGACCAGATGGTTGAACGGAGACAATGATAAGCAGAGTTTGGTTGGAATACGTTTCACTTATTGATATTGATTTTATTTTCGACTATGATATAGCATTTTTGTTCAAAATGACATCAGAAATCGTTTTAAGTGGTTAATACTTTGCATTTGAAAACAGAGATTTTCAAAAATCCATGAGAAGTTGATCTTCTTCAAAATCTGTTGAGCAATTCCCTACGAGTTTTTGTATTTTTTGATTTGGTTGAAAATTTGCAGAAACGTTCCTTATGACTGACTTTGCCATTTTGCATCTTCATATCACCAATTTGAATCCAACCTTATTTTTGAAAAGAGCGTATAGAAAAATATACAGCAAATCTTCAGAAAATTTTTACTTGAAAACTGTATTCCCGATCGTTTTGGTATCTTCGGCAATATTGCAGATAGTAGATGAGACTATTTGAAAAAAATATGCGCTCCATAGAAATTTCCCAACTCTTTTTTATTTTAAAATAAAGTCTTGAAATCAATTTTACTCAAAAATAGATTTTTTGTATTTTTTATTTGTTGATATGTTTTAAGAGACAAAAATGCCATCTTTTGCACTATATGTCAAGATGGAGAAATGATGGACAAAAAAGTTATGATTTTTTTATAAACTCAAGTTTTTGGAAAAATATCTGAATCTTAGTCCAATTACTTTTCCGACTTAATTTAATGAAAGTACACCAAATTTACAATAAAAAACACTCAAATAATTTACTTCAAAGACACACCGTTGTCGAGATGTAGCGGTTTGAAAGTCGATATTTTTAAAATGTTGGTAGTTTTTGGCCATTTTTAAATGTATAGTAGGTCATAAGGAACGTTTCTGCAAATTTTCAACCAAATAAAAAAATGCAAAAATAAACCAATTTGCGAATTCGTAGGGAGTTGGTTTGTTAATAAATGTTACACCATCTCAGAATTATTTTCAAAAGCCTCTTATTGACTTCGATTTTCACTAGAATAAAAATAAATAAATTAATTTTTTTCAATAATTTAGATTGTATATTTTTCAAATTCATTGAAATGGTAGATTTTTTTTATAAGTGTATATTTTTGATTACGTTTAAAATCAAGTCTCTACAACTCTGCTTGAAAACTAATTCGGTACAACCATTAGTGGCTGACATACGGTTTTTTTCCTCTGTTCGGGACATAACACCACTGCGACCAGTAATTTGATCTATTGTAGTATATCCCGTGTCCTTAGTTTAGTGCATGTCGTATTACTCCATCACTATTGAGAAATGATGAAGTATTCGGTTTTGATACAGTTGTCATTCTTGCCTTTATCGCAAGGAATCGATTCTAATTGAAAGGTCCCGCTATTTATACCCTTCGGAGTGTTGAAACACCCTCCAAAGGCGCGCCCCTTTGTCAGTCAAAATTGGATTCCTTAGCAAAAAAAAACAAGACATTACACCGATAATGACCATGCATCAGAACCCTAGTCTTAACCACTTCAAACTAGGAAACAACGAATAGAAGATTAGGAATCACATAGGTGAAGACTAACTAACTCATTTTTTCCTTGTTTCAAGATCATCCTCGGTCCACGCAACCCGAGGACTTATCACTATCAACAAAGCATAAAAAGTAACAAGGACTAAGATGTGTTCCTTTGATTACTGTACAATCCTGTTCCCCTAGTTTGAAGTAGTCAAGACTAGGAATCGGTGGTAGATCTTACATCCCGTAACGTACCACGAAAAGGTGATCTACCAACGTTACGGGGCTGACATACGATTTTTCAATCAAATATTTTTTTTTTATTATAGTCACTTTAACGCTCTTGGGTCATTCGTGACTTGTGCGGGGGTGAGATTTGAACTCGTGACTTTGGTGTGAGAGGTATGGATGCTAACCTCTACGCCGGGGTCACCCCCCTTGTTTATTTGTTTATGTCTTGTTAGAATTGATAAACATCTATGGATACATTGTAGATGAAGTAATTTTAAGAAACCGTGGCCGAAGTTATATGGTGCAAATGGAGTACAAACGGTAGTACCCCCTTAAAACCAGTTTTTTACCATAACTTTTTGGTTTGAATTTTAAATTATTTACAATGTCGTACAAAGTTGTAATGTCTCCAAAAGTGCATATTTTTGCTGAAAAAAAACTAATCGCTCTTCGTTTGAAGGATTTACGTCCGTCTTTATAATTTTTTATCTATATCTTTAAGGAGGTGTATTTTGCATGTTGACAGGTGAATATTAGCAGCTTATCTTGAAGTTATTTTGTTCAGTAAAGTCTTACGATGCAATCCGATTAAATTTGTGATACAGTACGATGGAAAAATGATTTACCGTATATAATTCGGAAATTTACATTGTTTTTTTTTTTTTTCCTTTGGTTTGTTTTTTCCGTCGATCTTGTTTTCCGTGCTGAGCACCAATGCTACCGACGTGCCAGGAAGGCAGCTCCCACACCTGGACCCTACCTATTGACCCATCAACTCATGAACCGTGGGACCAACGGCTTTACTTCCCATCCGAAGGAAGGCGTGATCAGAGATGTTATGCCTCAGAACATCCCGGCGGCGCCGACTGGGATTGAACCCAGGCCTGCTGGGGTGAGAGGCAATCACGCTTACCACTAAACCACCGGCACCGTTGAAATTTGCATTGTGATGTATATCATTCTTATATGCGATGTTGACTTAAACTGTAGCAAGTTACGTTACTATCGGCCTCTGGTTGTCTAAGTCCAGTCGTCTCAGTCGTTTTGGCCCTGTGGTCGAGCGTGGTGACGGAGTCTTCCAACCTCCAGGCTTTGGCAAGTAAAGACTGGAACGCGAAAAAATTCGTCGACAAAAAAATCGATTCTTCAGTCAAAATTCAAATCACAAAAATCTTCTTATTTTTCTTTTGGTAGTTCAATTCATATACTTAAAGGAAAAAATGTTCGTTTATTCTTTTGGTTTGCCAAATCCAAACTGCCTGTGCCTTCCGCTTAAGGTGATTCCTTGCAGAGTCCACAAATGGCCACCACGTAAGCTATACATGCTCTTCAACCTCGAATTATCATTCACACAAATCTCGGTAATTAATGCCCCATTTCACATGAAATTGCTACTTCATGTATGCTGCAGTACAGCAAACGTGGAGTAACAGTTTCATTGTGGTACGTGTCGTAGAAGCTGATATTTGTGCACTTAAAGTTTTGAAGTGGAGACATGAATAAGGATCTCACAACGAAACACCTTAACCCCTTCCATTAAATTTTGCACAGTGGTCTCATCGACCTTATTCGCCGCCGAACGCCAGTTAGATTTAAACTGCGGCTCGTTTTCCATGGATTTATTAGTTTTTTTGAGATTCCGTTTGACCAAGGCCCAATACTGTTCGATAGGGCGGAGTTCTGGGCTGTTGGGAGGGTTGTGGTCTTTAGGTACCACAACAACGTTGTTCGCATCGTACCACTCGATTGCCTTTTTCCTATAGTGGCAGCTCGCCAAGTCCGGTCAGAACAGGCCAGGTCTATTATGTTGCTTTAGGAATGATAGCAGCCGCTTTTTCAGGCACTCCTGGACGTAGATCTCTTGATTGATGGTTCCCGTAGTAATGAAAATACCGCTTTTTAGACCACACGTGCATATGACCTGCCAGACGAGATATTTTTCGGGAACTGCGATAGTTTGATGGTTTTGAAAATTTCAGTCACCATCCCTTTTCCTGATGTGGTATAAAACTCCTGTCCTGTTCCTGATGCGGTATAAAACTCCTGTCTGCTTGAAATCCACATTCACATAAGTTTCGAAGTCCATGACGACACAGTCGAACTTTGTGAGCAGATTCGTATACAGCTTTCGGGACCACTGCTTTGCCGACGTGTTTTGTTTGTAATCCCAGATCGCCACCTTCACCTTCTTAAACGTCGATAACCTGGTTCATTTCTTGACCAGCTGCACAGTAGTATGGGAGACATTGAGCTTGCCAGCGACGTCCCGGATGGAGAGGTTAGGATTCCGCTTATATTTTACCGCCACCTTCTTCGTCGTCGCTGCCACGTCCGAATTACCATCGCTTACAGGCTTCCTGGCGGTCGACAGACGCTCCACGAACACTTTTAAAACGTTTGTCTTGGTCGATTTGGCCACATCCAGCTTGCCAACTTGGCGTGTGAGAACGTCGTATTCTCTTACTGCGCGAGCAAAATTTTGACACGCTGCTCCTCTTGCATTCAGGCATTCAGTTCCAATGATTTTCAGAAGACTAGAGATGGGTGATCCAGTCACGGACTGTTCAAAAGATCTGATTCACTAAAGCTTATTACAAAAGTAACCATTTTGGTTTGGCCATGGTTTTGGTTTGCAGGATGCTCTGAAGTCTAAAGCCTAAATGGATTAAATGGGCGAACCCAACAGGTCTACTGATGTCCAATTTACGTTCAATTAATCGATTAATCGATCAACTACCTTTAAATTCAAATAATTCATGCAAATTAATCAAAGAAATCGGTTATTTGACATCGGTATGATTAATGTATATCTAATCATTGTAATTTGTCCTCGTACCGATGATTTTAGGATTAACTTCGACACTCATCGTGAGATTGACACGCCCTCCTATACAAACCATGCTGTAGATAGCTTAATAAGTATTGCGAATTGTGTTATTCGATTTGTTGGATAGTAACGTTGGAAGGAGATTCTTAAAATCCCGTGGATTTCGTGTAAGTGTCTCTGCTTACGGGTCCGCACCTCCGTTTTTGCGATATTGTGAATTCAAATCGGCAGCTCAAATTGATCTGGCTATAAAGTGGAGCTGCATACAAGACAAGATCTTTGAAGGGATTGTGGATACCTTACATACATTACATACATACAACTTCGACACTCATCGTTTCAAACGTGTACTGCATACTCAATGCATGACACAAAAAGACAGTACAGTGTACCGACTTAGCAAAGCCGACGAATAAGTAATTTTGGTGACCCTAAACCAATAGATGAGAACCTATAGAAGTTTAAAACTACATTAAATCTTAAAAGTAGTCTATACCAAAAAATACCTATCTTACAACATGGCTCTACTTTTCAATTGAAACGCCACTAACGCAACAACTGATCATGATGGGTATTTTTGGAACGTAGACGACGTGCAGAGGCCAGAAATCCAGGATTTCCAAGGGCCCAAAAATCATTTTTCTTTGTCATTTTAAAATCCAATTGTTTTTATTTTGAGATAATTCAAATGCGAATGCACTACCAGTCGATCCAGTTGATTTTTGGTATGTTTGCAATCGATTAAACGAACCAAAAGAACCGATTTTTCGATTGAAAATCGCCCAATGCTAGTTGCAACGGAAAGAACATAAGCTTTCAGTGAGTGATTTTCTCATCAATAAATGTCATGACCCACTGAAAATAACATCTCATGTATTTTTGGGGGAACAAAATCTTGGAATCAATAGCAAATTTTGCCACATTCTTCCATAAACTCTTTAGTTCGTGAAAATGATAATAACGCAGATAAACTGACGTACATTTTTAAATGAATCTTCCTTCAAAATATCGTCACGGAACTCATTAACGACGTTTCGCGGGAAAAAAAAACTCGTTTTCCAAGTCTCAAACAATGTTGCATACAAGTTCGTTAGAATGTCTAGAAACGTCAAAGTGATCCGATGCCAGCGCTGTGTAGGGGGATTAGCGAAACAAATAATATTTAAATCGAACGTGAAATGCGTGTACGGCGATTGAAGAAAAAGAGCTACGTCTGTTCGCCTATGATAATAACTTTGAATGGTGTCGCTAGGTTTTTTGGGTAGTTTAAGCCAGGGAAAATATACCGGTTTGTCCCATTCTGCCCTAAATTCGGAGGAGAATTCTGCAGACTGAGAGTCCACCGATTTTGTAAAGAAACGGATTTTCGATACCTAATATGAAGCATTGATGTATATTCACAGGCTTGTCAGATAGCATGCCACTGTCTTCAGCAAAGTTGGGTCATTTTATGCATTTAAAAACGTCTCCAAGCATACAATGTATCAACAATTTCAAATGGATGAGTTACTCAAGAAATACCGGTTTTAAAGCCATAATTACATTTAATTACTCCTATTCCACAATTAACATTTGCACCAAAAGTTCCTTTGCAAACCAAGAGCTGCCTTAGTACCAAAATGCGAAGTTAAATTCCAATTGCAAACCAAGAGCTGCTTTAGTACCAAAATGCGAGGTTAAATTCAATTCAATTAAAACGACGATCTTCAGCTCTTGATCCGTCTGAAAAATGTCCGTAGGAGGCAATATCAAAAAACATGCTATCCTGCCACGAAATTTATCTGACGGGATTTGCAAAAACAAATTAAAATGCGATTCTCTGCCCTGAGGAACAAAACTTCAGTTGACTGTAAAAATTCTCCTTGTCCTGTAGCTCAGCAGGAGTGTACCCCATTAGGCATAAATACGATAGGCATACGGACGTAAGGCATAATGGACGTTAGGCATAAAGTCATTAGGCATAATGGTCGTTAGGCATAAAATACCTTGCTGGTGTGCAACTCTGGAAACCTGTTTCGAAAAGGTTAAACAATGCTTAAATTAGGCTAAGCGTTGAATAAAAAATGATACAAGTTAAACAAACATAGTTTATTAAATAAGCACAGTTTGGAATCCATTATTTATCATATCATAAGTGACGTAGCTACATATTTACTTAGATCCAAGATAAGTGGCGATAGCGGTTAATCAATCTGGCAATGAAAACTCAGCATAGTTTTGAACTATATCTTGAAATCAATCGCATCTAGAAATAAAAAAAAAATCACACATTTGTTGTCTTACACACATATTGCAACTGTCAAAGAAGAAAAAGTTTTCCTCAAAGAACAGCTCATGAAATAAAGAATGGTGAATTCTGTGATTTTTCATTCAATAACAAAAAAACAGCTAAGGTTGAATAAAATATGATGCCAAAGAACAGCTCATGAAATGAAGCATGGTGAATTCTGTGGTTTTTCATTCAATAACAAAAAACATACCTGCTGCTTCCAGGATTTTCTGCCATACTTTTCGATACAACGATTCTGTTTTTGTTGTCATCAGAATGAAAACTAGCGGAACCGTCTGCTGATGTGAGGGAGCAATACTTCCATGAACAGTGACGAGTTGCCGAAACAAACAAGGAACTGTGGTAAACGTACCATCTGTAACCCAATACATTGCCTGTCCAAGACGTCGCAAATTTTCATGAGTTTCAAAAATTAAGGCTCTTTCATTATTGTCACCGATGTCAGCAATCAATGGACGGTCCCCATTATCATCCTTCTGGAATTCATCGGGTAGATTATGCCTATCGTCCATTATGCCTATCGTACATTATGCCTAACGTCCGTATGCCTAACGTCCGTATGCCTAACGTCGTGCACTCCTCGGCAGCATAGGTTGGCGCATAACATTGGATTATGGTAAGGTTACGAACCCGTGTTCTAAATCTGGCAACGATTATCCTCTCATTAATAGGCTCCTACTTGATGAGCGCAGCACTTGCCTGGATGCTAAGTAGGAGACCAACTCCTCGATGGCGGGGAGCGTATTCTCCTCGAATACCAGATTGTAGTAGTACCTGTCCCGACGCCAGTTTGTGTTCCCCAAAGTTTGGCCAACGAACTTCACTCAGCCCCAGGATTTCTAGCTTCATGCGTCGCGCCTCGTTGGCGAGTTGTACCAGTTTACCCTGCTGGGCTAACGTCAATACATTCCATGATTCAATAGTGTCCGTTGTTTTGCGCTAAAATTCGTTACCGTCAAATTAGTTCGATGTTTCTGTTTATTGGTTTCTTGAACAATTATAAAGGTTTCAGAGACATTAAGTGGTTAGTCTAAGGTCTCCTATCCGCCTTGATAAGGCTGCCATCTAAGGTGTTGCTTCCGGGGAAGATCATTTCTTATTCAGCTGCTGGATGCCAGTCAGACGCTGTTTGAGCCGCACCTTCATTGAGAACAGACGCTTGGGATGGCGAAGCATTTCCTCTATGCCGTGCTATGGTTACCGCGCCAGTGTTGCGTCGCACCTCCTCACTCTACTATTGTCGGATTGACATCATTGCCCAGGCTACGCCGTGTCCATGTTTCAGCTGGCAGACTTTTGTGATCATATGACTCGTGGAGGTACGAACTTGTGAGGATCGGAGCTAAGTACATCGCTCCTTCCAGATTGTCACTCACCATTTTATAGCCCACTTAGATAAGATTTAGTTTTACTTTTTTTTTTAAGATGTAAATTGTTATACTGGCATGCAGATATAGAAAACCTGTTTAAAATACTGAATTTCCAAAGCAGGAATAACACACTTAGAAATAACTATTTTTATACGAGATTTAATCCATCTTTGATGAAAATTATGGAACATAAACAAACATGTTACATAAAATTAAGTAGAGATAGATAGATAGATAGTGGTTTTCGACCCATTGTAGCACGGAAACTAAGTCCGGCAGCAGTGGGCTCTCTTCTCTGTTTGTCTTGATCAAGCTTAATAACCTCTGATTGTCCTCAACATCTCGCCAAAACGGATTGGGTAGATCGATAGGCAAAGTCGCCTATATGCATCTACGAGACAATAAAGAATTTCCTTCCAGCAACTTGATCAGCCAATTTGTCAAAAAGACAAACCCCCAAACAGGAAGATGCCCCAATGAGTGGGAGAAAAGCCCGTCCTTTATCCACGAAATTTTATCAACAGGGAGTTGGCATTTCCACTCTCTCCGTCCAAATCGCTTCAATCGGGTGCCCTGTTGGACCGTTCCTTCCCGTTTATTTATGTATTTCAATGTACATACCAGTTGATCGTTATGATTATTGTCAATAATACTTACATTTCGATGAAGGTCGTGATACTTATCAGTGAACAGAAACCAATCTTGAATCGTAGACCATGTCGTTCAACAATACACTCGTTCCGAGACGGGGCTCTGTGATAAAGCCATCTTCTTCTTCATCATCATGTTCGCTCACCGCCTGGAATGCATGCACACGAAAAGGAGATACAACCAGGATCAGTTTAATTTTCTTTTTTTTTTTGGTCCTTGTTACACATTCTCTGTCTTATACTTTTTTCTTCTGATGTTTATAACTTCCTTTTCCTTGATCTGCTTCCGCTGTCAATACACCATCTGAAATTTCTTTTTTTTTTTATTTTTCTTTGTCCTTAGCTAGTTCTTTCCATTATTCTATATCAAGTTTTCCATATCTATCAAAGTCCTGATTTAATAATTTCCTCCAAGTAAGGCTTGGTCTACCCTCTTTTTTCTTGTTGAATTTGAATCTATACGCTAATTGCAGTGGATGATTCATCTCTCTTCTTCTGATATATCCAAAATAACTTATTCTGCCTACCCTAACTCGTCTATTAATTGTTTTTCCTGCTAATTTTTTACTTGCATTAAATTGCATATTACTTGGTTTTTTACAGCTATTAAAAATGTTCCCAAGAATAATTTGTTCGTAGTTTGCTAGTGCCACCCTGTTTTTCTTTGTTAATACCGCTACCTTAGTTCCGTATGATAGCACTGGCGTCAAAACTGTATTATATAAAAGCTTTCCTAATTCCCAACTCGGATGAAATCTTGTACAAAAATCTACCACTAATCTTGAAGTTTTCAAAGCGTTTATAGATCTATGCCTATTGGTTAATTTCCTGTTTAGGGTTGCTGTCAGACAAACTCCTAAATACCTAATATATTCACTAGTTTCAAAAGTTTGGCTGTACTGCTGTGTCATTTGGGTATCTAACTAAAATTTGACTTTTCTCCCTATTGATTTTAAGACCTACTTTGGAAAACTCCTCTTCTAGGACTTTAAGAATATTCTCTAACTCATTTGTAGGTACTTCTTACTATTATTAATATGTCATCGGCAAATCCTAAAATTATCGGCAGTTCTAAGCAATCTATATCTATCAATTCTAATTCAGGAATATCTCTTGCCACGTTTTTAAGAACATCTTGTATTGACTAATTGAAAAGTTGAGGTGACAGGGGACACCCTTGTTTTATTCCCTAACCTCTTTTGAGCTCTTTAGAAAATAGGTTTTGCCACAAAACTCTAGTGAGTTCATCTTTAACACATAATAACACCCTGTCAACTAATCTAGATGGAACATTTAAATTAATTAAAACTTTTCTTAAGCTCTGCACATTTACTGTATCAAATGCCTTACTGATATCAAACGCTAAAACAATTAGATCTTTTTCTGCATTCCAATATTCTTCCAAGACTCGCCTAGCAATAAATATATGATCCTCTGTTGATTTACTTCTTCTAAATGCTGCTTTATGGAACCCTGGATCTCCTGTGAATTTTTTAAACTATCCATTTAGCATATACTTTTTAAGCCACATTACAGAGAGATGTTCTACGAAAATGATCGGCTTTTGAAGCTCCTGCCTTTTTTAGAATGGGAATTTGCGTCGATTTGCTCCAGTCTTTAGGCATTACGTTTTCTACGTATACCAACTTCATAATTTCAACTAGTTCTTCTATCGTGCTCTGATCTGCATTTTTAAGATATTCTAAATAAAATCGGTCTGGCCCTTGCGTTTTTCCAGTACAAGAAGTATTGATTATAAATCCACACAGATAAAAATTCTGAATTTTAATGGTGATGTAAACTTGTATTTTATTTCACACAACCGAGCAACTTGTACACAATGTTGTTTGCAACAATTGGCTTTTGTATAAAATATTTGCTACATTGCATTAAATGTCTCAGAACTTTACATGATATGTAATGTAAACTTATATGATAAGTGACGCTCCATTTATGTGCATCATACTGAACAGAAATTTACGCTACTTTTTCGAACTGTGTAATTTCATCTAAGGTAGGAGGGTTTGGTAACGGAACGTAATCATGTTCATTACAAAAATCTATTTCTGGACCTTGAAAATCCTTCAAAATATTATCCCATACTCGTGTACTAATTTTTGACGCTTTGTTGTTCTTCTGTTTTCTGAAGTTTTTTAGATAACTGTATGTTTTTCTTAATCGCTTTCCTACGTCAAAATCGTTTAGTTGTCTAAAGAATAACATTATTTCTTTTTCCTTATGGTCTTTTATAGCTTGAGCTAACTCTGGTTTGCGATTACCTAATTTGTATTTATAATTTTGCATGTCAGGATGTTTCTTGGAAAATCTCAAAGCATCTCTTAAATTATTAAATGCTTTTCTTCGTTTTGGTGTACTTGGGATTTACTTACTCTTAATATGGTAGAAGCGGCTATTTTCATCTTTTTAACTAGGTTTGAGTATCTTTGATCTTCCGAATATTTGTTTGTGTGTGTTTACTTTAATTGATTTAATTTTTTCTTGATATTTCTTTTTAATATTTGGATCCTTAAACAATTCCATACAGATGCAAGATGATTCCTTTGCTTTAGATGCCTGAATTTCTACATCTTTAAGTGAAATGCCAACTTGAAAAAGTTTATGGTCCGTTTTGACCTGTGTCCAATATCCTTTAATAAACTTAATCTTAAAATTGTTATACTGCGGAGCAAGAATATGATCTATTTGACTTTGTTTATCTTACATGTTATCTAAAATTAAGTGATCCCAAAGCAAAATATACGCAACTCGACGAAAAGTACGCTTGATTGAATTGATTTTCCAGGCCCAATCACCTAACTTAATTTGAATTCACCCATTTAAGCTTAAATTTGAGTTCCAAAACCTTCTGTGACAATTCTACATGCCAAATACTCTACCACTTATATATGTATATGTGTGTATGTGCATGTGTTCCCCGTACTTGCCCATCACCAGTTGCACATCTACACGTCCACTGGGTACGATCCCGGATATACTGACCGAAAAGCCATCTTCTCTGCTATTGAACAGCATGGAGAGCCCCACATGGATGACCAATAACGTCGGATGACTGTTATTGTATGCCGATGACTGGTACGATAAAAGGTTATGTTCATCTGTCAATTAAATAGATGACTTGGCAGTTAAGTTATTATTGCGCCAACGGGCCCCGAGCACGTTGCACCGAGTTGAGGCTCTCCGGGTGAGAATTGTTTCCTATTGGGGAAAGCAGACACTTTTAAAGAGGATGAAATTGGCGAAAAGATTTTCGAAGAAACACAGTCGCTTGGATGGAGAAAATTGGCAAAAATGGACCGATCTTCTTCCCGGTATCGATTACAGAACGTTAACGACCGCAAATAACACCAATCATCTCCGGCCGCTTGCCTAGTTTCCATCCATAGTGGCTTGACTATCACATAATTTCCCCAGCCTGCAATTTCCCACACTATCATCAGGCAAGTTGTGAGAGCAGGTTTCGTTCAGCGTTGTACAGTTTGTTAAATATAGTCGATTTTGAGGCACGATATCTTCCGCGCGCATTTACCCCACTTGCTTTCTAATCGGGAACCAATCGAGCTCCGGGAATGCTTGCAGCCATAACGAGACGACGACGACGACGACGGCAGTCAGTGGAGATAGAAAACGAAAACACAAAACTTTATAAATTCCCTCAATTTCCCTCGCAGCCTCTTATCTTAATTATGATCATTCGGATAATTAAATTTCTTTGATGTCGGGGTTTGTTTATGGTACCGAGTTCACTCGTTCGTCCGTTGTTCTGCAACTTCCAAGGTTCCATGGGTGCATCTCCATCGTCAAACGGGCAGGGAGAACCGAGTTGAGCGAAACTGTTAAACGTGGCGCGTGAGGAGCTTTTGCTTATCTCTGAGCCCCACGACTGTACGACGACGGCTCTGATGACGACCGGGGCGCTTTCACACGACCTGTCCAAGGGTACAGCACACGAGGAATCTGTGGCCATTACGTCAAAGTTAGCCTTCCACCCTCCTACTTTTACCGCTCCAAAATGCAATGATTGTTGGCGTTATCATTTTACACCAAACCCCATCCATATACTTTTTTCCGCGCAAAGGTTGAATCCTGATGCCAAAAATGCAATAAAAGTTTTGGTCTTTGCAGCTACAAAAAAAAATCCAATTAATGTAACTAACTGCATGTCGAATAAAAAAATCTAAACTGTACAAATGGGGAATGTCAGTACCATCAACGTTGCTGAATGAGTGTGAGTGTGATTGTGTGTTTGGGACACGGGGGAGGGAGGACTAGTATTGGATTGCATTCTTGTTTAGTTGCAACAACTGCACCCGGCTATAATTGCAGCAACTCAAGCCACCCAAGCGGGTGCGGGCCTTCGGAGTGCATATTGGTGCACTCTTCCCCATAAACAGAGTCTCGTGGCATCGTCAAGCACAGACTTCCTTGGTGGAAAGGGGAACGGAAAACAGCAATGTGAAAATTGTGTGCTGGCAAATAGAAATTAGAAAGTTTTTAATTAAATAGTTTTGCGTACAGAGAGAGAGAGAGAGAGAGAGAAAGAAGAGCTAGTAATTAGCTGTAATATTTGAAATTGTTGCCCCTTACATCATTGTTGAAGCTCCCTGTTTTGAGCAAAAGAATTTCCACATTCGTTCGCATAGCTTAGGTAATTTAGTTTCGAATATCGAACTATTCAATTAACTGCATTCACCGGAGAACCCCCTTTACATTCCATCCTGTAATAATGGAATTAGCACTACGTTTATTACAATTCAGCCCCGATATCCGACCGAGTTTTATTCAATCATATTTATTAGCCACGACGAACGTGTGGGAGATTACTTTATACTCTTGCATGGTGCATGGTGGTAACTCCCACCAGAGCGCGGTGGCCAAACGATCGACCGACGACGACGTCGGCGGCCAAAGTTGTTCATATTTGCTTTCCGTTTCAATGCCAAAAGCCCAGCAACAACTGGCAAGAAGGAGGAACCGTGGATTTATTTTTTATCTCCCTCTTACACTTCATAAATTATAGCGATAATCATAAAACCATATTTTACGATGATAATTCGTGACGGGCATATACGCTCCCTTTCTCGGGGGGTACTGAGGGGACGATTGAATGAGTGCGGTACATAGCAGATCTTATCCTACTGGGAAGGTTTGAACTTTTCTGATTGAAGTTTTGATGAATCTATTTTATGAATCATTGTGCACACTTTGAAATGTTTCCCGACTTTGTTATTTTTTTACCGAACTTTCAACAGCTAGACAGGCTTGATTCTGGTCCAGTCAATGAAGTTTCTTTAGTTTACACTTGGCCGTTGCCTGTTGTGCTTACATGAGCATGGTGATCTCCACAAATGATTTCAAGAAATTCATGTTTCTAGTTCGACAAGACCATGCACAAAGGTCTTAGAGCCAAAGAGCAATAATTTAATTTCATTACTTGTCTTGACACCGCTTTGGCTTTTGACGTTTTATAGTTTACAACAACATTTTATTCACATAAAAGTAGTACATGTTCTTCTAGTACCTATACTTAGTTTTGAGTTTCTCTATAAAATTTAATGTTTTTTCTGTAAACATATTTAATCACCTTCCTTGCTTTATATTGCTGCAATTAAGTAGAAAAAATTTCCACAACAGAATTTATCATTCGAGTACATAGAATAATAGCGTCCTCCATAAAATTTTCTTTAGTAGATATGTACAACTTTGTCTCGCAACGGTTCTTATGTATGCCAAGAGTTTTCACAACAAAATCTAGAGCAGTGATTCTAAAACTTTTGTTGATTACGACCAACTTTGAGAAATTCCATAAATTAATACAGGCTGAAATCCCAACTATCAATTATTGCAATATAAACGTTTTACTCATTTCATTTATACAGCCTCAAACTTTATTCAAATGTTATACGATATGATGAAACCTTTACTGAACCTCTATACAAGCAAATCTGGCGAACTTCCCAAGTAACCAATAAGCCCGCTAATTCACCTTTGGTGGTGTGGTGGTGGGTGTGGTGAAATTCGTGCATTCCCGGTTGATTTTCAGTGGGAATTCCGTATCACAAAATTATTCACCGAGTTGGTTTTTTTTTTCATTCGGCGACGACGGGTTTGCTTTCGCGAGAGTGACATTTATTGGATCCGTTTCTTTGCACGGGTGTGTTTTTTGTAACCAGCGGTGTGTAAGTGTGCTTGTGATTTTCATTGCCTCCCGGGAGGCCGGTTCACCGTGTTTGGATGTCACGCTTTCGGCGTGTAATTCTATCGAGAGTCTCATAACCGTGTGCGAGTTTGAACACGGTCCGGTTGGCAAATTAGCAGGGGAAACTGCTGATACTGTGTCCGTCGCGAGTTTTGGCGGTGATTCGGTGGGCGACGTTGCAACGTGAATCAGCATGTTTACGGCTTGCAAAAGTGATCATCTGTTGGTATCTCGCCAGTGTCGGAGATTGTGAACAAGCTGAAAGATGCCTCGCTGGATGCGCCCAAGACTGGACCTCCTTCCAGATGATTATTATTACAACAAAGTTAATGCTATTAAATATTTTTTGCAAACAGTGACTGATAGCAGACATAAAGCTCAAGTGGAGGTGCCGGGCAAAGGTGTTATATCCTAGACAAATGGTAAGTTACAAATTCGCTGCTGTCGTCGTTACCAAATGAAAACTTGATCATATTTTGCCGTGAAGTGTAGTGGTTTTGAGATGCTCGATAACCCTGGAGGGATCGGTTTAGCTTAATGAGCAGAATATCATGGGTTTAATCTCAAGCTCTCCCACAACAGAATAAACCAACATCGTTGAGTTCTGGGCATAAGGCGCAATTAATAGCCAATAGTTGAATTGATTAAACCACTCGACGAAGAAATACTATTATTTAAAAATTATTTTCAGCTCTTCAATGATGAAACACCTTTTGAAATCGTTGATGAAGGAACATCTTTGGATTTATATCGTAATGATTAGTTTTTCTCAGCCTTCCCTCAGGTTAGATCTATTGTTTTACATAATATAAGTTTATTTTCAGCTCTTTGAATATATGACATCATTAGATTTACATAAAATAATACACCTTTTTTCAGATAACATTCATGCTGGATGTATGGATATAAATTATTCAAGCTTGTTTTCAGCTCTTCGATGATGAAACATCTCTAGAGTTATAGTACAATGATTTATTTAAATTATTGAATTTTGTATTTATATTATAAATATTCAATTTTTCACCTTAGAGGTGAACTAGCCTATGGCTAAAAATCTCTTTAATCAAGATTTAAAAGACTTTTAAACTTTCTATTGACCCGGTTGTTGGTTATTTGAAAATATTTTTTTTTTCAGTTCTTTGATTATGAAACACTTTTAGATTAGTATTATAATGATTCGCTTTTCTTCTCACCTCTTTGATGATGGAACATCTTTAGATTTATATAGTAATGATTCAATCTTTTCAGCTTTCACCCTGATTGAATCTATTGATTTGATTGATTTGAATAGTTTTCAGCTCTTTGATGATGGATGTTTGGGTTTATATTATAATGATGATTTTTTTTTCTGCCTTCGGTGAGGCAAATCCAGAAATTTAGCTTAACATGAACAAATTCTCTAAATGCAGCGTATCGTCTACCAAAATGAACCCAAATCTTATTTCTACCATCCCAGTGATTTCTCGCTAAGAGTAGAGGATTTATCGGCTTCGTACAACACGAGTTGACACGTCATCATATTCCTACCCATTCCTTAATTTATCGGCATTCGGGCGCGGCCGGCGCTTGTTTTTTCTTTTAAAAGTTTGGGCCACTCTATTTTTCACATTGAGGATGAATGCTAGTCCCAAGCATCATCTCTTGGTTCTCTGTGTAATTACAGCTGATCTGACAGGACAGTAACGGAGTAGCGGACGCGGGCGGTCAATCATGCTCATACTCATATTTCATGCAGCTTCTACCAAAGCCCTGACAGGTTCGTGTTGATGTCAAGCAGACCGTCTACAATTATAATTATCACGTAAGGAAGAAGGAGATACCTGCGATGGGTTGAAGAAATTCTACTAGGAGGACTGTTGCTTTTAGTGCAGCTCCCTTTAGTTATTTGGGTGAGATCATTCCATTTTATTTATTTATACAGTAACCTCTCCATATAGTTACCTTATCGTTTAGCAAAACGAACCCTGCTGCAAACCCTACCCTCTGACCCAACATCCCAGTGATTCCTCGTGGATGTGCAGAGGATTTCTCGGCTTCCATCAAAGCGAGTGTCACGTCAACACATTCCTACCCATTCCTTTCTTGACCTGCGTTCGGGCGCGGCCGGCGCTGGTATTGCCTAGTTTGAGATTACCAGTTTTTACACATTGAGGAGGATTGCTAGTCCCAAGCATCGCCTATTGGTTCTCTGCAGGCTTACTGAAGCTCCTCAAACTCACTGGAGGTTATAAAACACTCTTGCGACTAGGCGAGTAAGAGAGGTGACACAGTCGGAAGAAGTGTTAGTTTGTTAACTAAAATGAACCATGCCCATTTTGTTATGGCAAGTTTGGATTTCACGCCAACTCGTCTTCGGAGTTGGCAGCACCCTCTCAGAACCTTATGAAACTTTGTGGGTGTGGAGACTTAGCAATTTTAAGCAACTTTGAGTACTTATTTTTTTCAAAATTTATCTCGCCTAACATTTGATAAGGGTCAAAGTTTTTTGTCGATTTTTTTTTCAAATCGATATAGCTTAAAAATGACAAGCCCTACAAAATAGTGATGTATGGCGAACTTTTAGCAAATAATCTGAAATTTTATAAAAAAATTTAAATAAATTAAAAAATTGGTTTCTACACTCTAAAAAAATATATTTAAAAATTAAAAGTCATTTTCCCAAAAATGGTACCCCTCAGATTTGCTTGATATTTTTTCTCATGAAAGGCAATATAATTACCTAACTTTTCTTCATACATCGCAAAGTGGGTGCTTTTAAGGAAAAAAAAGTTGTTCGAACAACAACTTTTTCATGTTAATTTTTTTTTAGCGTGTTTCACTCAAAGTCGAATAGTAATACGCGCACAACCTTATTAAAATCCGTTGAAACTTAATGAGCATAAAGATTTTGACCTTTTGATAATCTGGGCGTGCTTAAAACAAAAATCTAGCCTAACATTTGAAAGGGCCTAATACAGAGGATTTTCCTGCATTTCGAATGGTGTTTTAATAAATGAAAACTCTAGTGTTTTTGTTTAGTGCATAATTTATTTTCCTATAATTCTCCATACATAATTTGAGTTTTTCATTGATTATTAGTCTATCGGAAACAGAGTAAAATTTTTCGGAGTTTCCTTTGAATGTGAAAATCGCTTAGTAGAAATTATGTTTTGAGAAATAGGTACAAAACAATGAAATTTTTGTGTACCAGGTATAGTTTTTACATGACTGAACAGCTCCTTGAGTTCATCGGACATCTTTGTGTATTGATCATTTGATATGAAGCAGAAGTTCATACTTCTCATACTTCTCGATGAAATTGGTGATAACTGTAAGGTTGAAGCTATACAATTGAATTGTTCCACATTATATGGACCTTGGATCTGATCCGCTGATGGGATTGATTCTAGTGATGGATCTGTATCTGTAAAATTAAAGAAAAGAAAAAAAAAATATTACCACACATTAATATATAACGCTGTTAAGGTGATAGTACCATGAACGGGGGTGGTTTTGATAATAGGGGTAACTTTGGTAATGCAGCTAAGCCAAAAATTTATGACTTAAGGCACATCGTACGCAATATTTTGGATAGGAAACCGATGTTCCCTTCCAAAATAATGAATACAAAGAGCATTAAGTCATAATTTTTTGGATTAGCTGCATTATCAAAGTTACCTCCATTATCAAAGACAGCCCCGTTTACGGTACATCGAAGCCGCATCTGAATTTTCCCCATGTTTGTGGAGCACGAGCTGCATAAACCGCATATCGTACAGTCGTGAAAATTTGATAGATTGTTCACCGAGGTTGGCCTACCAATCGATCAAATTTGTACGATAAGCGGTTCATCCAGCTCGTGCTCTAAAAAATTGTTGAAAATGAAGTTGTATCTTCGATGTACAATCCTTAAACCACACAGTTGAAACAGTTAAAGTTATTATTATTTACCTAGTGTATCATCAAATTCCTGATGTTCTGATTGCTGATGACTTGCTGATGGTTGCGGCTCTTCAAACTTCCGAGCATGGCTTGATTCTTTTCCATCCGATCGCCTCTTTTTCGGGAGAGGTGTCCTATTGTGCACTAAAATTCCACGACACGATTCACAAATACGCATTGTTACATCCAATTGATGATCAAAGCCCCATGAATGTATTTTCTCTATGAGACTTGATGATAAATTACGTAAATTATTGCGGCTGCAATTGGGATTGTTTATGTTGGCACTACATTGCACCCTTTTAATAATCAATTCAGCAGATTTTTCCATTGTTGTATATATAAACACTTTTTCGTTTCAAAAACTATGCAGCACTACACTTTCAACAACTATGCACTACAGCAACTATGAGCATTGTTGTGATATCACCAAACTTAAATATTAGATTATGTCGGTAGAAACAGACTGCGGTGCTTTAAGTTTATACCTTATATCTCTCATGTGACTACCTGCGTTGTTATATAACTGCTATATAGCAGGTAACTTAACGATTATTTTAGGCATGCCTTAAATAATCGTTAAGTTACCTGCGCTATTATATGTATTCACTTGAGAGATGAGGTATAAACATATATGCATATTGCTTACTAATGGACACACCTAATACATAAAAATAAATGAATGATTATTTTTCTAATTAAATTAATCACAAATACATGAATTGAAATCTTTTCATGAATAAAACATACTAAGTGATTTTTACTTAGTTTACCTGTTGATTTGGAACAATTTGAGGGTGGTTTTATAGAAGTTGGATAGAGTGTATGCATATATTATAATACAATCCATCACAGGAAAGTGCAAACCATGCTGAGATGGCTGTTCCTCATTAGAACGTTTTGTTCTGAACTCTTATTGGACGATTTGCAGGTAACTTCTCTGTACCCTTTTCAAATGTTAGGCTAGATTTCGCCCAGATTATCGAAAAGTATACCCATAAAGTTTAATCGAATTTTAATAAGGTTGTGCGCGTATTACTATTCGACTTTGAGTGAAGCACGCTAAAAAAGAATTAACATGAAAAAGTTGTTGTTCGAACAGCTTTTTTTTTCCTTAAAAGCGCCCACTTTGCGATGTATGAAGAAAAGTTAGGTAATTATATTGCCTTTCATGAGAAAAAATATCAAGCAAATCTGAGGGGTACCATTTTTGGGAAAATGACTTTTAATTTTTAAATATATTTTTTTAGAGTGTAGAAACCGATTTTTTATTTTATTTAATTTTTTTTTATAAAATTTCAGATTATTTGCTGAAAGTTCGCCATACATAACTTTTTTGTAGGGCTTGTCATTTTTAAGCTATATCGATTTGAAAAAAAAATCGACAAAAAACTTTGACCCTTATCAAATGTTAGGCGAGATAAATATTGAAAAAAATAAGTACGCAAAGTTGCTTAAAATTGCTAAGTCTCCACACCCACAAAGTTCCATAAGGTTCTGAGAGGGTGCTGCCAACCACTGGATGAGTTGGCGTGAAATCCGTCCTATAAGAAATGCTCCTCGTGTTTGTTAGCAAAATTCACATCAAAGATTGATTAATTGCGTAGGAAATCAGTTTGGCACGGCATTTGTGACCAGCATACACCTTCCGGTCGTATGAAACAGGTCAAAAACTGTCCAAATCCGCAGATAAAAATTTTTGTTTTGAATTTCTGTATGGAAAAATACTGAACTTTTCGTGAACATTAACGGCAAAGAACTCACCAACACTGGGAGACCTGTGAGTTCCTGTCCACCTATCATCGAGATGGAAAATGACAGGTGGGCTATTTTTAGGTGTCAAAAAAAATTTCCTCAAAAAACATGTCCCAACCCATTTTTTCAGGCTGGCGGGTATGAAAATCTTTAAATCGATTTATCTCCGTTAATACGGCTCTAATCGAGATTTGGAGCGTATTTAGGTGTCACAAAAAATTTTCCTCAAAAAACATGACCCAACCCATTTTTTTAGGCTGGCGGGTATGAAAATCTTTAAATCGATTTATCTTCGTTTATACGGCTCTAATCGAGATTTGAAGCGTTTTGAGGTGTCAAAAAAAAATTCCTCATTAAACATGTCCCAACCCATTTTTTTAGGCTTGCGGGTATGAAAATCTTTAAATCGATTTATCTCCGTTAATACGGCTCTAATCAAGATTTGGAGCGTTTTTAGGTGTCAAAAAAAATTTCCTCAAAAAACATGTCCCAACCCATTTTTTTAGGCTGGCGGGTATGAAAATCTTTAAATCGATTTATCTCCGTTAATACGGCTTTATTCGAGATTTGGAAAAATCCCCAAAAAACATGTCCCAACCCATTTTTTCAGGCTGGCGGGTATGAAAATCTTTAAATCGATTTATCTCCGTTAATACGGCTCTAATCAAGGTTTGGAGCGTATTTAGGTGTCACAAAAAAAAAAATCCTTGAAAAACATATCCCAACCCATTTTTTTAGGCTGGCGGGTATGAAAATCTTTAAATCGATTTATCTCCGTAAAAACGGCTCTAATCGAGATTTGGAGCGTATTTAGGTGTCACAAAAAAAAATTCCTCCAAAAACATGTCCCAACCCATTTCTTTAGGCTGGCGGGTATGAAAATCTTTAAATCGATTTATCTCTGTTAATACGGCTCTAATCGAGATTTGGAGCGTATTTAGGTGTGACAAAAAAAAAAATCCTCAAAAAACATGTCCCAACCCATTTTTTAGGCTGGCGGGTATGAAAATCTTTAAATCGATTTATTTCCGTTAATACGGCTCTAATCGAGATTTGGAGCGTATTTAGGTGTCACAAAAAAAAAAATCTTCAAAAAACATGTCCCAACCCATTTTTTTAGGCTGGCGGGTATGAAAATCTTTAAATCGATTTATCTCCGTTAATACGGCTTTAATCGAGATTTGGAGCGTATTTAGGTGTCACAAAAAAATTTCCTCAAAATACATGTCCCAACCCATTTTTTTAGGCTGGCGGGTATGAAAATCTTTAAATCGATTTATCTCCGTAAAAACGGCTCTAATCGAGATTTGGAGCGTATTCAGGTGTCACAAAAAAAAAAATCTTCAAAAAACATGTCCCAACCCATTTTTTCAGGCTGGCGGGTATGAAAATCTTTAAATCGATTTATCTCCGTTAATACGGCTCTAATCGAGATTTGGAGCGATTTTAGGTGTCAAAAAAAAATTCCTCAAAAAACATGGCCCAACCCATTTTTTTAGGCTGGCGGGTATGAAAATCTTTAAATCGATTTATCTCCGTTAATACGGCTCTAATCGAGATTTGGAGCGTATTTAGGTGTCACAAAAAAAAAATCTTCAAAAAACATGTCCCAACCCATTTTTTCAGGCTGGCGGGTATGAAAATCTTTAAATCGATTTATCTCTGTTAATACGGCTCTAATCGTGATTTGGAGCGTATTTAGGTGTCAAAAAAAATTCCTCAAAAAACATGTCCCAACCCATTTTTTCAGGCTGGCGGGTATGAAAATCTTTAAATCGATTTATTTCCGTTAATACGGCTCTAATCGAGATTTGGAGCGTTTTTAGTTTCATACGACCGGAAGGTGTATGCTTGTCACAAATACCGTGCCACACTGATTCCCTACGCAATTAATCAATCTTTGATGCAGGGTTGCTTCCACTCACTTGCTATAAAAAAATATTTTCGGCAATTATGCAATCATTAGATGTTATAATGCTATGTTGCACTTGTAAGTATCAAGAAGAGGGTGTAAACTATGTATTTCACTCATGATACCGGTCAATTTCGCTTTGAGAGCGCCACAATCAGCGATCTTATGATTCGTGAGCGTTCACTCAGAGTGAGCGCTCACGAGTCGTAAAATCGCTAATTGTGGCGCACTGAAAGCAATATTGACAGATTTTATGTGTCAAACATATACTTCATGACCTTTTCTTGTAACTTACAAGTACTAATTAGCATTAAACTATTTCAAGATTACATAATTCCAAAAAACATTTTTTTATAGCAATTGAGTGGAAGTAACCCTGCTTTGATGTAAATTTCGCTAATAAACACGAGGAGCATTTTAGTCAACAAACTAACACTTCATCCGACTGTGTCACCTCTCTTACTCGCTTAGACCTGTCATTTCCCATCTCGGTCCTGCGAGTTTAGCTAGCTCTCACCTCGAGTGAGTGGTGGCAGGAATATGGAAGAAGTAAACAAAAACTCCTAAAGAGAGAGAGGTGTGCTTTACGAGACTCCGTATGACTTTTTGTTCGACGCAAGAAGCTCAGAGTTCACCCAAAGTGAGAGTAAGAGCGTGTGATACACATGAACATGAATCGAGATAGGAAATGACAGGTGGGCAGGAACTCCAGGTCTCCCAGTGTTGGTGAGTTCTTTGCCGTTAATGTTCACGAAAAGTTTACTATTTTGCCATACAAAAATTCAAAACAAAAATTTTTATTTGTGGATTTGGACAGTTTTTGACCTGTTTCATAAGACCGGAAGGTGTATGCTGGTCACAAATGCCTTGCCAAACTGATTTCCTACGCAATGAATCAATCTTTGATGTGAATTTCGCTAATAAACACGAGGAGCATTTCTTATATTTAGCAAACTTGCCATAACAAAATGGGCATGGTTCATTTTAGTTAACAAACTAACACCTCTTACTCGCCTAGAACATGAATGGCAGCAAACCTCACTCACATTTTATCCCCCTTCGCTCACAAGCTCTGAAGCTCAGTGGAATGATTTGGCAGTAGGCATTCTACTCCTCAGAAAAATGCTACGCTCAGCTCATTTCAAACACGCGAGTGAGGCTCCATCAAGTCTGGTTCTCTGTGTAATAACAGCTGATCTGGCATTAACAGAGTAGCAACCGTGGGCGGTCATTCATGCTCATGCTCATATTTGAGGGCAAAGACTTGTAAGAATTCAATCTTGATACACTTAACATGAAAAAAAATAAATAAAAGTAGCCATGGATAGAATAACAATTATGGTACTGGGACATACAATGTTTTCATGATTCTGATACAATCAGAAACATTGACATTATCCAATATTTACCGAAATGCGGTAGCTTCAAAAAAAGTAGGAAATTGCGAAATCATATTAAGTGTCAGAATCCTTAAAATTTTGGGTGATTCACACTCCAGGAAATTATATTATATATATATATATATATATATATATATATATATATATATATATATACATCTCAGTGAAGAAATATTGAGAATCAAAAAGATTACCTACTTTTGTAAAGAAAATGGGCGCTAGATTTAACAGATAAGGAAATGAGCGTCATTTTCGTGGTGTGCCAAGGGCGACGCCATCCCTTACTTCAACTGCAACCCAATGGCATTACTTTATTTTGATGGCTACCAAGCCTTTTGGGATTTTCCGTATTAGAGAGTTGTATGGATTTTTCTACTTGACTTTACTTAAAACGATTCTACACGTTGTAGCTTTATTTTTATACCTGTGATCTTCTACACCAGGTTGGTTTTTCATACCAGGTGACAACCACCAACCTCGTACTCAAAATCTTTCCACTTGGCCGATTACATTCGACAAGGTAGACAAGGTAGACAAGGTTGCATGTAATCAAAAAAATGCTGCTTATTATGTTATCATACTTATGCATATGAAACGGATTCAATTGTAATCACATTTAATGATAATCAACAGAAATAACAGGAGACCTGACTAGCCGCTCCTATGAGTCCATTTATGCGTACCTTTCCACAAGCCTGTTTCTATGCCCCTCCAGCACCTTAGACCATCAGTTTGCCCACACATTTAAATCACATAGGTTTTCTTCGCTAATGAGACGTGTATGATTTAATAGCCCCTCAATTGGAGAATGTAAACGTTTAGAACCGTGTGGGCGGCACGCTCCAGCAATCCGCCACCCCTTTTCCAACCCATACCTGGAAACGGGTGCGCTGTTTGTCACGCTGCTGCATATAACACACTGCCACCACCATACAGAGATTAATAAATAACCAGGTATCACCGGTCGGTGTGGCAACAGAACCTCTAAAACGGGACGATGACGACCCAAGTCCGTGTAATCGGGGTAGCTCGCTAGGCCATCATGATGGGCTCTGCCACAGCTGCTGTCGCTGAGGCTCATTAAACACTTTATGACACCTTTGGCTGGCAGCTCATTGAAAGGCAGCCTTTACATCATGAATAAATGAATTGCCTCCGAATGAATGATATATAAACGGACCGAGGATTGACGCATAATTACGCTAATTAAATGACGCGGCCAGATTTGCGGTGGATTGTGAAGTTATCCCTTGTTAATTGGATAGTGCTGTTCTAATTGGCCCCCGGTAGCCCTAGAATAATGCACAATAATGGGTATGATATGGCGGTCATGTGTAGCAGCGGTTGGTGCGAGCCGTTGTTGTTGGTCGGGATATAATTAACCACATTTGCACTGCCCGGTCGGATCCCTATTGTTTGTCATAGTGCTATCAGAGCCTGCTACGAGGTGGGATCGCATGAGAAGTCGTGCGTTCCTCTTTCTCAGAGCTCACCTTCATCCTACATATATGGTAATGACCGGTTTCGAGGTAGATCGATCAAGAATGAGAACGTCGTCGGCTGGAAGGACGCATTAGGGCACCAGAAAATTCTAATTTCCGATAAGTGTTAATTTCCACCGCAGCCGCGAGCTTGCTTTTATCACCTAATTAATTTAATGGGCCTCTCCAGTTGGCCGCTAATGGTTTCGGGTTTGGTTCGGAGAAGGTTGCGCCTTGGATTACCTACATGTGTAGGCAGGCAGGATTCGTAGAAAGCGGGGTGTTTGTTGTGAAGCTGCGTGTGTTTTTATTTGATGTGACTTGTTTGGAGTGCGATTGATAACAGAAAGTGTTAGTGGAAAATTTGGAATTGCTGTGTTTTAAAATAAGTTAAGGGGACGCTTGCAGGCCTGCGGGCGAAGGAATTCAACTCATAGCTGAAGTATCGCTTGCCCATAGATTTTCACACGTACTTCCATCGGGAGACTAAGTTCGTTAGAAATACTTCCTGAGGCATTTTGAAGAAACCTTCACGAGAAGTCTTCCAGAGATGTCAGAAGTAACATCTGGAGGAAGGGCCAGAAGGACTTCCGGGGAATGTCAGAATGAACTTCCAGGATAATTTGGTACAGTCTTCCGGGAGAAGGCTGAATTAACTTCGGAAAATCTTTCAGGCGATTTCGGAAAAATCTTCCATGGAAGTGACAGTATTACAATTTAGAGGAAAATATTATTTATTGCTTAAAGGATCTTTCTACAGATGATGAAAAACTATCAAAAATTGAACAACGTTCCGTATTTCTCGATCCCCGACAATTCACGAGAAGAGCCATAATCTTATTTTGGCTTTATTACGATCACCGTGGGACTTTACGCCAGCTCTCAACTTAGTGTTCTTTGAGCATTCCCACAATTGTTAATTGAGAGCTTTCTTAGTCTGCACCATTTTTGCATTAGTATTATTGTGTAGCAAGTACAATTTAGCCCCATCCAAGTGAAAATTTTGGATTTGCTGTAGAAGCGAGCTTGAAAACTTTATTAAAACTTGCAATGCTTCTTGGGCAGGAAAGTCGAGAAATTTGTCAACTTGGAAAATTCCTACCGCCTCCAGCATGGTCTTGCTTTATAGCTGCGCCTTCACTAACTGAGTTTAGAGAGAGCCATCGTATGTTCAACATCAAAATTTCAACATCACAAGTACCGAAGCAAACGAATTCTGTGACATCGTATGTCGCGGATCTCAAAACCAGCTGTAAACTTCCTGAGTTTGATGCCTACGGGTGCTGGGAAAAATCAACGTTTTCCATGAAGTACAGGCAATGGTGGACTCTTCCTGTATGAACTCGCTGATTAGCAATCAAGCCTTCGAACGTCGTGGCCTGGAAAGGCGCAACGCCAATATTCTCGTTAACGGAATCACTGATGGGAATCCCAGCAAGACAACAGGAGCAGTTACGCTGCAGATGTCCTCGCGATTCGACGACCGTGTCGTCATCGTGGTGGAATCCTTAATACTCATCAATTTAGCTTCGGATCAACCGAGCCAACCAGCAGATCCAAGCTTTAACAATTGCGGCAAGATCGATCTTTTGTTCGGAATAGAAGCCCTTTTTCCATTTTAGAACCAAGAAAGCTGTAGGACGATTTTAGAGATGAACTAGCCTAAGGCTAAAAATCTCTTTAATAAAGAATAAAAAAAAAATGTAGGACGATTGGGGTGTACCCATTCCGCAAAACTAAGTCTTGGGTTACCTGTTTGGTGGTTACTTCAATACATCGCATGCCGCCGAAGGCCGGGTGGTGCTTAGCTTAACGACATCATTGAACCTGGACCAAACTCTCTGGAAGCTGGAACTAGTGAATTGACATGATTTTCTCCAATACAAAATTTTGGTGATTACATTATTTATGACAATTATATTGTCATTACATATTTTTGGATGCAAGCAAATCTCTCAACAAAGGATTAGCATATGCGATCTCTTCAAACGTGGAAGAGACCATAGTTGACATGGAGACTGCAATCACTCACACACTTCCTATTTCATTACACGAGACTGCCAGGAATATTATTTCAGAGACAATACAAAACGGAAAGGGACATTCGCTTAGTACAACCGAAAGAGAGGAAATTCGAATTCTGAAAGAACTAAAAACAAAGCCGGTATTCTATACAATAGCGTACAAAGGTAATGCAGTAGTGATTTTGGACAAAGAGGACTATGACAATCGGATGACGGAAAAAAATACTAATGGCCCTCCCATCTATTGTTAAACATGTGTATAAAACAGAGTGCAAGGCGTTTATTGGCAACACTACGAATTAATTGAAAGTTTCAAACCCTATTCTACCTGGGATCAAAGGCTTACCAAAGATTCACGAACCAGGAAACCACGTCAGGGAGATTATTTCAGCTGAAGGATCCCCCACTCACTCATAAGCTTTCCAAAGGGCTAAAAAAGGAATTTCAAAATATGCCTAAGCCCTTTACCTAAACACTAAACACTTCACGGTGAAAACTTGTCACTTGTCGTCACGGTGAAGTGATTCCCATTTGATTTGTACGGCAATCACGGCTCTTATTATGAGTATCACTTCCTTATCACCGTGTAGTGACACCCGTAATAAGGCCCATGGTTTCATTTGATGTCACAGCACTTTTTCCAAGTGTACCTGTAAAGGAAGCCATCAGACCAAGGGGTAAGTCTCCCAGCTCATTGTGCCGGAATTATATTCTACACAGCTTGGGCACATCCATCGGCACATTTTCGGCATACCTTCGGCACAATCTCGTAGGCATTACATTGTAGTAAATAAAATAGGAGCACTGCCAGACAACTGCCATTGAATTTGTTCAGAACATTACGTGCTGTTTGACTGTATGTTCAGGAACATCTTCTAATTGAATATACCAGAGGAACTCAGACCAGCAGTTCACTTATAGATCTAAATACGAAATGTAGGTTCTAGAGTGGACTCAATAGGAAGAGGCAGTTAATCAGACCTCATTAGTACCCTTAAATCAAATAATGCTGCATCTCACACAAAACAAACTAAAGAAGTCTATTCATCACCCTCTATAGTCGGTCTCCAAAAATGCTCCCCACCGGTTCCAACTCTTTCCGGCCAAGAGGCTAGGTTTCTGGTCTGCCTTTGAGGGCATTATAAAACACTAAAACACAGGACTTTTATTACCCTATGGATCACAAAACACCGATATTTCGCACACCCGCCACTTCCCGCGTCATCCTCAATCCGATTTATCCATGCGATTTCAAACCAAAACATTCAAGGTGTCAGAAATACCGGGTTTCCAGGATGGGTATTTTAAAAACAATCGCAGCTTGCTCTCAATCTTCTGCCAAGAAGGAGAGTTGCTGAAGCCACCACCATTGGTGGTGTCAGCACTGTAGTCTACAGTTTTTTGCTATGTTTATGTGTGCATTGAAGGCACATATGCGTTAAAAAATCTTATATGAATAATCATTAATTAAATTTTAATTTTTCATGATTAGCTTGCCTAATTTAAAAATCAGTATAATACATAGGGTAGACGTATTAGTTATGGCTATACGTTCCTATTATGGTGTGCTCCAATTGTGGCCTATGGAATTTTCATAGGCCATAATTGGAACACACCATAATAGGAAGGTATAGCCATAACCAGGCATGGAAAATCATTTGCATTCATTTCGTGCATTCATTTACATTCATTTGCCTCTAACTTTTTTCTTCAACAACATTCCGCAAAATGATGTATAGAGGTTTTGTAGGTTTTGTTATTAGCTATAACTTTTGTTAACAAGTTAAATCCGTATCTCTTATGCATGACGAAGCAGAGCGAACAGAACCACCACTGTTTTTCAGTGAATGTATTTTACATTCACTGAAAAACAGTAACAAGTTCTGCCCGGTCTAGTTCGTGATGCATAAGAGATACAGATTTGAGTTGTGAGCAAAATATGTAGCTAATAACAAAACCTACAAAAGCTCTATAGATCATTTTGCGGAATTCAGTTGATGAAAAAAGTTAGAGGCAAATGAATGTAAATGAATGTATGAAATGAATGTATGAAATGAATGCAAATGATTTTCCATGCCTGGCCATAACTGGTACATCTACCCTATATAATTCCTACATGAACGCGCTTGTTGAACATGTATCACGATTAATTTGCCACGCAACAAATCAAACTCCTATGTGAACGGAACATAATTTCTCAATGTTTGCATCAGCTGTCTTATAATGGCAGATAATCGAGCCAAAGAACCAACAACTTTGGCTTCAAGCAAAATGTTGGTGGATAACGTTTCTGCAACCGGAGTGCTTGCTCTATCACTGGCCAATCGTCACAGTTTCGATACACTGACAAAAAAGATGACCCAAGATTGGTGTGCGGAGTGACCTACCCCTAGCATCAGCCTTTTAGAGGACTGGCTTCTGAAACAACGTGAGGATTCTACTTAACAAAGTTCGGTCATATCTCAAGCGTACTCGTCTTTGTATCGAGGAAAATCATTTCATTTTCAGATGAATTTTTTATAAACAAACTGAAGGTGCTCCTATGGGCAATCCGCTTTCTCCATTTTATGTGAATTATTCATGGCTAACCTAGAAAATACTCTGGAGGATATTGTTAGTTAGTTAGGTTCCGATTCTACACATTGTAGTTTCATGTTTATACCTGCGATCTTGCCATTTTTACTTAGGGGATGAGCACTTAAGGGGGTTAGGTTTTTGATAAGTCTTTAGTGGGAATGACACTGATGAAGACTGCACATTGTAGTCGAAATACGTATCTGTCATGGATACCACAATTATTTAAGTGGAATTATATGGAAGATAACCCTTTTTTGCTGTTTTATTTAAGTATTCCGCTAACAACCCAATTTCATTACTTCACTCTGGAGGATGTTGCCCAAGTGTTGGTATAGGTACGTGGATGTCATTTTTAGCATTGTCATAAGGGAAGATTTATCAAAAACTTTGGAGGCCGTAAGAAACGTTCACAAGGACATCAAATTTACTCACGAAGGAAGAAGAGAGAGACGGCAAACTCCCCTGCTTAGATCTTCTCATCATCAGGGAAACGCCTTCGGTTAATTTCGAAATCTATAGGAAACCAACAAATACAAAGAGAGTAAAAACAAGCACTTCACACCATTCCCATCATCACAAAATGGCCGCTTTTTACCACATGGTTCACAGGATGCAAACTCTTCCTCTTAGCGATACAGGCAAATAAAAGGAAATAGCTTACATTTTTTAAATCGATAGACTTAATGGGTATCAAGAAAAAATAATTCAGGCAGTAATCGATAAAAGAACAAGGGATCATTTTAGGCGTATTGCGACAACTCTTACACCAGTATCTGAGGGTTTAAAACGGGTAGCGGTGAATTTCGACATAAACATTACCAAACCATTGATTTCGAAGTTTAGAAGTTGTGGCCTAGATTTAGTATTCAGCAGTAGTAGAAAAAGCATCCTATTACGGAGGATCGCAGTGTGCTGTGCTCACGGATGAACTGGGTTTTTTTTTCGGTCGCTGTTTTTTCGTTGACTTCTGTCACTTTTTTTCAAATATTTTAGCATTTTTTTTTAAATATATAAAGCTATACAGTACGAAATTAGTGCCTTTGAATAGAACTTTTGATGTGTGCTGCTGCGAAAAAAGCATCTACAAGCAAGAGGAGGACGACGATGGCGATCATAATGTCTTAAGACAGGATCTATAGACACATAATTTGGTGAAATCTTTTCATATTATTTTACTGACAATGTGTTTTACATCATGCTTTATTAAATACGCGCTGAATTCAAAGCATTGATCTGAATCTGAAGGTGTGCTTGCAGTTCCATTAGCCATGTGATATCGGAACTGTAGAAATGTGGAGCTTAGGGCTTCTGAAAGTGACTTCGGAATTGGCATGAATTATCAAACATTTCAAAATGGGTTTCTGGATCAACAGTAGAGCTAGCACCTTCTAATTCCCGGACTAAAGCTGCTTTCAGTTATCACTAATATGATAATTTCAAGTATATTTCTTCCATGATACCACTTGCAAGAAATGTTGCATACAATATTTTGAATATTAACTTGTATGATACATGACGCTCCTTTTATATGCATCATAGTGATAAAAATTCACATTACTTTTTTCAACTGTGTAGGCTAAGAACCATTTTCAACCAACTTGGCCAAATTCGAGAACGGTTACTCTCAAGGAATTGATCAAAATGTGTTTTGAAATAAAATTCAGCATGAGACATTTTTATTGCATTACACTCAATTCTGTAGCGCGATTTTTTTTTTTCGTCTCTATTTTTAATCGTTTAATCTCAAATTGCTACCAAGTGTAATGCAACATGTTTCAAAATATAAAAAAATCAAGAATAATATGATGGAATTAAAAAAATGTGTCCCCATCCTGCATAAAATAGCGTAAAAACATAATTGAGTGTTACTTGATTACAATTTAGTTACCGATGGTCATAGCTTACTTCGAAGCCACGCTTGTATTTGCGTCGAATAATTTTTTTTTTTTTTCATTAGACTTGATACCAAAAAAACATAATTTTGCACTAACTTTCGAAAGATTCCGAAACATAGGGATGTGATTTTTGAAAAGCTGATAAAGATTCCACAAACTTTTATCTTGAGTTTTAAATCAAGATTTAATGCAAGATAATAACTTCACTGTTTGACACTCAACTATCAAATTGACAGCTCGCTCCCATACAAAGTCCCACCGAGGGGCGCTAAGATGGTGATTTTGCGAATGTAATCGCTCTATTTAAAATTGTTAGAAGACACGGTTTTTCGAAGGTGCCGTCAACGCCAATTGAATTAGGGTGTGAGCACCGGACTGATGATTCGCGGTAGTGGTAGAAGGGCTCTTCGCAATGCGCCGTGGTATGAGAGGTCCCTTTTGTTCTCCCGTTGTTTGGATGGAAGATGGACTTTGACGTCAAACTCCGTCATCGGTTTGATCGGTCTTTGTCATGAAGCAGGATCTAAACTCCACACTAAAAAAAATCTGAATTTTACTGGTGATGTAAACATCCATGCATGCAAACATTCATGCATGTAAACTTCCTTTTCACGTAAACTAGCAGCTTGCAAGAAATGTTGCAAACAAAGGTGGAAAGTTGCATACAATATATGGAATATTGCATGACATGTCTCATAAATTTACACCATTTATTATGTAAATTTGTATGATTTATGACGCTCCATTTATGTGCATCATAGTAACGGAAATTTACACTACTTTTTTTTAGCTGTGTCCATTGATGATGATGATATTAAACTTCTTTCGGTTATTCTGCTACAGTCAACTCTCCATAATATCAATGTATAAATTTCATTTTTATATATTAAATTCAATAAATTCATGTTGATCTTCTACAAGCTTCGTCTACAATTTGTACTTCTACATCAACACATGTCAAGCAGCTAAACTTGGTGAGTTCGTTCCATTTGGTAAATTTTTATCTTTTCCAACCAGTAACGTTGGGAGATCACCTTTTTGTGGTGCGTTACTGGTCTAAGATCTACCACCGAACCCTAGCAGTGACAAATTCAAACTAGGCAATCAGGATTTCCCAATTAACAAAGGATAACATTTTATTCCTTGTTACTTTTTATGACTTGATAATAGTGACAAGACACGGGTAGTGACCCCCGCCGTTATGCAATTCTATATTGAATATTTGAAATCAAAAATATTGTTTATCTTCATAGGTTTCACATAATCCTTTTCCCTTTGTCCTTCTCCTTTTCCTTTCCCTCTTCTCTTTTCAGAAAGCGACTAATGGCGCTATAGCCATAAGTCATAAAAGACTAAACACTAAAAATATCTGACTTTTACTGGTGATGTAAACATCCATGCATGCAAACATTCATGCATGTAAACTTATTTTTCACGTAAACTAGCAGCTTGCAAGAAATCTTGCAAACAAACGTGGAAAGTTGCATACAATATATGGAATATTGCATGACATGTCTCATAAATTTACACGATTTATAATGTAAATTTGTATGATTTATGACGCTCCATTTATGTGCATCATGGTAAAGGAAATTTACACTAGTTTTTTTTTGCTGTGTAGGACAAGAGCTAGTGCTCATGTCCCAACCGTTAGAAGAAAACGGAGCATCACTTAACCTTTCTAGCTTTGATGCTTCCAACGACCAACCAATCATACAACCCAAGTAACATTGCAGATTTTATCGTGGTTTTATAGCATTCTACAAGTCTTAATCATGGTCTACAGAACCCTCATAAAACCAAAATTGTTACTTGGGAATTACCAAAATCGGAACGTACGGTACGAGATGTCCACGTTTCATCCATTTATTGGATTCTGAAGCATCGTGTTTAAATCTTCGATTCAAACAGGCCCGATGTTTTCTGAATCATCTTAAATGCTGCACAGTAGACCTGGCCGTTTTGATATGTGTGACGCATCTTCGATGGGAAACATATATCAAATAGACAAGAAAAATTATGCAGGTACATATGTATACCATTTTCCAGGATGCTTTCAAGAACTGGCTGTGTTGGTGTTAGATTAAATTAGATTAGATTAGATTAAGTATTCAGCAGTAGGACAAATCAGCTGAAGTCACTAATAGGATCAACAAAAGAATCAATAAATGTCTTACGGAAAGCCAGAGTCTACAAAATCTCTTGTCCAGATTGCAATAAAATCTACATTGGTCTGACCAAAAGGACTTTTTAAACGAGGTTTAAGGAACACATCGCAGAGGTAAAACAAGCTAATAAAGAGATGACGTCAGCTTACAACACTGTAGAAATGGTGAACACTAATCATTTTGAGCTGGCGCAAATAAGAAATTGCTAAGTTAAAATCCAAATATAAATCACCATCTGTTATTTCTCGCGAGGATAAAGTGTCATTCCATCGTTTTCCGTTGGCGGTTTAAGAAAATAAACCAATAAACAAAGTTCACACTTTTTGGTGCCTGGAAGTCATTTTTACAATCGAAGACAATAAAAGACGTGATTCGAGCAGTGTGCTTTGTGTTGGTGCTCATCTGTATTCCGCCTTCAACCAAAGATGTCACAAGATCAACGTGCACCCAAGCAGCTTCGAAGTGGTTCAACAGCTGGAAAAACAAGATCGGACTCCGACATGAGTGTGTCTGATCTTGCGAATCTAATGAAATTGCAGTTTGCATCGTATCAACAAAGTACGAAGGAAGAACTCAAGAGAATGAGTGATTCCCTGAGTGATTTCGCTTTGTGTCAAAAAACCACCAAAGAAGAACTAAAACAAATGGGTGCCTCTCTTTCGGCTCAAATGAACAAGCTGAAAGCCGATATTTCTGTTGACATCGAGCAGCTACGTGAGGAAAACAACAACACCTTTCGTAAACTGAATGTTTCCATTGAAAGGACCAAGTCGGATGCTGTGTCTGCAGTGGATCGGAATGTGCGTATGAACGACCTAATTGTCAGCGGTGTGCCGTTTACACCGAGAGAGGATCTATCTGCATATTTGTCGACGTGGTGTCAGTCTCTGGGATATGCGGAAAACTGTACACCCATGGTAGATATCAGGCGACTTACGAAAGGAACTCCAAAGGCAGGAGCCGCCAGTTTGCTGTTAATCCAGTTTGCCATAACGGTGCAGAGGAACGATTTTTTCGCACGCTATCTACGCTCTCGCAACCTATCGCTTTTGGAGATTGGATTTTCGGTGAATCAGCGGATCTTCATCAACGAGAACCTTGGGCTCGCTACGAGGGGATTACGATCCAAAGCACTGGCGATGAAGAAAAACGGACAACTTTCGGGAGTCTTCGCTAGAGATGGGATCGTCTTCGTCAAAACGAATGGAAGTGATCGTGCGGTTGCTGTAATGTCCGAGAGTGAACTGGAAGATATAATGCAACGTTGACCTATCCTTTCTTGCTATTGTTTACATCCTTGCCTCCGCTCCTTTTTATCCCGTGTCTCCCCTCCTAAAAGTTAAAGTTTTTAGTTGAACTATAGTGCTGATGTTGTTGCTGTTGCTGTTGCTGCTGTTGGGCCCGAGGACTGGGCGGTACGAGAGATGGAATGGAGCGTTGCTGTATTGGTGAATAATGCTATTAATAATTATTTGCGTCACATCTTGTAAATGAAGTACAAAATTTGAAATGTTTGATAACGTAGATTTTAGTTTAGTACTCAATTATCGTTTCCTCCTAATTGCTTCCGCGTTTTCTCATGCTTATGGCTGATAATTCCATCTATCACGTCTCAACGAACGTGTGTTTACCCGGAGTAGTACTGAAATCGGCATTGGTTCAAGGGAAGCTTTCAGTGTGTTGCATCAACAGCCAGAGTATTTGTGCTCGCAAGCTTAGTAAACTCGACGAATTACGCCAAATACTTTCTATAGCAATGATGTGATGAACTAGCCTACGGCTAAAAATCACAAAAATAAAGAAAAAAAAAAAAAAAAAATTCTATAGCAAGAGTTGATGTTGTTTGTTTGACTGAGTCCTGGCTCAATGAGAGAATAGATAGCACCATTTTATCAATGCAAGGTTATAATCTCGTTAGACATGACAGAGTGGGACGACTAGGAGGGGGAGTTCTGATTTATATAAAAAAAGGAATCAAATTCAATGTTGTCGGGAAATCGGAAAATCGAGCTAATGTATCGCAGACCGAATACTTAGCGCTGGAAATTTCAATACGAAATGATAAAATCCTCCTTGCTTGTTTCTATAATCCTCCTGAAGTTGATTGCACTGACGATATTGACAACATTTTACTGAACTTTGGAACTAATTACGGCCATACACTTTTACTTGGAGACTTCAATACAAACCTACTTAATATTAATGCTACCAGAACCTCTAGATTAATGTCAGTTTTTTCATCGTTCAATCTTTCTACTCTAGGAAATCAACCAACATTTTTCCATACGAATGGGTCTTCTCAGTTAGATTTAATGCTTTTTAATGATGAGTCCAAAGTTTTAAGATTTAATCAAATAGATGTCCCGATGTTTTCCAATCATGATCTTCGTTTGATTTTGACATGGAACAGTGCGATAACATAACTTCCTTTCGGGATTACAATTCCATGGATGTTGATGGGCTGTTGGATGCTTATAATGAACTCGAGTGGTTGAGTTTCTATCAAACTGCCGATTCACACACTCTTTTAGAGTTTTTCAACACTGCTATGACAAATCTGTACGATGATTTCGTTCCTACTCGTGTTCTCAATTCAGATAAAAAAGAAAACTCCTGGTTTAACAGTTCAATAAGCTATGGTTGATCGTGACTTGGCGTACAAAGCGTGGAAAAATTCAAAGCTCATTGATGATCACAATTTATTCAAACGACTACGCAATAAAGTCAACCAGCTCATTCATAATGCGAAAAAAAAAACTATTTTACAGTGCATCTAGATCCCAAATTACCCGCCCAAGAATTATGGAAAAGATTAAAATCAATGGGTGTTGGTAAAACCAACTCTTGTCCGATCAACGGATTAAATTCCGATGAAATTAATGTAAATTTCGCCAAGAACTTTAGCTGTTCTAGTAATTCGAATGAATATAATTTCCAAAGTCAAAATGAAGAACACATTCCTGAGAATGAATTCTACTTTGATATCGTCAGTGAGGTCGATGTAATTAATGCAATGTATCATGTAAAATCAAACGCAGTTGGACTAGATTTGCTTCCATTGAAATTTTTGAAAACTATTTGCCCTTTAGTTATAAAACCAATTACTCACATATTTAATTCCATCATCTTATCCAGCCAATTTCCCGATGGATGGAAAAAGTCAAAAATTATTCCCATAAAAAAGAAATCTTCCAGTGATGCCATAGACAACCTACGTCCGATTAGTATTCTAAGCGCTTTATCCAAAGTTTTTGAACGTTTGTTGAAGCTGCAAATTTGTCAATACGTCGATCACAATAATCTTCTCAATACCCATCAATCAGGATATCGTCCAAAACACAGTGCGAAAACTGCGATGTTAAAAGTTTTTGACGATATTGGTATTGTCTTGGATAATAACAAGCCGGTAGTTTTGATACTCCTGGATTATTCAAAAGCATTTGATACTATTTCCCATAAAATAATGTGCAGAAAACTTCGTCAAAATTTCAATTTCTCTAATCATGCGACAACTTTAATTCAGTCTTATTTGAAGGGTCGAATGCAAGCCGTTTGCAATAATGGAATACTTTCAGCCTTCATTCCTATTTCTTCGGGAGTACCTCAGGGTTCTATTCTTGGCCCAATTTTGTTTTCCTTATACATAAATGACTTGCCCGGTGTACTAAAGTATTGCAAAATTCGTCTTTTTGCCGATGATGTCCAATTGTACTTTGATTGTTCAGGAACCTCTGCTTCTGATATCTCGGAAAAAATCAATGCAGATCTAGCCAGAGTTTACGAATGGTCTTCTAACAACATGTTGTCTATTAATATTAAGAAAACACATGCTATTTTTATCAGTAACAGCAGAGGAAATTATGTTTTGAAACCCACTTTGGTATTTAACAACCAAAATATTGAATTTAAAGAGCATGCTACTAGCCTTGGAGTGACAATTCAAGAAAATTTCTCATTTGACAAATTTATCTTAAAACAGTGTGGCAAAATATTTGCTGGTTTGAAAACACTAAACCAAGCCTGCTCATTCCTTAGTGTGGACACCAAGATTAAATTGTTTAAAAGCTTGCTTTTTCCTAACTTCATTGCATGCGATGTTCTTTTGTTCGAAGTTTCGTCTTTCGCTCTGTCTAGACTACGAGTTGCACTTAATTCTTGCGTACGCTATGTTTTTAACTTAAATAGATTCTCAAGTGTTTCACACCTACAACATCAACTCATTGGTTGTCCTTTTGATAAATTCGGTCACATGAGAAGCTGCTTGTTTCTGTTCAGTCTTGCTGCCACAAAACAACCCGGCTATTTGTTCAATAAATTGGAGTCTTTCAGAAGTAATCGATCGAGGAAGTACAAACTGCCGCGCTTCAACACATCAAGGAAAATCCTTTTTCGTTAGAGGCGTGATTCAATGGAATTTACTTCCCAACGATTTAACATTAGAAAAATCATTCTTAGCATTTAGGAGGAGATGTATTGAGTACTTTAACTAAACAAAAATGTTTGGTCAATTAATGAATGAGTCAATAATTTAACAAAATCAGTATGGATTAATATTAATTTGAATTAGTAATCGTGACGCCAATTCTACGTGGAAAAACATATGTAACAATTATAAAAAGACGAATGTCTTATGTTACAGATTAGTATTGAATAAATAATAATAATAATAATAATAATAATAATAATAAAGGACTTCATTATGAATTTAAATCCAAGGTTGCAGAACATATCGTTACAAAGGGGCACAATTTGACAAAGGATAACATTAATATCCTGCGGAGTGTATCTTCACCTTGGAAACTAGACGTAGCTGAAAGTTTAGAAATATTTAAACATAATCCATCAACATTGCTTAATAGAGATCAAGGAAACGGATACTCGAGATTCTTTAGCATGCTACCTTAAATCACAAATCGTAGCATGCATGTACCTGTTGGAGACTAAATTTAGATACCTGTTTAGGTAAATTGTGACATGGCAGTGGATACCTGCTGATTTTTAGTAGCTATCTTGCAAAAGATAAGCAATTATAACGGAATTTAAAGAAAATAAACAATTATAACGGAATTTAAAGAAAATAAACCAACACACTCAAAGCTCTTGGTTGATAAGCTGAAATTATGAATAATTGTTTCTTCTTACTTTTTTAGTACTAAACTAATGCTTCCCTATCACCCAGTTCAATCGATGTACCGCTACTCAATTAGCAGCTCATATCTATATGGACACCATAAATCAGCAAAGCGTCGTCACAGCAATCAACAACTATAAACAAGCTTGGAATCCATTCCACGAAACTTTCAGCGTAACAATTTTATCGCCAAATGGGATCCGAAAAAATTATTCATCCATTTCTGTTTAGATTTCCATCACACATTAAGTTTGGGAAAAGCTTAATTGCGTCCAATCTTTCCTGACCAAATGAACTTGTCTCACCGAAAAGAAACCAATAACCACAAATTGTCCACCGTCCGTCGTCGTCTTCTCGCAGTAGCAACACAAATGGTCCTTATCCAATTTCTCGGCAATATTGCGATAAGGTTTTGATTGTTTTTATGTCTTTTCGTCGCTGCCGGTCAAAACTCTCCCAATGCTAATTGAAACCAAATGTATCAACCGGAACAGGTCAGGTCCAGTTATGTTCGACATATAGCTGGACTGTTTTGTAGTTGGGTTGGCAAGAAATTTTTAATCCCTTCAAATGGGTTATAAAAGTAGTCATTGATTTTAATTATTAAGTGCCACTGGAGATAGACGAGTATTTCAAGCTTTTTATTTGTTTCTTTTCAATTCTCTGCAGATTATCAACGGTTCATCGGCTTACCGAGAAACGAGACTGGTGAAGAGCGTGGATAGTGGTTCTGTTAGGTAGAAGCTGATAAGGTAAGAGCAAATGTGAATTTGGTTTATTGTAGGACTTATGTATGTTTGCTGTTTGATTTTTTAGTCCCAAAAATTGATGGAATTAAGCAATTTAATTAAAAAAAACTGTTCTCCGGCTTCAATGTAATTATTGTATCGTTTATTTTCCAATTAAAGCATCTCAATTGAAAACCCATCGTTACAATGTATTCCAATAATCTTCCCCGAACCGCTCCATGCCGAATGGATGGAACACCGTCAGTGTCGCCATGGGTGGTGTATTAAGAGCGAACCGGTAATTACCTGAAAATCAACTCTGTCACCTACGGCTAAGGGGTGATCCTCTCCAGCAAGGGAACCAACGAATGTGAACAAGGGACTATCATCCATTCGAACCTTCGAGCGCAAATCATATGTGTAATGTGTGTGCGTGTGCGAGCGGTGCAATCGAATTGAAAAAATGCATAAATAAAGCGTATGCAACATGTAATTAATTGATTACCGATAATCCTACCCCCTTCATCCCAATCATCATGATCGTCATCGTGGAGGGGGAGGGGGACGAGATGGAAAATCCTCTCTCGAATCTGATGCGAAAGAGGGGAGGTCGGTCTCCATTGAAGCAGCAGCATTACCAGTTGGGCGGCCATTATCTCCGTTTGGATATTTTATAATTGATTATTATGGTAATTATTTACGTGAGCTGGGAGTACTTAGCCGTAGTTGCCGTTGTTTTTGCTGTTGTTTTTGCTGTTGTTGATGAAACAGAGCGCTAATGAGTGCCAGGCGACCCCCGATAAGTGGCGAGATTTTCTGTCCACTCGAAGGTGCTCAAGTGAGCCAATGGGTAAATGGCAGTACTGAGCTGCTCCAGTGAATGGTGCAGTGGGAATGGGAAGTTACTACGGTGCACGATGTTGACTTACGGATCGGATAGGGGGGAAAAAATCGTTCTGCCAATTAGTGGTGATTTTGAAAGGATTTAATTAATGAACATGATACCTAGCACAGCCCGACATCAATTCGTCCAGGTTGGCTTGACGATGTGTGATGCAGCTGCTGCTACTGCAGCGGCAAAAGGAAGGGCTGGGGAGTTAGGATTGGACTAGTGAGTAATTGCTGGATGCGAGATTGGATTAGATTGTAAAGTGTTGGGAGAATTGAGTGTAAGCCTTTTTCGAATTTAATTGGTGGTTGCAGAATCTGTGGTTGGATTTCAGTTTTATTGCGGGTGTGGTTTGAGCAATATTTGCCTACTGTAAAAGCGTCAACCTTATGGCTAGGAAAATGCATTTTCTGAACAAACAAGTTCTGAAATTGTAGTTTAGTATTGACTGATGGACTGCTGCGAAGGTAAAAATAGACCAATGTAAAATCTTATGTGGGACAAAGATGCCAGATTTCTGCGAAAAATGTCTGTGCATTTCAGAAATGTCTGTAATTAAGCTTGCATGAAATAGATGCGAAATTTGAAATGTCAGTTCGAGGAAAACAGATCTGATTTTAACGAATTGAACCTTATTGGAGTTGGGAATGCATCCGTAAACGTTAAAAGCAATTAATAAAAAGATAAATCACGAGTACACGACAAATGAGGTCGGCTCAAAGTTGATATTAGTTCACTCATATGCTTGAAAACGTAATTAACTCATTGACTGAGTAAAACTTTCCGAGCTTTTACAGGAATTTGTTTTCTAATATGAGCAACATCTCGAAGTACATGTGAAATTAGTACACGGAAAAAAAATTTCATGTAGGAATGCACATAATATTTTTCCATTAACAAAACCAATGATATCTACCTAAATATTACATAACATTTATGTGATCACATGAGTTCTATATCATAAATTACTTAAATTTCATTTGACACATAAGGTTCATGTGATTTTGTGGTGCAATTCCTTTTTATAAGGGAAGTGTATTAGGGCCCCTGTTATTTATTATGTATATTATTGACTTGCGACGTGTTCTACGATTTTGCGACATTAATCTTTTTGCAGATGATACTGTGTTATTCATTGCAGCTAAGGATGTAGATGATGCCGTTTTACACTTGAATGAAGATTTGCGTTCTCTAAGTAGATGGTTGAGGTATAAGCAGTTAAAATTGAATACAAGTAAAACTAAATCTATGGTAATTTCGCGGAATCGAGTAAATGAGAACGTCTCTGTTGTAATTGATGATGAGACTATTGATCGCGTTCGGGACATTAAATATCTTGGCGTGATTATTGATGACACACTTAAGTTCAACTCTCACACTGACAATGTCATCAAGAAAATTGCCAAGAAGTATGGAATTCTATGTCGACTGAAAAACGATTTAACTATTGCCAGTAAAATACAGCTATACAAATCAATCTCTCCTCATCTACACTTTGCCCTTCTATTTTATTTCTGGCCAATGCAACACAAATATCGAGATTACAGCGCTTGCAGAATAAAATAATGCGTTTGATATTGAGATGTTATAGATTCACTTCCTCAACTTTGATGCTAGACGCCTTACTTATTTACTTACCTCGATATTTGTGTGATCGAATTGAAAGAGGAAGTGACTTTCATAGAAATAATACTAGAAACGCGGTTGAAATAAGAACACCACATTTCTTGACTTGTGCTTCACAAAATTCTTTATATTATAAAGGAATAAATGTTTTCAATTCGATGCCTCGACATATCAAACGTTCAGCAACACTTACAGAATTTAAAAGACACTGCATTTCACACGTTAAAACTGTCTTTTGAACAGTTATCCAGTGATTTTTTTTTTATGAATTGACAAATTATGTATCTTCACAAAGTTATCTCTAACGGATTATTTTGTATGGATAGCTGTCATAACGACTTTTTAATAATTATTGTAGCACTGCAAAAACTATTTCTGTTCGCCACGAGGGTGATGCTGGATTTTTATCATTTGATTTAATAGTAGATTAATTTAAAAAAAAAAGTAGTCTACAAAGGTTTGAGCCTCGCGTGCTTATTACGGATATAGAGGACTGAATTTAACGTTTTATAAAAAAAAAATGCAATTTTGAAGCTTATTTGGAAGATACCTTGAGTTAGTAGTAAGTTTTCTGGCAAATGTTGGGGGTTCGTGAGCATTCCTGACATTGCTGAAAATAATGATAGCATCAGATTGCGGGGTTGCTAGTGTAATAGGATGCTTTGTTGATTGTTCATTAACTCTTGATTGCTTGTAATACTTATGAATATTTTAGGTGGACAAAAAGGCGAACTAAGAGGTGAAAGCTTGAGCTTTTCCACATTTATATTGCTTTGAAGCAATTGTAAACTCTAGAAGGAATTTATATCTGTAACTGAAACCAGTTCGATTTTGTTTGCCAACCTGGTTAAAATGTCATATTTAATCATCTTAAAGATAAATCGTCCAGCTCAAACCTTTGCAGGGGTAAGAGGTGGGACCATCATAAAAAAATATGATATCACATGAAAGTTATGTGAAATTCTAATGAATATTTACTATTGGATATGTGATTTATTCTTTGAGTGTATATTTCTAGAGATAGTAAATTTTTGTCAATTTTTGCCATGTTCGGAAAATTTTTCTCAGTTCACTAATAAACAACGTTTTCTAGAGTTTGAGTAATTTAAACTTAAATTTGAGACAATCTTATATGCCATGTAGTGTGAAAATCCGTTAGTTACTAAGTACTGATCCTTTTGCAGCCCAGCAGCGGGAGAACGAGTACATCTTAGTGAGAGATTCAACATTCCACCACCTAACTATGGAGACATCGACAATCAAAAGAGTAATTTATAAGCTTATTAATACGAATCTTAACACTTCGTGCTTAAAAAGTATTGATAAATCAGGATCAGGGTTGCTGAAACGATTCGAATAGGAACGAATATCGAAATAAAGATGAAATTACGTTGAAAAGGTGCTAAACACTAACACTGTTGTAACGATTTTACAAATAGAGTTTAAAATAAGATATATCAAGCAACATATTAATTGCATTTTGAAAAATAATTTCACACCTGGGAGAGAAAAACTTGACTAAATGTAACACAATTTTATGATACCAACCTTTTTGCCTTTCTCGTACACCAAGGTGTACCGAAAGGCTATGATATCACTTGAAAAACACAATTTCGTTCCAAAACCCGGAGAGACAAATGGCTTATACCAATTGACTCATCTCAACTGGATCGGAAAATGTTTCTGTATGTGGGTGTATATGTATGGATGTATGTATGTAAGTTCGTATGAGTGTAACTCACTTAATTTTCGCAGAGATTGTTGGACCAATTTCAATTGAACAAGTTCCAGAAGATGTGTTTCAGATCCATGTAGACCGTTATTGATTTTTTTCCCGATCAGGATTCCGGAGTAATTTGAAAATTGGGCGTAATTGCATTTGTATACAAACACGTCAATCACCGATTTCTTGCGAATACAAGCTCAATCTTGAAAACTAATAACGCTATGAGGTGATGATGATGATGGTCCCACCTCTTACCCCTACAAAGGTTTGAGCTGGACGATTTATCTTTAAGATAATTAAATATGACATTTTAACCAGGTTGGCAAACAAAATCGAACTGGTTTCAGTTACAGATATAAATTCCCTCTAGAGTTTACAGTTGCTTCACAGCGATATAAATGTTGAAAAGCTCAGGCGTCCCCCTCTTAGTTCGCCTTTTTGTCCACCTAAAATATTCATAAGTATTACAAGCAATCAAAAGTTAATGAACAATCAACAAAGCATCCTATTACACTAGTAACCCCGCAATCTGATGCTATCATAATTTTCAGCAATGTCAGGAATGCTCACGAACCCCCAACATTTGCCAGAAAACTTACTACTAACTCAAGGTATCTTCCAAATAAGCTTCAAAATTGCATTTTTTTTTTTTTTATCAAATGTTAAATTCAGTCCTCTATATCCGTAATACGCGCGCGAGGCTCAAACCTTTGTAGACTACTATTTTTTTTTACTACTACTATTAAATCATATATCAAAAATCCATCATCACCATCGTGGCGAACAAAATAGTTTTTGCAGTGCTACAATAATTATTAAAAAGTCGTTATAACAGCTATCCATACAAAGTAATCCGTTAAAAATAACTTCGTCAAGATACATAATTTGTCAATTCATAAAAAAAAATCACTGGATAACCGTTCAAAAGACAGTTTTAACGTGTGAAATGCAATGTCTCTTAAATTCTGCTAATGTTGTTGAACGTTTAATGTGTCTAGGCATCGAATTGAAAACATTTATTCCTTTAAAAAATAATGAATTCTGTGAAGCACAAGTCAAGAAATGTGGTGTTCTTATTTCATCCGCGTTTCTAGTATTATATCTATGAAAGTCACTTCCTCTTTCAATTCGGTTACACAAATATCGAGGCAGCAAACCGTTAACTACTTTAAAAATGAACACCATAGTCAAATATACAATTCTTTGCTTCACCGACAACCATTGTAAGGCGTCTAGCATCAAAGTTGAGGAAGTGAATCTATTACATCTCAAAATCAAACGCATTATTTTATTCTGCAAGCGCTGTAATCTCGATATTTGTGTTGCATTAGACAGAAATAAAATGGATGGGCAAAAGTCTAGATGAGGAGAGATGATTGATTTGTATAGCTGTATTTTACTGGCAATAGTTAAATCGTTTTTCAATCGACATAGAATTCCATACTTCTTGGCAATTTTCTTGATGACATTGTCAATGTGAGAGTTGAACTTAAGTTTGTCATCAATAATCACGCCAAGATATTTAATCTCCTGAACGCGATCAATAGTCTCATCATCAATTACAACAGAGACGTTCTCATTTAATCGATTCCGCGAAATTACCATAAATTTAGTTTTACTTGTATTCAATTTTAACTGCTTACCATCTACTTAGATACTGCAAATCTTCATTCAAGTGTGAGACGGCAACTTCTAAATCCTTAGCTGCAATGAATAACACAGTATCATCTGCAAAAAGGTTAATGTCGCAAAACCGTAAAACACGTCGCAAGTCATTAATATACATAATAAATAAAAGGGGCCCTAATACACTTCCCTGGGGCACTCCAAGGTTGTTCCCCACGGGACTGGAAACAGAATCATTAAAAACAGTCCGTTGAGTTCTGTCAGACAAATAGCTTTCAAACCATTTATATGCAGTACTCGTAATTCCAAAGCGCTTGATTGTACTTAACAGTAAGGGCCTAGAAATTGTTTCAAAAGCGCGTTTCAGATCCAAAAAAACAGCAACAATCGTATCTTTACGCTCCAAGTTGTCTTTCCACTTTGCTAACACCAAATTCAATGCAGTTTCACAAGAATGACCTTCCCGATATCCTGATTGTTCTGGTATCAACAAAGAGTTGCTATTCAAATACTCCAACAGCTGGCCTTTAACAACAAGTTCTAAGATTTTTTCTAATGTGTGCAACATGTTGATGGGACGAAACTCTTCGGCTTTAATCGTTCCAGCAACTTTTTGAATAGGAATCACTAAGGATTCCTTCCAAATTTGTGGCACATGTCCAGTTTGTAATGATTCATTAATAAGGTCCAGCAAGATGTGGCCAATGACATGAAAGCAATCTTGAATAACTCTAGCATTAACATTATCTACTCCAGCCGATTTTCCTAATGAAAAACAAATAACTCTAAGTTCATGTAATGTAATTGGGTGAAAAACTTCAAATCTGCAACTACTATTAACTGGCTGTTTTATTTCGTCAGGTTCATCGACCAATTCAATAGATTGATTAATCAATGAAACACTGTCTACGAAATAATCATTAAACTTAGATGCAATTACTTGTTCTGACTGTTCTAATGTGCCATTAAAAGTTATGGACCGCGGTTTGCAATTACTAGGTTTTAATAAAGATTTCAAAATTTTCCATAACTCTTTGCTGTTGTTTTGATGCTGATCAATCTTCCTTTGAACATATTCACAACGAGTTTTCTTTATCGATTGTGAATACTTATTACGCGCGATTGTGTACCTAGTCCAATGATTGTCATTATTAGATCTACAAAACTTTTTGTACCATTTGTCCCTTTTCCGTTTAAGACGCAAAAGATCCAAATTGTACCAGCTGTTCGAGTTTTTCAAAGAAACAAACTTTTGCTCAACTAGTTGATTGGTACACGTTTTCAAAGCGTTATTAAGAACAGCTGTAGATTCATCTAAGTTACCGGCCGCGAATGGAAAATCCAGGCTTCTCTCAACAAGATTTGAAACAGCTTGCTTCGAATATTTCCTCCAGCACTTCAATTTTACAAAATTATCGTTATCGTTAACATGGTCTAAGACATTAATCACTAAAGTCTCATGATCGGTTATTTTCAAATCAGTATCCGTAACTGAACAAATGGAATCAAAATTGGAATAAACGTGGTCAATTAAAGTTCTACTGTGCCTGGAAATACGCGTATATTCATTTACCGTTTGCTTTAAATTAAAAAACTCAGCTAAACGCTTCAAATGATTCGAATTATGGTTATCACGCCAATTAATATTAAAATCACCAGCCAATATATTTAATTTACTAGAATCAAGGAATGTCTCGAGCCAGTTCTCTAAAACTTCAACAAAACGCTGGTCACTAGAACTGGGAGAATGATACAAAACACCATAATTACCCATCTTCATGCCACGTACAACTGTAATGCCCAAGAACCAGTTGCCATCAATAACTTCGTTGGTATGAAGGTTGAATTGAACTGATTCTTTGACATAAATAGCAACACCGCCAGTGTGTCTAGAATGTGATAAACAAGCAGCAACAATATATCCCGGAATACTATACCATTGCTTTGACCACTCGTCTATTAGCTCTAGTCAATATCCCGGAATACTATACTGATCAAAAGCTTCAGTTTCTACAATATGAGTTTCAGATAATAAAACTAAAAGAGGACGTTTTTCCTCAACAATCTGACGTAATGCTACGTAGTTTGTTGACAACCCCGCAATATTCAAATATAAAAAATCGAATTGATTCACATTCCTGGAACTTGGCTGCTATTTATTGAAACGCAAGCTGCTTTTCTTCTGATCAAAAAGTCTTTTATAGAGCAAACATTCCGAGCTAAATGCGGCATGGTTGACGTCCAAGTTCATTTTTCGTTCTTTATTCATTTTCAAACAATTAATACATTTCAATACAGTTGACGTACACTCCGACGTTTTGTGTTGTTGGCTGCACCTAGAGCATCTATCACAATTTTTGCAATCCATGCTCTTGTGCCCAAATTCTCCACATTTGAAGCATCTCAACACATTAATCGCGGGAACTATCGAGCACCGATCAAACCCTACATTTACTTTTTTCGCACATAACAAACATTTATAAGTATCGACATCGACTTCAATTACAACACTAAACTTGTTATAAGTGAAGCGTGGATTTTCAAACATGTTCACTACTTTTACATCATTAATAGCGATGTCTTCATTTTGACTTTTTAAGTAGTCAATAAAGACATCGGAGGAAAACTGATCGCTCATGCCCACTATTTTCAATCTTGGCACCGAAGTGGGAACAACAGCACTATATTTTTCACCCAGATTGCTTTCAATACCATTTTTCACATCACTTACGTTTGCTCCTGTTGCACACTCAACAATAATGGAGCCATCTTTACCATTCCTAAAATTACTGATTTTGTGTGTTTTTGGATCCAACTGAGTTTTTAAAAACTTACGAGTATCTTCGCAAGGTTGTTTGGACTCTTTCGGTTTAATCACAATGACTGGACGAGTCTTACGATTTTCTGGTTTGTTACTTTTACTATTACTGTTACTATTAGTTTTACTTTGACTAATACGACTATGTCTTTTTACAACATCCGCAAAACTCGCATTTTCTTGAAAAACAACATCATCATCATGATCACTATTACTAATTACTAATTTACGTTTTTTGCGTCTGGTATTTTTGTCCGATTCCGACTGAATTGTCCTAGATGAACTGCACGGGTCATTCTTTACAGCTAATTGGTTTTCCGCATCAATTTTAAAAAATGAACTTTTCATATTATCCAATTTCTCACAAATCAAATTTTCAAGACCATTTACATTTATTCTAATATCTGCCATCCCGCTTTTAACCGCGATGTCCACCTGAGCAGCAATGTGATCTCGCATGCCAGTGATCGAGTCCGAGAGTTGAAAAACCTTCTTCATCTCTTCCTCTATCCTTTTGACGCGCGAGATCAGATCATTCTGCTCGTCACAACTCTGATCTGATAGACAACTATCACACTTGAACAGAATATTTGCATTATCTGCTACAAGCCTGGCCGCAGTCTTAGTGAGTGCCGCACAAGCGAAATGGAACGTTCCATTGCACGGACCTACACACGTAACTGGGAGCCCACTCATAGCAATAGACTGCTCGCATACATTACACACATCCATTCTACCAAATTAAACGCTAACACTGTTAGCAGCAGACATATACAGGGGAGGAGAACACAAAATAAAATTTTACCGCCACAGCTCACTATACAAATCAATAGCGCGCCGGGGGGAAAATACAAAATTAAACAAAAACTAGTTGCTAAGCAACCTTTCCTCTACTTATCCTGTTAGAAAAACACCACGGGCACGCGTTGGAATAATCCTTTCGCGGCACACGCCACTATTTCACACGAAATTATTAATTTATTTTCACAGCACAACTCAACAAAAACACTACTTTGTACGCCATACTACAATAACTATGAAATGATTCCTCTATCATTTGGTATAGTTTGTTCATGAGATTGAGCTTTAATTTAAGAGAAATCGGCAATTAACGTCTTTGTTTAAAAAAGCATTTACGCCCAAATCTTAAATCACTCCGAAATTATGGTTCCGAAGATATGAACAAAAATGTCCAAAGTAACAATTTGGGTTTTATGAGGGTTCTCTAGACCATGGCTTGGACTTGAAGAATGCTATAAAACCTCAATAAAGCTTGCAATGTTACTTGGGGTCAGTGTTCGGAAAATCATTCTCAAATCTCATTCATTGAGTTTCCCTGCGAGAATAAACTCGCGTTCGAATGCGGAAAACAAAACTCACGCTTGAGATTCTCATGCATATTCACGCACTCACACTCAAAACGCCGAAAAATCATTCCACCTTTAACCTCATAAAAACCACTCAAACGTCAATTGATATCTTGCCTATGCATGTTGTGTTAGTTTTCCAACCCCTAATGCACAAACAATAGTAATAACAATGAATAACGCCAAAATATAAAGCAATTAATTTTTGAACCCGAAAACTCATCGGTGATTTTTGTGACGTTGAATTTTGCAAGTCATAAACTCATAGGCGCATAAACTCATGCATGAGATTTGAGTTTTTGAGTTTTTCCGAACACTGCTTGGGGTGCATTCCAGATTCCACTGGAGAATTTGCAAAAGATATTTATATATATATATATATATCTAAAATTCAATATGCGGCACCTAACGGCGCCGGTGATGTAGTGGTAAGTGTGATTACCTCTCACCCCAGCAGGCCTGGGTTCAATCCCAGTCAGCGCCGCCGGGATGTTCTGAGGCATAACATCTCTGATCACGCCTTCCTTCGAAAGGGAAGTAAAGCCGTTGGTCCCCGGTTCATGAGTTGATGGGTCGATAGGTAGGGTCCAGGTGTGGGAGCTGCCTTCCTGGCACGTCGATAGCATTGGTGCTCAGCACGGAAAACAAGATCGACGGAAAAAACAAACCAAAGGAAAAAAAAAAATTATGCGGCACCTCAAATCACATTAGAATTTCACAATAAGATCAATTTCAGATGTACCGGTACCTCCGGGAAGTGGACAGATTCTGCATTGCATTATGCGATACCTCAAATCACATGGAACTCAACATAATGATTTCTGCAAGTATTTTTATTGATTTTCCTTAACTTATAGCTTACCTGATCCTTTGAAAAAGTTCGTTATGGGGTTTCCTCTCGGGTTCCCCTTGATTTATTCCACATTTTAGCGACTCTTATTCAGGAACAAAACGGCGAAAATGGCTGCTTCGTTCAGCACTAAAACTACATGTGGGTGTTCTGAGTTGACGTATCAAAAAAAAACGTCAAATCGTATGGAAAATGTTCGGTTTGGATACAACATGGCAGCACATTTACAGGTCTACAACTATGACCGTCTATAACAGTGACATACGAACGAGTTGTCATTGTCATAGATGGACATAGTTACCCAAGTAACATTGCAAGTTTTATAGAGGTTTTATAGCATTCTACAAGTCTAATTCATGGTCTATAGAACCCTCATAAAACCAAACTTATTACTTGTTTCAAAAATGTTATTTCAAATAATCTCAATAATTTCCTTCAAATTTCCCAGAGTTTATCTGATAACTGTTCTAGTACAGGAGTTTTCAAGCATTCACATTCAAAGGAAAGCATTTGGAATTCAGAAAGAAGTTGGGAATCAGGCTGAGTTTCATGAGAATAAATGGACGATTAACAAGTGTGGAAATGCGAAACAATGATCTAATAAATTGATCAAGGACTCAAAACAAATAAAGCTTAAGAATTTTAACTGTGATGTAAACATTGATTCACGTAAACTTGTAATTCATTTCACGCATGTTTGTTTTTTGTATGGAACCAAGTTTCTAACGTACGCTTACGTCTGTGTTGAATATACTGTTGCACCCCAAAGTTGTGTGACGAAATAGTGATAGGTTTTAAACTCTAATAACTTGGTCATTTATGCATGGATTTAAATTATAATCACACCATTTTATTCAGATGTGATGTAAGATTTGTTTGGTTTAAAGATTATATTAGTTTATCATTATGGAAATAATAAAAATGATTGATGAAATTTCGGTTCATTATTAGGATTATGTCTTATTATTCAAATTTTAACTGGATTATTTTTAGCTATACATTACACTGCTGATATTGAAACAGCTTTTAATAGAGTAAATCATATTTATCGAGATGTTAATAATGGATGATTTTTACGAATTTGTCATGCTAATGGAGCTTCCTTTTTTTTTGCTTGCTTATTTATCCATGTAGGACGAGGAGTTTATTATAGTTCTTATTTATTTACTCCAACATGAATAATTGGAGTAATTATTTTATTTATAGTAATAGCAACCGGATTTTTAGGATATGTTTTACCATGAGGACAAATATCCTTTTGAGGTGCCACAGTAATTACAAATCTTTTATCAGCAGTTCCTTATTTAGGAACAGATCTTGTTCAATGAATTTGAGGAGGATTTGCAGTTGATAATGCTACTTTAACACGATTTTTTACATTCCATTTTATTTTACCTTTTATTGTACTAGCTTTAACAATAATTCATTTATTATTTTTACATCAAACAGGTTCAAATAATCCATTAGGATTAAATAGAAATGTAGATAAAATTCCATTTCATCCTTATTTTATTTATAAGGACGTATTTGGATTTGTAATTTTTATTTGAATTTTAATTGGATTTATTTGAAAATTTAATTATTTATTAATAGACCCAGAAAATTTTATTCCTGCTAATCCTTTAGTTACTCCTGTTCATATTCAAGCAGAATGATATTTTTTATTTGCTTATGCAATTTTACGATCAATTCCTAATAAATTAGGAGGAGTAATTGCATTAGTATTATCTATTGCTATTTTAATAATTTTACCTTTTACTCATATTAGTAAATTCCGAGGACTTCAATTTTATCCATTAAATCAAATTTTATTTTGAAATATAGTAATTGTAGCTTCTTTATTAACATGAATTGGAGCACGGCCTGTAGCCTCAATCAAGCAATCGCGGCTTGCAGGCTATGACTATCGAGAAAAAAGAGAGAGACGCGCCGATCGCAACGTTATAGAAGAGCGTATGAGCCGGGCATAAGCAAGGCACACTTTTTAAAGTGGACGGGCCTGGGATAAAACCCAAACTCATCTGTTCGTTGAGCAGACACTCGTTTCACTGAATAACCTAACTCGTCTGAACGGCAAAGCGATTAAACACACGGTCACGAAGCCCACAAATCAGTAGTCATGTCATGTTAGTTGCATACATTGTACGGTCCAAATTTATCAAAAAGAAAAAAAAACAAAAAATCATTTATTCAGTCTACCAAAATCTACGCACGCTTATGACACACAAACGCACCCGCTTGTCCTGATAGTGACACCAAGGCTTCAGTAATCCTCCAGCAATCCTCCAGCAGTAGAGCACTAGTGGGAAGCAACACCAACCAGCCCAGCATCGAGCGCGGCAAGGAAAAACTTTCCAGCTAAAAGGATACACATAACGAGCTCGGAGCAATTTATTTTAATGATCGTCCGTTTAAAATAGAAGTTTAGTTTTGTATAATTGTACCGAATCTATATATTATAATGAACGAGGGAAGCAAGAATAAATGAATGTACGTGTCTTCCTTCACTGTGTTGTTGTGTGCTCTTATACCTTCTGGCTGCTTGCTGTGGCCTGGTGTGCCTCCCCCGCCCCCTTTCTCAACAGATTCGTTCGACAATTTCCGTATCAAAACTTATTCCCGTTGCAGGCGCCTAACAGGGATCGGCTGTTCTCCGCCAGGAGCAACAGGAACACCAGCCAGCAGTCGTCAGTGCAATCTTTTGTGTCCCCAGCAGCAGCAGCAGCAAGCATCTGGCATCGTCCATCGGTCGGGATGGCTGCCATCGTCGTCACGCTTTTTCTCCGTTTTGCCTGCCTGGGTGTGTGTGTGTGTGCGCCTTTTGCGGGGATAAAATGTGCGGTCTCATTAAATTTCATCGAAGTTCGACATCAGGTCCATCTCTCGGGTCAGGGTTGTATGGAAGATTTTCGGGGGCATAGCTCTTTGACGCTAACGTGTATGTTCTAATTGGGGAAGGTCACCCTGGAGCAGTGTTCGGAAAATCATTCTCAAATCTCATTCGTTGAGCACTCCAGAGTGAATAAACTCGCGTGCGAATTTTCGATCAAATCTCACGCTTGAGATTCTCAGGCATTTTCACCTCAAAACTCATAAAAACAGGTCAGTCGTCGATGGATGGTTTTCCATCGAATGGTGCTAAAATTACATTAAGAACAATGAAGATCGTCAAAATATAAAGCAATGAATTATTGAACCTCTTGCATTACATTCGAGTTTCTGAGTTTTTCGCAACACTGCCCTGAAGATTCCCAAAAAAAAACAAGGAGATCATCAGGAACTAGCGGCTTTTGCATGCGTATGTTCAAGATTTTTTTTATAATGAGCATCTCATTGTGTCATCGGCATTTGGTGTACCGCCTTTTAACGAAGATGAGCACTTCTGGCTTCATGCCTTCACGGAAAAGAGGGGAGATTCCTCTTTTGAACTTTCCCTGTCCGTGACCTCCTGTTTTGTTTCGGGAAACTGAGAACCAAGAGATGAAGGTCCATCGTGTACAGCCATCAGCTGAAACAATTATTTTGAAATTTAATTAAAAAATTAATTACAAAGAAAATAATTATGTTGCAATAATGCCCTGGTCGCTCGGTAGTGTGAGAACCGAAACCGAAGGGGAAGAACTTGTGACCCTTTCTGGGATGGAGTTGCATCTGGCAAAGCACCCGAGGGGCAAAAAGTTGAGGAAGTTTAGCATCCGTTCTACAACTATTGTATTGGTGGTAGACGGGTAGGTAGGGTAGGAAGGTGGGTGGGTACGTACACAAAGACGATGGAGCGAAAAACCGGTAATGGAACGAAGGTTAATGAGACGAACACAAAATGCATAAAAAGTTTTGCTTTATGGTCTGCATGGAGTAATGTCACGCGTTGATGACTGGCTTTGCCTTGCTCTACGGAGTTGAGCGATGGTTATTGGTCAGAATATTCTGGTTTGGATGGATTTATCTCAAATTAGGGGAAAAATGTTGACCTGTGTCAAAGTGATACGAAATGGCAAAATGCAAAACATTTTTTCTAGTGCCACTAAAAATTGATGCTCAAAAAACTCAATTTAAGGGATTATAAAAAACCGTCCATGAATCTGAAAATATTGAACTTAATATGAGTATCGATGTCTTCTGCACAGTTGCTTGTCATGACGTATCCTACAACTTAGCTGAATATATCATTACTCTATATCGACTTAAAAGAACCACAACAAAAAAATTCAATCCTGATGAATGTGGGCGTCTTAGTGGAATACCTGTATAAAGAGAAAGAGAAGGGTTAGTAATTTCCATTTAATTCCACTACCTTATTTGCTCATCCTTGACAGATGTGTAGACTTCTTCAGTGTCTTGTACCAATATCAGTCGAGTATTAGTACAAGAATTAAATGGAAATTACTAATCCTTCTCTCTCTCATTAAACATTTCAAGCCAAATTAGAGCTTATTCATCAGCTTAAAAATAGCTTATTCCAGTTTAATCAGCTCAAATATTTTTTATTATTTTTTTTTACAAATCTATCAGAGTTTATCCGCAAATGCTAAATCTCAGGATAATCCGACAAGAATTGATCTAGACTGTATTTCTAGATAAGCGGTGAAGATTAAAATTCGTTGATCACCCAATAAATTCAATAAATATGAATAGTTAATTTAAATAGCATCAATGCTTCTCATCCATAGTGATAAAAACTAACACTTGATACGATAGAACGTCCCAAAATTCATTATAAGCTATTGTATTGCTGAGACATTAGTTTACATCAAAAATAATGTTAAGACATCAATAACTAAAATATGGTCTATTGTGTCAATATGGGGTCCTGTTCTGCTGTTCACTTAGTTCCAAAATTCACCTAACGTAAACATAACAGAAACATTTCAATGCTGATCACAATCTTCACCAACGAGACTGGTCCATTATTCAAGAACTGCAAGAAACGGATTACCAATATGGGTCTTTCCAGGTCAAGTGGGTACACCACCTGTGGTCGATGTCACCGTTTTAAGCCAAACTTGACCAAAATGCTTATTTTGGCATTCTGAACAAACACCTTTTTTATTTTGCTCTGAAGTGCCTAGGTCCCTCTCGGCTACAACCCTGGATTTTCGAGATTTTTAAAAATGTCATCTCTCAGAACCAAATAAGCTTTTTGTGACCTTAGATCGTCAATACAAAGTTTTTTTTTTAATTTAAATTATTAAAGGTATATTCACAGTTTGATTTTGTAGTTACTACAGTAAACAATCTGATAACCGGCAGGTATCCAAATTGTAAAAAAATGGCCTATTTTCACCATGGGTGGGATTATTATTTCTTATTATTTTGGGCTCAAATTTTCACCACACTTTGGAAAACTCTTCTTTTTGATAGGGCAAATTATTTGGTCAAATAGTTTTTGAGATATGACCACATGAGTGAGTTGGAGTCTTAAGCTTTTCTGGTGGAAGATCAATGCTATTTAATATTTATATTGTTTTCTTGAATTCCTTCACGCCGATGGCACAATCATATTTTAAGTTTTCTTTTTCACATATTCTGGGCAGGATTCTCATTATATGAAATCATAACTAGCTCATTTATTTACTTCTGTCTATAATTTAATTGTGATCCCAACAGTAAAAAAATACGTTCCTATGGGATACAGCCAACCCGTTGTGCTTTCGAAGTACGATGAAATCAGATAGATTAGCAGGTTGATAAAATGTCAGTTATGGATGACAGCTCCAACTTGATTTATACCCTTATTTGAGTAATTAATATATATTTTTTACCAGAGAATAAAAAATCTCACCTATATTGAAAAATTGTTTTTTTTTACAATTTGGATATCTGCCGGTAATCAGCCTGTTTACTGTAGTTACTACAACAAAATCAAAATATGGATACACCTATAAGAATATGCATTAACAAACCTTCAAATTGACGTTCTAATATCACGAATAGCTTATTTCGTTGTGGAGTAATATCTTCTGAAAGTTGAAATTTTTAAAAATCTAAAAAATCCAGGGTTGTAGCTCCTGAAGATCTAACGTATGCGTGATAATGTTTGCACCATTGAGCAATGTCAAAACTTAAAAAAAAAAATCTCAAAAATTTCGTTTTCGAGTTTTTTTTTTATTTATTCAAAGGGGGGATGTTTCTGAGAGTCTTAAACTATGTTAATCATCGATCGAGTTTCCACTTGCTGCAATTACGGCCTCCACACGCTTCCGGAATGCACGGCAGGTTCTAATAATGTAGTCTGGATCCATTTCTCTCCAGTTACGGGTCAATGTTTATCTGAGGCTTGCTGTACTCGGGTATCGTTTAGAACTGGCCTTGGCCTTCATGACGCGCCATTTTGAGTGATCCAGCGGATTAAGATCGGGGCTGGATGGCGGCCACATCTCCTTCGCCCAGAACGGAAGATGTTCCTGCAACCACTGCTGAGTGCGGTTCGAGGTGTGCCACGGAGCCCCATCTTGTTGAAATACAACATTTGGCTTCGGACCGTACTGTTCTTTGATCCATGGAAGAACATATTTACTTAAAATCCCGATGTAGACCTTCGTGTTGACCTTGTCGCCTTCTGGAATGAACACCGGTTCATTTTTTGACATCGGAAGCCACCAATCCAAACACTATAACGCTAGCAGGATGCTTGGTCAGATACACGTTCTTGTGCTAGTCGTCTTTTACCGGAAGAGAACTACCGGTCGGTTTTGGAATTTGATACGGGATCGACGGTAAACATGCTCTCGTCGGTGAACAGGATTACCGGATTTTTTCGCTTAAGGAAGTTCAAGATTTTCTTGCATCGTTGGACTCGTAGCTCCCGGATGCGGTTGGTAATCATGTGAGTTTTTTCCGTGCCCTCGACTTCGCCCTGCAATCTTCCTTTACGATCATCCGTGCCGTAAAGTCACTGATCCCGTGTTCCTTTGCCATTTTCCTTATTGAACGCACTGGATTAACCCGAATCTTCCTTTTGATAGCAGCTATAATCCTCGGAGCCCGAGCTGACCTCGGACGACCTGTGGCCAGGCATGGAAAATCATTTGCATTCATTTCGTGCATTCATTTACATTCATTTGCCTCTAACTTTTTTCTTCAACAGCATTCCGCAAAATGATGAATAGAGCTTTTGTAGGTTTTGTTATTAGCTACAATTTTGGTTAACAAGTCAAATCCGTTTCTCTTATGCATGACGAACCAGAGCGAACAGAAGCCACTAATGTTTTTCAGTGAATGTATTTTACATTCACTGAAAAACAGTAACAAGTTCTGCCCACTCTAGTTCGTGATGCATAAGAGATACAGATTTGAGTTATGAGCAAAAGTTGTAGCTAATAACAAAACCTACAAAAGCTCTATACATTATTTTGCGGAATGCTATTGATGAAAAAAGTTAAAGGCAAATGAATGTAAATAAATGTATGAAATGAATGCAAATGATTTTCCATGCCTGCCTGTGGCCACCTTCGCGGATAGTTGTCCTTTCTTTTCTCGATCTAAAACCCTTTTGACGGTCCACCGGGACACTCCCACGGCGATTGAAATGTCTTTTTGCAACATTTGCGCGTGGGTTCAAATTACGAATACCCTGCCACTTCGTCATGGTGCAACTGTCAAACTAAGTAAATCATTTTCTTTTATACACAGCCTACTACGGTATGAGCTATAGGTTATGTGCATGCAAAGAAAACCAAGGCATTGTATGCACAGGTGAAACGGGAACCTTATTTGTACGATGGTGCAAACATTATCACGCATACGGTAGGCACTTCAGAGCAAAATCAAAAAAGGCATTTGTTCAGAATGCCAAAATAAGCGTTTTGGCCAAGTTTGGCTCAAATCGGTGACATCGACCACAACTTTTTTAAATTCTGTACCCACTTGCGTTGGAATGACCCATTTATTATTATTATTGCGAAATGCTACGTAGGCTGGTTGCTTCATCTTATCCCAACGCCAAATTATTGCAATCCTAGACTCTCACCTATATACGTAAACAATTGTGAAAACGCCTTAAATGCGGTATTTTTATGTAGATCTACTTTTTTGTAAATCATACGTCTTTTAACAGCATTTCTCAATGTTATAAAATGCACAACTTTACCAAAGAAACCCTCTTCTTAGGACGTTCTATTTAAAAGATAAAATGAACGCATACTAGGTGGTTGTAACATGAACTAAAAAGAACCTTTAAAAAGGTTTGTAAATCGAGCAACTTTGTCAAAGACCTTAGAGCTGAAGAAAATATGAACACGGCTCTAGAGATTTTTGACCACGCTACCGACCGATCTACCAAAATGTTCTTCTGTAATCTGACAGTATATGTGAGAGTTTTTCTTTTTCTTTTCATATTATCAACTTGTAGTATTTATTGTCTCTTGTTTTCAATGCTATAGTGTTCGATAAAAATATAAAACTATCAATCGATTAATTTCTAGAAACAAATTATTGATAAGGATATGATTAATATCTCTGAGCTGGGGCTCCTGGCTTTAGCCCACCATCGCCCTATATTTAATACGGACTCTAGAACATAGATGTTGTCTTGATCTAGAGCGCTAAAACTATCTGTGGATATTAAAACAAACCCAAAAAAAAACATACCATTATTACTCTCAATTTTAACGAATAGGTGGCTACAAATATTTGCTAACATAATCAGCAATGAGTAAAAAAAAATTGGTTTGTGCCTAAATCCAGAAGATTTCTAGGATCCCCTAATTGTCCTGGTGTTAAGATCTTGATGCCCCAACCCTATATCCCTATCAAAGACGTGTTGGGTACCCGCGATCTCTGCCATATGCAGTCAATTTATGTGTTTCAGCAAATGTCTACGATAAGAATTTATTTCGTTTGCCTTTTGTATCTCTTTATTAGTTTTTGGTTGTATTTTCCCCCGTCTCGATGAGTCTCATCGTCACCCACTGGTCCCCATAGCCAGTCAAACTCCAAACGAATCTAAAACCACACTACCGTTCATACTGGCTTTTTTTTTTTTTTTTTAATCTTTATTTTAGAGATTTTTAGCCTGAGGCTAGTTCATCTCTTAGTTCATACTGGCGACATCGCTCTGATGAGACAACAAAACACTGCCCCCAAGCTCCTCCCCTTTTCCTATCCTTCGAAAACACAGCAAAAAATAAATTTTAATATTACATCCAAGAGAATGCACTTTATTTATGTCGAGAATCTCATGTAATTTTTATGGCCACAACAATAAACAAATGCAGCAAAAGGAGCGTAATGTCAGCTCATGCACTGTATTAATGATAATTTAGTCCTTTTTGGCAAGTAACATTACACCATATTTTCGACACGATTCAAGTGCATCCACTTTGATGGGATATTAAAATTAAATTTTTGTTGTGAATGTACCCCTCTATCCTCGGGTAAGCCACGAGTATTAAGCCCAACTCCTACTAGACATAGAATTAAGTGAATTTTGTTACAAACAAAGAACAATGAATTATCGGCTCCGTAAAGCTAACGCAGCTGAGCCTTACAAATAAACGAACTCGATAAAAAAGATCTTGATGCTCTATAAATTCAATGGGGCATGATTCGCACATTTGCGACGTATTCAACACATCATCAGAGCTTTCTAAAGCTTCATGATAACATGCACTTTATAGATTGGTTTCAATTAGTCGTTAGACTTCCCCTACGCGGCGGTAATGTTGGTTTGCGTGGACGTGCCTTGAATTCCTAAAAATCATCGAGAGAAGTCATTGTCTACAAAAGCTGTTACGCTTAATTCCAGCTCTATCTAGATTTGTTTAAATCTAATATACCATGTACTTTAAGAAAACATTTGGGTGCAATTTCAAAAACCAAAGTCGGTCGCGGCATGAAAGTGGTCTGATTTTGATTCAGAGATGCTGGATTTTAATTCTTAATACGCCAATCGATAGGAATTTTTTCTAGGAATCTGTTAAAAATAAGACTTTATCATTTAAAAAATTTCACTACTAACAATTGCACGAATGTGCAACTGGTGCTATGATAATAAAAATTATCACCGATTGCCTGCAAAAAGCTTTTTGCCTAACACAGATTTCAATGTTGAATTCCATCCGGTCTCACCAAACGGTGTTTATTCAGTCACCCCGTGATGAGTGGTGGTGTTCTCCAGTACACAAAGAAAGGCTGCCTGTAAGTTGCGAGCTGCAGCCCACATGAGCATCCATAGAAGGAGGCAGACCCGAGCAAAGTAAAATATCAAATTGATAACAAGTTCTATTACCCGGTTATCACTTTTTGATAACTGAATATGTTATCATTATGGTTGAATTAACAGCCAACATAATAAAAATGATAACAAAAAATTGCTCGTTGGATATCACAAACATAACTAATTTTGTTATCATTGATAATATCTTGATAATAAATTCTGCAAGTCATACAAATTTATTCCATAAATTTCAAATCATGTTATAATTTTGATATCAAAGCCTAACGCTGATAACTGAAATATAATAAGCGATTAAAAGCACTATTTTTTATTGTTTCAATGTGGATAATATTTAAAGTTTTGAACTAACCTTGCATCGTTAATAAATATATAGTGAAGTTTTCATGATAACAACTGATAACAAAATTGATCAAGGCTGATAACTAAATAAGTTATGCGATAACCACTGAAAACAAAATGATATCAGGGATAACAAAACTTGTTATCTAGATGATATCGGGTTGTTATTCTACTTTGCTAGGGGAAGCCGCACCGCTATTCATCGGAATCAGTAGCTCTTCGTGAGTCGCTGTGAGCCATCTATGTCAAACGCGCCATACTAAAAAGTATAAACAGATTCAAATTCTTATTCCTACACAAAATAAAAGCTCCTGCTGCAGTATGTATGTATGTATGTATGTAAGTAGCCACCATCCTAGTTTGGGCCTGCCCTGCATGCGGCTCCACTCAACAGCAAGATCAAATTTCGTCATCATTCTGAATTCTACATACTGCTGTATGAAGGGCCAAAAGGGGTTGGACGGGCCCGTAAGCAGAGACACTTACGCGAAACCCGCGGGAATAAGAGAATCTCCTTCCAACAATATGATCCAACAGAACGAATAACGAAATTCGCTATACATGTTAAGCTTTCCACGGGATGGTTGTTTAAGAAGAGCGCGTCAAATTCATTGCAACTGTTGAAGTGAAATGTAACTATCCCTCCTAGACTCCGGTTGGCACTCCACTCCATTGTCCAGTAACAACTTCAATGATGCCATGATGCTCCCTCCCGTCCAGCATTTATTGTAATTTACATTGTAAATTTATATAAAATCATTTAATATATAATGTATATAAAATATGTATAGTAAAATGAAAAATATAATATAAAATAAATATGTTTTACAAAATACAAATAACCTTGATTATACTTTATATATTTATTTAAATAAAAGCTCCTGCTGCAGTTAATAAATAAGATTTATTATATAATAGCATGTAGGCCTACGTCACCATTGCGTACAACCCCATAAAGCTGCCCCTTGTAGTTTTTAAACTTTAATTTGAAAAGCTTGTTGTATAAACGTACAATAAGTGATGCAAAACACATCCCACGTATCATATGAGCTATGTAAATGTTTTCTTGATACTTCCCAGATTTTAACATTCTCCAAATAAAATATTTTTTTGGTTTTAATCTTTAAAAGATCTACAACATGGCATCTAACTTTTGTAATACCTCTGCAGAACATGTCGAATGCAAAATCAATCTTGAATTTGAAAGGATATTGAAGAGAGTCAGTACTTTCCAATTTGGCGTTGACGGCACCATCAATCTTCACATAATGATTGACAGTTTCTTATGTGATTTTTCGGTGGGTTGTCATAAATAAAGTTGAAAATACTCGTTTATGACACATGGAAGTAGTTCAGTTTATATTATTATGTTCAGATACTTACAACTGTAATAGTACAGGTTGTTATAAAGAAGTTGACAATACTTTTAAATTACAATCTAGTAATTTAGCTGATAGATCAGGTGCTTTACAAAACGTCTTTATGACGAACCGAAGGAGTGTTGTTCGATAATATGATGGTTATTAAGAAGATATTCATTATCCATCACCCAGACAACCAGAAGTCGTATAACAATGTACAGACAGTATCGTAAATTGCTACAGTTTAAGTCAAAATCGCATATTAGAATGGCATACCTCGCATTATGTTTAAGTTAAATCGTATAGAATGCAAATTTCCGACTTATATGCGATGACTCATTTTTCCGTCGTACTGTATCACAAATTTAATCGGATTACATCGTAAGACTTTTCAAAATGGATTTGTTATTACAGATCAAATCGCATATGATGTTAAATCAACTCGTTTAAAATTAAACTAAAATATGCACGTATATGGCCTCCACTTTTATACGTATAAGCCATTTATTTGCATTCTATACGACTTGTTTGTTTGTATATATGTTTGTATATCACGAAAACAACTTTGAATATACGTGCATTCTGGTTGTCTGGGCAGAGATAGTCTAGCTATGAAGCTACAAACAACCACGCCAAGGACCCATTTTCGTATCCTATTCCCGGCTGTCTAATTTTTGTTTGAATTATAATGTTTTCCAAAACATGTTGTAAGACAACTATTTAGTTTAAAAAGCTCCGTCTCTTGTGGTTTTTAAGTTGCATGATTTTGTATATATCTGTTGAAATGAAAAAGTGCAAGTTGTTACAAATGAGTTGAAATTACTTTCAAATGACATTTTACCGTTAATCTGGCGCTTCTGCTGTTTTACTAAACCTCTTTATGGCGAACTGACTGCGTGCTGCACGAGAATGTGTTTTTCCTACCTTTGATGAGAATATGTTAGATAATATGAAAGATGACTTTATCAATCGGAGCTGGAGTAGTGAGAAAGTTTCAAACCCACCACGCCAAGGTCTATAGATCGAATCCCATGCTAGGCTATGACTTATTTTTGAAAGGGAGGATATTTTTTCACACAAAAATTCAATGATTATTATGACGTTTTTCAAAAAATGTCATATGACCAATATTTAGTTTTATAAGACTCCACTTTTTGCGCTGTATACGCTGTATAATAGTATGAAATGAATTAATATAAACTATTAATGATTACTTGTGTTTGTCACTGAACAGTAATTTAAACTTCTATATAACTAGCTGTGCTACTTGGGTAAGATCTTGAAGTTGCACAGGTTCAATTAAGTATTGAACAATATCAAGAAAATATGTTTGAAACCGTGAAGAAATGGTATCAACACGATAATATAGGTGCTTCTCGTGTCACGAGCAGAAATGTACCATAACATATTTTGTATGTTATGTATAGTAATTTGGAATCCCATATTGAAGCACGTTTAACAAATTGGTGTGCCAAATCATAGTTATGAGGTAAGAAACGTTATTTCCATAAAATTTATAAAAAACGGTTACAAAGGGGAAATGGCTCTAATGTTGGCCCATGGATGTGAGATTTGGCCCATAGCTAAAAATCTGCTATTTATCAATTTTATTTAGATGAACACGAATAGAAGGATAATGATATATTGCTTGCCTGCTTTGTTGCAATATACTCGGATGAGGACATAGCTTGACATGAATCGAGAAAAGACATAACAAAAAAATTCCCATTAACACACGTGTATCATGTTCGGCTTTACTTCGTGAAGCAGCTTGCCAACAATTTGCTCGTTTCTTTCTACCGGCCCGAGTGAGTTGTGTCGCATGGGCTGCTTGTCATGAAAAAGAAGGAAGAAGATTATATCATTATTGCTTTGCACTTCTGACATAGCGTTATTATTCGGTTCGTTGATCGCTTGTCATTTTGTCATTTTGGAGATATTTTTGATTCCTTGCATATTCCAAATAGAACACACCATTTTTTTTTCCTATGAGATTCATGCTCAGATGTCATTTACCAATCGACTGGCCTCAACGAGATAGAAAATAGTGTTTGTGTTTGTATGTGCGTAGCGATGTTTCTCGGCAACCACTGAACCGAATTGGACGCAACAACATGGTCCCATAGAACACTATTGAATATTTTTGGAATCGGTCAACTGGTTCCGGAGATATGTTATATTAATCTGACCTGCAACGAATAAAACCCATCATGTTACACATCAAATGACAAAAAAATTCAAAAACCAGTTCAACTGTAGTCATTTGGAGTGTCCAGGACTACACTGGCCACATCCAGCTATGTTCCGGGTACCCAAGAGAAGTGGCCAGTTTCTGACCAGGGTCAAAATTCATCATGAGAATTCAAAAACCAGTTCAATGGTAGTAATTTGGAGAGTCCAGGACCACACTGGCCACTTCCGTACAGCTCAGAAGTTACTATTTAGTTCTATTTATATACAACTTAAAATGTTACTTGGGATGCCTGCTTGCAAATGTTTTTTTTTTTTTTTTTATTAATTACTTTATTTGTACAGGCTCAATCGAATAAACTTTACAGAGCCGAGTTATCATTTTTGTTATACATTATTGATTTCTTATATTTAAAGTTAAAGGAGCTGGACCGGATACTCGCGGTTCTCTCGAGGTTAGTGGGGATTTACAATTTTTTTTGGATGGGAAAGGGAGAGGGAGGTTTGAAATGTGGTTTACGATACAATATTTAATTAATCCTAAAACATGAACGAATTTCTATTCATCTTGAAAACAAACATAAAAAAAACCCACACGTACAAAATACAAACTAAACACATGGTTAATAAAACTTACAATCTAATGTTAATATTCTTAAAGTAAACATATATGAGTTTCATAAACTCCAGATCGCGTCTAGCCAAAATATCCCGAACTGGAACATTAGGTTGTCTACCTCGAGCCCGAAGGGAATCGTACAGTTCAGATCTGACTCCGCGATGCTCAGCACAAGACCAAATAATGTGATCTGCGTCCTGGTAACCTTGTCCACATTCACAGAGATTGCTGTCCTTCAGCCCAACACGGAACAAGTGAGCGTTTAACGAATAGTGATTGGACATGAGGCGAGACATCATACGAATGAAGTCTCGACCCACATCCAACCCCTTGAACCAAGAACTCTTCGACACCTTAGGGATGATCGAATATAGCCATCGTCCCAAACTCCCTTCACTCCACTTATTCTGCCAGCTGACGAGTGACTGTTGACGATAAATGAAGAAAAATTCATCGTAGGCGATTTGTCGATCGTAAATATCGCCTTCCATAGCGCCCACCTTAGCAAGTGAGTCAGCCATCTCATTGCCCGGAATCGAGCAATGAGATGGGACCCATGCAAAGGTGATGACAAAAGATCTTAAAGATAAAGCACTTAAAAGCTCTCGTATTTTCATGAGAAAATACGAGGAGTGCTTTACCGGCCTCATAGAGCGAATAGCCTCGACAGAACTGAGACTATCCGTAAAAATAAAATAATGATCTGGTGCAAGTGAGGCGATCGTTTCTAGCGTACAATGTATTGCCGCCAGCTCAGCAACATATACGGAACAAGGAGCTTGAAGCATTCGAGAGGCGCTATGAAATTCGTTAAAAATACCAAAACCAGCGGACGACTCTATTAGTGATCCATCTGTGAAGAACGATCTTGCGGAATCAACTTGGCCAAACTTTGCAGCGTAAATTGACGGAACAATCATGGAACGATGATGTTCTGGGATCCCACGAATCTCCCGCGTCATAGATAAATCAAAACTAACTGAATTGCCGAAGTCGGAGAAGCATACACGATGAGGATTATGCTGTGAAGGGCTGACATCCTGTGTTATGTACACATAGTACAATGACATAAAACGAGTTTGAGGGTTCAGCTCAAGAAGCTTTTCAAAGTTTTCGATTACCAGTGGGTTCATAACTTCGCAACGGGTGAGGAGCCTGAGGGACAATTCCGAGAACCGATCCGATAGTGGCAACATACCCGCCAACACTTCTAGACTCATCGTATGAGTCGAGTGCATGCATCCTAACGCGATACGAAGACAACGATACTGGATACGTTCCAGTTTGATGATGTGAGTTTTAGCCGCCGACTGGAAACAAAAACTACCGTACTCTAAAACCGATAAAATCGTTGTCCGGTACAACGTTAGAAGATCTTGCGGATGGGCTCCCCACCACGTTCCGGTAATTGTTCGGAGAAAATTGATCCTTTGTTGGCATTTTCGTCTCAGATACTCAATGTGGGATCTCCAGGTGCATTTTGAATCGAACCAGACCCCAAGATATTTGAAGGACATAGAATGAGTGATCGGTTTACCCAAAAGTTGAAGCTTTGGTTGTGCTGGGCTATGCTTCCTAGAAAAAACGACCAACTCAGTTTTCTCCGTGGAGAATTCGATACCTAGCTGAATAGCCCAAGTAGACAAATTGTCTAAGGTATCCTGTAAGGGTCCTTGCAGGTCGACCCCTTTGGGCCCTGTCATAGACACTATGCCGTCATCTGCAAGTTGTCTCAACGTGCAGTTGTCACTTAGACAATTGTCAATTTCTCTGACGTAGAAATTATACAAAAGGGGGCTTAAACATGAGCCCTGGGGGAGACCCATGTAACTAAATCGAGAAGCTGTAGAGTTTCCATGAGAAAAGCTCATATGTTTCTCTGACAGCAAATTGTACAAAAAGTTATTTATTAATGGAGAAAGGCCACAAGCGTGGAGTTTGTCTGAAAGGACTTCAACGGATACTGAATCAAAAGCCCCCTTGATATCCAAGAATACAGAAGCCATTTGCTCTTTTTTAGCAAAAGCCAACTGAATTTCTGTGGAAAGCAACGCGAGACAGTCGTTCGTTCCCTTGCCCCTACGGAAACCAAATTGAGTATCTGAGAGTAGGTGGTTCGTCTCAACCCATTTGTCCAAGCGAAAAAGGATCATTTTCTCCAACAATTTTCGAATGCACGATAACATCGCGATGGGACGATACGAGTTATGATCTGACGCGGGTTTTCCAGGCTTTTTAATGGCTATAACTCTCACTTGCCTCCAATCATCCGGAACAATATTGAGCTCTAGGAGCTGACAAAACAAGTTCAACATGCGCCTCTTAGCGACGTCTGGGAGGTTCTTCAACAAATTGAACTTGATTCTATCAGCCCCCGGAGCCGAATTGCCACATGAAAGGAGCGCGAGTGAGAGCTCCAGCATTGAAAAAGGCTGGCTGATCTCGTCTACAGAATTCGTCGTTTCGCGAGGAATCATCTGTGCCGGCACGGAATCAGGACATACTTTTCGCGCGAACTTGAGAATCCAACGATCTGAGTACTCCTCGCTCTCGTTGTTCGAAGACCGTTTACGCATCCTTCGCGCCGCGTTCCAAAGCGTATTCATCGACGTTTCGCGCGATAATCCGTCCACGAATTGCCGCCAGTATCCGCGTTTCTTGGCTTTGATGAGGCTCTTGAGTTCGCGTTCAAGAGCCGAGTACGCTTCGAAATACACGGGTGTTCCACGTTTCCGGAAAAGCTTAAACGCGTCGGACTTTTTACGATAAACCTCAGTGCATTGGTGGTCCCACCAAGGGGAAGGAGGTTTCCTACGGAAAGACGTTCCTGGAACCGGCCGAGTTTGAGCTCGAAGCGCGCTATCCAAGATCAGATTGGAGAGGAAGTTATATTCCTCCAACGGTGGAAGCCCTTCTACCGACGACACGGCTTCCTCTATCGCGGTCTTGAACGTTGTCCAATCGATATTACGGGTGAGGTCGTACGCGACGTTAGCGGATTCCGACGGATTGAACCCACTGGCAATCGAAATTTTGATCGGCAAGTGATCACTACCGTGGGGATCCTGGATCACATTCCACGTGCAATCCAACGATAATGAGTTAGAGCAAAGTGTGAGGTCTAATTTACTTCCATTCGAGGATGGTCCAGCCAAACGTGTTACTTCTCCATTGTTAAGAATTGTCATATTGAAGTTATCACAGAGGTCATATATAAAAGTAGAACGGTTGTCATCATACAGTTCCCCCCAGCCTGTACCGTGGGAATTAAAATCTCCCATAATCAACCGTGGAGCAGGAAGTACTGAACATATATCTGAAAGTTGTTTTCGATTAACAACGGCTCTAGGAGGAATATAAACAGAAGCAATACAAAGGCTCTTACCTTTAATAATAGCCTGACATGCGACAACTTCAATACCTGTAAATTGTGGAAGATTCACTCTATAGAAAGAATGGAACTTTTTGATCCCCAAAAGTACCCCTCCTCCACGCGAATCCTCACGATCCAGTCGAATAATGTTAAAATCATAAAAAGGAAGATCTATATCTGAAGAGAGCCAAGTTTCACAAAGAGCAAATGCATCACAATCATTATTGTGAACTAAAAACTTAAAAGAGTCTAATTTAGGAATAAGACTTCGACAATTCCACTGTAGAATAGTGATCAAATCCCCGACCTCGTTTGGAAAATTATCCATCGAAGGAAATGATTGCTGCAATGAGGGGCCACTTCAATGTCAATTGCTTCAAGAGGGTCTTCACAGTAGGAAGCATTGCCAGAACAATGCTTTTGAGAGGATCAGAAATAGACAGGTACTTGAGAATATCGTCCACAATTTTATCAAATGAGAACAACCCAGATGAAGAAGGGGCTTCTGTTCTTAAAAATGGGACATCAGGGGTTTTGGATGTCCCCGGGAGAGGTGGAAAATCCTGGGTATAGTCAGTTCTTCTGAATCCAGGAGGAGTAGAAACTTCCTTTTTTCCACCACTCCTTGATTTGGGCAAGCTGATTTGGGGTTCTTCATTCTCAACTTTCCGCGAACGGATGCGTTTTCGTTTCCGTGCTGAAAAACAGAAAGAAGTTCCCTCCTCAGCCAAGTCAGAGTCAGTCTCGTCATCTGACAAAAGAGAAAAGGGATTTTTGTCGTTGGTCGATGGCGTGGCCGTCTTAAGCATTTCTGCAAAAGACTGCCGGGAACGTTCCTTAAGTGAGCGTTGTAATTTCTCCCCGCGTTGTTTGTACACCGGGCATGACGAGATACCATGAGGAGTTCCCTTACAGTACACGCATTTTGGTGCGGTAGCTGCACAGGTGTCATCCCCATGCTTCTCTCCGCATTTGGAACAGCGTGCCTTGCTGCCACAGTGGGAGGCCGTATGTCCCAACTGCTTACAGTTTTGGCAGTTCATGACCCGGGGAACGAACAAACGCACAGGTAGTCGAAGTTTTCCCAGCTCGATGTAGTGAGGAAGGGCTGAACCAGAAAAGGTCACACGGAACGAGTCTGTGGGGGTAAAACTCTTTTTACCCTCGCTGACAGATACTGAGCCCAGTTTTTGGACATCCAGTATCTTCACCGGAGGAAGCAAACGGTTCTTGAAACGGCCAACCGCCTGCTTCTCCAAGATCTCGGGGGTCAGACTCGCTTCGGTGACCACACCTTCGATTTCCACATCACGAGCTGGGATGTAAACTCTGTACTCGAGCGTGAAGAGCTGGGAGGCAGCAATCTCGTTAGCCTGCTTCAGGTTAGAGACGGAGACACGAAGTTTATTGTGCCTAACCTTCGTGATTTCAGTCACGGCCGAGTATCGCTTCGTCAGATCATTAGTAATTTGCATTACATTCAAAGGTTTGTTTCTGGGCTGAAAGTAGACAACCCATGGGCCAGTCGAGTCATCTGGATAGGCTCGCGATCGGGGGTTTATCTGAGCCTGTCCTTTGCCAGACTGAGACGATGAACCAGGGAGAGATGACGTACGTTTTCGACCCTTCTTGCCATCGCGTGGCAAAGTGGTGTCATCTTCCGACAAAACGTCCATTTCGTCTTGCGACAAAATGTCCATTTTGCCGTACTAGTGGGAGCGAAAAACGCTCTACCACTGAAACGATAATCACTCGGACACAATACACAAAAAAAAAAACTACAAACACAGAACACAAACTTAAAATTTAACTGTGGGCGAAAGAGAGAAACAAGAACAAAAACTTATCTGATAATCCTATACTACTACCACCGAGCGTTTAAACGGCAGCAGCGGAGCGACGCGCAGCGTGGATGATCTTCGATCAGCGTGTGCGGGCGGTCTTCGTTGGTGTGTGCTTATGTGAGGGTCGGCACTCAGCTGAACACACGATGATAGATGAGCGGTGTAAATGCGGAGGCAGATGCTGACACTCGATGACGATGATCCGTGTGCAGGTATGCGTTACCACGCACCGATGGTGCGCAAAATGGTTGGCGAATTGGCAATCGTAAAAACAATTTTCCTTCCGATGATGCCGAAAACACACTTTCTTCTCAGAAAAAAACTCACTTTTAGTTAATTATTTAGCCGGGAACTCTAAGCGAGAAAAACTGACAATTTAAATCAAGCGAATAGCGAGAAAACTTCCAAAATAGCGGAGCGCGAACTAAGTCGACCGTACTTCTTGCTAGGACGCAGTGGAATCGATGCTTGCAAATGTGTATGCGGTGATTTATTTTTCAGTGTCTATTGAGTTGTTGGAATTATGTTCAAAATACTCGTTGGTTAGTTGGTTTTCTTCTGACTAAGAATTGATGCTGAAATTGGGGTCCTTACACTATATTATTCCAAATGTATAATGCGAAGAATTTTACAAAAAAAAAAAAAAAATTGATGATGGTCTCGTGGAAATTGTTTGGAAAATTTGAACGGAACTATCGATAGAATTGCAAGGAATTTCTGGGAGCGATCCAAGGGACTTTGAAGCATAATTCTACGATAATTTTGGACATACTGAAGAAAGGCTAGGGAGCAGAGTTCCAGTTTAAATCCAGTTTCTGGGAAATCAGTTCAAAGAGTTCAGACTAGAATCCCAAGGAAGAGTTGGGAAGAATTGTGAGCAGAACATGAAGTGAGTTCTCTAAAAACGTAATGGCAGTTCTTGGATGAATTCTAAGGAAATGCTTAGGTTAATTCAAAGAAAGTTCGGAATATTAATTCCAAACAAATCCTTTGAAATTCCAATCGAGATTCGAGTAGAGCTTTTGATAAATTTAGAGGAAATTTAAAGGACTTTCTCATTCGCACGGTATTAAATTGAATCCAATGAATTAATTATTTATGATCACCGCCTTCAACTAAGTCGCATAGACTGAGCTACTTAATTCTATTGTCTAGACTATGTCCTATGTGAAAATACAGTTTTGGACATGTTAAAATCGAATTTGTCGTCAATTTCATTTAAAGTCCGAAGACAATAATCAAGCGGATTGTGATGTCCATTGGTGCCAGTAGAGGCGAACTTCGGAAGTGACGTGGAGGGATGTTGATCGGTATGTACTCAAGCTGAGCGGGACAGTCCATACCTCTTGTGATGACATCAAACACGAACATGCGCTGCATGTTGATCAGTCGGCATCGGTTGCGGTAAGATGGAAGATTTACTGGGTCATTCCAGGGAAGCTGACGTAGAGCGAATTGTATGAATTGCCTTTGCACATGCTCAACTGCTAAGATCTGCGTCGCGCAGAATGGTGTCCATACAGGAGCAGCGTACTCCAGGACCCTTCGCACTAACGAACAATATAATGTTTTGATGGCGTACACATCAGTAAAATCTGAAGCATGTCGACGAATAAATCCGGGTGCAAAAAATGCTTTGGCGGTTGTAGTAGCTACATGTTCGTTAAACTTAAATTTTGAGTCAATAGTTATGCCCAGATCACAAATTGATAGAACTCACTCCAGTATAACGGATTCTATCTTAAATTGATGGATGTTGGGCCTGGTACGTCGTATTAAAAAAATACACCAAATGAGCAAAACGTTTATCCGGAGTGATTTGAGATTTGGGCGTAATTGTATTTGTAAACAAACAGGTCAATCGCCGATTTCTCGTGAATAAAAGCTCAATCTTATACATAAACTATACCAAATGATAGAGGAATCATACCTCTAGCGCATAGTGTTATTAGTTTTCAATATTGAGCCTTAATTCGCGAAAAATCGGTGATTGACGTGTTTGTTTACAAATACAATTACGCCCAAATCTCAAATCACTCCGGCTATGTCCTCTTGCAATGACATGCAGTCCTCTGAAGAAGTGATGATACGATAAATCTTTAAGTCGTCGGCTAAAGGGAGTTTAAGAGAGCATTATACACAAGTCTTTCACGAAGATATTGAACAGCAGTGGCCTGAGAACGCTTCTTTGGGGTACACCGGACGTGATGTTGAACGGTTGGGATTGTACCGCATTCACTACAACACAACCAGTTCTGTCCGGCAGGTACGATAACAGCCACTGGGTGATCCATTCACTTCTTGCCGCAAGATTTCACCAATACAACGTTGCTAGTGTAGCCGTGTAAAATCGATTTGTTTATTATTTTCAACCACGAAATCAGCTGTCAAAGTGTTCGACTTGACAGTGGTTTGTTTTTTATTTTCAACGAGTAAAATGCTTGTATTAGTGAAACTGCTCTCTAATACTAACGGTGGTAGAGAACTCTATTCCGCGAACCCCATATGTATCATTTTGTCAATGACCAAGGTATGTGGTACAGTGTCGAAGGCCTTAGCGAAATCGATATAAATAGAATCATGTTCGACTTCGCGCGACAGAGTGTTGACGTGACACATAAGAATTGTAGTCGTGGAGCGTTGGTTCATGAAACCACGTTGGCTGTCGGAGATAAATGAAGATGCGGTGTTATACAGAACGTTATGCACCAGTTTTTCGAAAATGTAGCACAAGCAACACAAGACAGAAACATTACGATAGTTCGTGACTCCATTGCAGTTGCCGGATTTGTAGCTCGGAATGATAGAAGCTGATTTCCAAGCCACTGGGAACATGCTGTCATGTAGCCAACGGTTGAATAAAGATGTTATAAGAGATGTGCGGTGGAGCAATTCTTTAGCAGCAGTGGTGGTATATCGTCGATTCCAGGCCCGTTATCAACGTCGAGTTCTTCGATGGCTTTCAGTACTTTGAGGACGGAAAAGTGAATGTTGGGTAGATTTATGTCGTGTGAAGCAACCAACCCGGGGGCAACTTGACAAGTCCAGTACATTTCCATTGTACTCCGAAAATTTGGTGCTGGTGGTTCTGTCAAACTCACAAATTTCAGAAGTGTTATCTGAATAGGGCGAATGCAGATATGTAAATAAAGTAAATAAAATACTGAACATAAAAACAGATAGCCTCATCTGTTTCTTGAAACTTCAAGTTGGTGGGGAACAATGTTAATTAAACGGACGGGTGTAACAAAAGACAATCACTGAAATTTATTCGTTTTAGAAGCTCATTATGAATATCTTTTGTTGAGAGACGCTTATTTTAATTTATTTTATTTATTTCTTCATGTTTGAATGAATATACGAAATGTTAGTGTTCACACAGCAAACCTGCTACTCACCGCGAATAAGAATCAATTTTGTATTTTTTTTTTTTCACCCCTCAATAGAAAGATGGAGAAGTAAACTGTTTTTAATAATACGGCTAGGCCTGCCCCAAGGCTCATGTCTCAGCCCTCTTCTTTATAACTTTTACGTCAAAGATATCGACAACTGTTTGGCAGAACAATGCACGCTAAGACAACTTGCAGATGACGGTGTGGTTTCCGTAAGAGGTCCACATGCCGTGGACTTGCAAGGACCATTGCAAAATTCCTTAGATAACTTGTCTTCTTGGGCTATGAATCTAGGGATCGAATTCTCGCCGCAGAAAACTGAACTGGTAGTGTTTACTCGAAAGCGGTACCCAGCCCAAATGCATCTTAATCTTTTGGGCAGAAACATTACTCAATCATTGTCTTTCAAGTACCTTGGGGTCTGGTTTGATTCAAAGTGCACTTGGAATGACCATATTACGTATTTGAAGCAAAAATGTCAGCAGAGGATCAACTTTCTCCGTTCAATTTGCGGCACATGGTGGGGTGCTCATCCGGGAGACCTCATAACGCTTTATAAAACAACTATTCTCTCTGTTCTAGAGTACGGCTCTTTCTGCTTTCTCTCGGCAAGAAAAAGTCACCTAATAAAATTGGAACGAATTCAATATCGTTGTCTGCGTATTGCTCTAGGCTGTATGCACTCAACGCATAACATGAGTCTCGAGGTTCTGGCAGGAGTAACACCCCTCCAGAACCGTTTCTGGGAGCTCTCTCTCAGAATACTAATCAAATGCGGAGTGACGAACACACTTATAATTGCTAATTTTGAAGAAATTCTTGGGCTGAACACACAATCTCGATTTATGAGAATCTACCACCACTACATATCATCAGATATGTGTCTTCCTTGTTATACTCCAGACCGTGTTCACTTCACCAATCGCAGTTCCTCAATTGAATATGATCTGACCATGAAACAAGCAACTCATGGGATTCCCGATCAACTTCGACCTATTATTATCCCACGTATTTTTACTGAAAAGTACCAACAAGTCAATTGCATGAAAAGATATTTTACAGACGGGTCCCGTCTCAATGGATCCACTGGCTTCGGTGTCTTCAATGAAAACTCTAGCGCCTTCCGCAAACTTCAGGAACCTTGTTCCGTTTTTGTTGCTGAGCTGGCAGCAATCAACTTCGCATTGGGGATGATTTCCAATATGCCCACAGACCATTACTTCATCTTCTCGGATAGTCTCAGTTCGATTGAGGCTATTCGGTCGATGAAACAAGGTAGGCACTCATCTTATTTCCTTTCAAAGGTAAGGGAGCAGATGTGTGTGCTGGTCGAAAGATCATATATGATTACCTTTGTATGGGTCCCCTCACATTGCTCAATCCCAGGCAATGAGAAGGCGGACTCTCTCGCAAAGGTGGGCGCGCAGGAAGGCGAATTGTATGACAGGCAAATTTCACACGATGAATTTTACCATTTAGTGCGTCAGAGTACCTTTTCGAGTTGGCAAACCGATTGGGACACTGGAAATCTTGGACGGTGGTTACATTCAATTATTCCTAATGTTTCTTCGAGAGCGTGGTTTAAAGGCTTGGGCTTAAGTCGTGACTTCATTCGCGTGATGAGTAGACTTATGTCCAACCACTACTCGCTAGATGCTCATCTCAATAGAATAAACCTCGTAGACAGCAACATCTGTCGGTGTGGAAACGGTTACGATGACATCGAACACGCAGTTTGGCAATGTACGGATAATGACGCCGCCAGAGAGCGACTTTTGAATACCCTCGAGGCCCAAGGAAGACAACCCTATGTTCCTATCAGAGACGTGTTGGCAACCCGTGATCTCTGCTATATGCAGTCCGTTTATGTTTTTCTTCAAATGTCTAGTATAAGAATTTAATTCCTTTTGTCTTTTGTCTCTCTTTATTAGTTTTTGTTTGTCTTGTCCCCCCGTCTCGATGAGTCTCATCGTCGCCCACTGGTCACCCACCATAGCCGGTCGAACTCCGGACGAAGCTAGAACAGCACTACCGTTCATACTGGCGACAACGCTCTGATGAGACAACGAAACCCTACCCCAAGCTCCTCCCCTGATCCTATCCTTCGAAAATGTACCCTTCTAACCTCGAGTAAGCCGCGAGTAATCGGCCCAACTCCTACTAGACATAGAATTAAGTGAATTTTGTTACACACAGTGAACAATGAATTATCGGCTCCGTAAAGCTAACGCGATTGAGCCTCCCAAATAAACGAACTAGATAATAATACGGCTTTTTATTGCAAGTCTTCACCGCACAAGTATGCTCAGAAACATTATTCTCAAGACTGATAATATTCAAGAGCAAAATATAATAGAATTAACCAATGTGTTTTTATTTCTATTTCATTATATAAGAAAAACTTCCATCAATCTGTTCCAATTTGTTTGGATTTATTTCATTTCACCACGAAAATTATAAATCGCTCTTTTCACATGGCATTCTTGCTTGTTGCTTGACATCCACACATGGTGAAACAAAAAGTTGCCTTCCCATAGAGAAATACCATTGCGGCGGTGAAGGGCAGTCCCTTTGTTTACGTTGTGTAGCGACATCTACTATTTGCAAGTGGGTACGTGAAACTAAGATTATCTGTCACCTTGCCGGGGAGTTGGAAGCAACATGGGCAAAGCGGTTGAAGCGATGAACAGGCGATGATTTGCGCTTCCGAATTAGAGCTAGCGGTGGTATCGTCGTATGCGAGCTGCCAATTTTTGGTTACTCATGAAATTCCAGAAACATGAAGGATTTTGCTTGACATCTGATTGAATCTTAGCCATGTAACTTTCGTCCGTGGATAAGAGAAGTGCTTTGTACGTGGTTTTCACCTCCCGAAGGTTGTTTCGCTCACTATCACTATCGGACTTAATCAGAAAGAAACGACTGCGTGCTTTCCTAAGGATGTTTCGGAGATGACGTAGTTCAGAGGTCCACCATGGCTTGTAATAGACTGAAGAAACTTGTTGCCTCAAGGTCCCTTAGCACCGCGTAAAGCTTATCATAGAAAGGTGATACAGACTCGTCCAATGTTTCATGTAGCAGTAGAGCATCCCAGTGTTTGAGAGCACGTCATCCTAACGACCAAAACCACACGACTGAAAATTAAAGTTGAATCTCATATCTCCATTGTCCGCTTTGATTGTGCCATTACAGCTTTCGTCAAGAAGCAACGGCTTTATTTCCCTTCCGAAGGAAGGCGTTATCAGAGATTTTATGCATCAGACAATCACGGCGGTGCCGAATGGGATTGAACCCAGGTCTTTTGGGTGAGAGGCAATCACACTAACCGCTACACCACCGGCGCCACTCATTTGAAACTGAACTATGAATGCTTCCGCTTCATATAATCATATGGCTTTCGTTCATAGCAAAAAATACGGAACATGAATTGTGATGTAAACTTATACATATTTTCACGTAAAGGAGAAACTTGTATGAAATGTTGTTTACAAAGATGTAATCAATATTTGCAATTTTTCATGAAATGTTTTAGAACTTTACACGATTTACAATGTAAACTTATATGATATGTGACGCAGCGTGCACAGGGTGGGGCAAGGTGGGGGCAATTGCCCCTCCTTTTATAAATTAGATTTTTATTTCCACATTTACAAAATTATGATATAAAATAACTTGATTTCTTGATAACTTGATTTGAAAGTAGAATAACTTCATTTCATAAAATAAGAGCACTGAAAACCTTTTATTGTGTCAATTCCTTTGAGATGGTCCCTGAAAATTACACCACAAAAGTGTATGAAGGGTCAAAGTTCAATAATTTTTTTTGGTTGCAACATAGTGCATTTTTGCACCACAGTGGTGCATACACAAAATTTCTGGTGTATTTTTTTTTTCAAGGTGCTTCATGGAGGGTTTAAAGAAGAGGGTAAATTTAAGGTTGAAAAAATTCACCTTCGTGATGGTAGATCGAAGAAAAAGCTTTTTATTGAATATTACTGGTGTAAAAATATCATCAAGGTGGTGCATGGAGGGACTAATCAAAATCAAAATTCGAAAAATTGAATCACGTTAAAAATTTGGAGGTGCACATTTAACTGAAAATGTCTGGTGGAAAGTTCGCTGCACTGTGGTGAATGTAGAAGCAAGTTTTATTAATTTTTCTGATGCATAATTTGCATCGTTCTGATGAATGCAAGCATCATTGAAAATTTATGGTGGAAAATTTGCAGCATTCTTGTGCATGAAGAGGCAAAGCCTGATAATTGCACCACAAAGGTGCATTGTGAAACAAACTTCACTGACAATTTTTGGGCACCATTCTGATGAATGGAGGAGCATGCTTTATTGAAAATTTCTGGTGCAAAATTTGCACTGGTTTGGTAAATGAAGGCACAAACTTTATTTAAAATTAAGCTATATTGTAAAATTCTGGTGGAAAATCTGAACGGATGGGCAAGCTTTTTGGAAAAAAAATTTGGTCTTAAATTTGCATCCTTCTGCTGAATCTAGGGGCAAGACAGCTTTTAATCATGAGTAATATATGAGTTAATTTTGAGTAGCTCTGAGTAACTCGAGTTGCTCATTATTCAATGCACGGTAGCACAGCATCCTGTTTGAGTACGTGTTTGTTTCCCAAATGTCACCGTCAGATGTTTGGCGAAGCAAACATTTCAGAAGTTTCAAACCCATCATCATCCATTGACGTATCATACTGGATCACTATCCTCAAATCTCTTAATCTTCGTACATTTTTGTTAAACCTTACTAAGTTGTTTTCACCTGAATTGAATGCAGACAATCATCAATGATCACCATCCACATGGAGAAGATTCACGCTAAGATGCACATACCTTAAAGTCGGTAAAGAATACTAGATATCGGTAAAAATTACCGATAATCAAAGAAAGTGTACATACCTAAATTATCGGCTATTAATATTATTACCAATGATTAACGTTAAAAATGTCCTTATTTATAGTCAAAAATATCCAATGTATAGTAAAACGTAACGATTTTTATCGTTAAAAATAACCGATAATTTTAGGTAATCGTAGCTTAGAGTGTTGCATAATAGAAATCCAAGTATTTTAACGTCTCTAAGAAAAGTAAATTAAATTGTCATAATATCTTTAACAGAGCAATACTAAAAAAATCTTTGTTTTATTCTAGGTAATGCTCCTGGTTATATTTTTTTAACATAGATTTAGCCTTTCCATTGAAAATCGTTTAAAAAATGTTGTAGGCAACCCATTACTTCTCTAGTATAACATCATGTGGCATCATCACGACTACAGCTTAGTGGTACTAAGAAAATAACCTTTGTATTTATTTAGGAATGCCTGACTCACATCTTGGATTCACATGGTTTTCTGGAATATTAATTAAAAGAAATTACATTTTCTAGTTAGTTTGTCACAGAATCGATGGAAAAGAAGCTTTTCATCGTTTAGGCATATTTGTTTATTCAAAACTTTATGCTGGGTAAATTCAAATAAAGATGGAAACTCAAGAAGGAGTTTCCTTCGTCATAAATTCGATCTATGTAATTTGAATTACTGTAGTTTACAGTTACATTTGTAGACCCCAAATTTGCTTAATACGTCCATCATAATGACACCTTTCTGGATGTTTCGACAACGAGTTCACTGTTAATGGCATCTTCTGTGGAGCTATATATCTATCTAGCTAGTTTTCTATTTTATTGTCCTCTCTTACCTAAAGGCATCCGGTTGAGTCTACAATTCTCCAAGTTAATCATCCAATCCAAGCTAAAATATCCCGTAGCGATCCTCACACGGTTTCGCAGCTGTTTAGGCGGATTTGTGAATTGATTCATTTGGATTGGATAATCTAAACGTCGCACAACCTGAAGATAGGTACATTTTTTTCAAGATTTAGCGTATCTGGTTAATGTGCTGTAAATTAATTAAATTTGCCTGGTTAATATTAGTATCAATATACGAAAATATTACGAAAAAGATCACTCTGACAGTTGATGTTTATTAAAACAGTTTTAATTCTTATTTGTTGATGAATGTGCGACTACTTTGATCAACTTTGAGTAATCATGAGTTACTTAAATTTACTCTCTGCAAAAATATTAACTCTGAGTACTTTAAACTTTAATAATAATTTTGTGGTGTAAAATTTGCACCATTCTGATGATTGGAGGGAAGCTGCTTTACTGAAAATTTATGATGAAAAATCTAAAAATAGGGGCAAGCTTTATTTGGTGGAAAATCTGCAGCATTCTGATGATAGGAGAAGCAAGCTATATTGAAAATGTCTGGTGGAAAATGGAAAAAGGAAATCTGCACCAATCAGAAGATTGAAGAAGCAGTTTTTATTAAACATTAACGGTGGTAAATTTGGATCGTTCTGATAAATTGAAATTTTCTGATGGCAAGTTTGTATTGAAAATTTATGGTGTAAGATTTACCCAACAATCTGCTGCATGGAAAGGCCTGATGTAAAAATTGCACAGTTCTGGTGAATGTAGGGGCTTTATTGAACATTTATGGTAGAAAAACTACAACGATTTGGTGAATGGGCAGATAACTTAAACTTGATTTCCGAGAAGAACCTCAAGGGTATTGAATTCTGAGGACAGTTCTAAAAGAAAAGATTTCTGGGGATGATTCCATGTGTATTCTTCGAATAATTACTAGCGAATTCTGCAGATAGTTCCAAGATAATTTCGAAAAGAATACCGAGAGAATGAAATTCCAAAGGGATGTTGAGAAAAATTTCAAAGGAGTTCCGAGGATAATTTCAAGCTCATTCTGGGAAGACTTTCTGGAGAATGCAGAAGAAATTCTTCTGAAACTTTAGGGGAATTTCAGTTCCAAAGTGTTCTGAGAAAAAAAAGTTCTAAAATATTCCGAGAAGAACCTCAAGGATATTGAATTCTTATGACAGTTCCAAAATATTTCTGGAAAGAATTCAAAGAAAATTCTACAGATAATTTTAAATGCATTTTTCAGATAGTTCCAAGACAATTTCGAATTTTTTTTTTTTATAATTACTTTATTTGTACAGGCTCAATCGAATAAACTTTACAGAGCCGAGTTATACTTTGCGTTAAACATTATTACTGTCTTAAATTTAAAGTTAAAGGAACTGGACCGAGTACTCGCGGTTGTCTCGAGGTTAGTGGAGATTTACAATTTTTTGGATGGGAAAAGGGAAGAAGGAGGTTTGAAATGTGGTTTACGATACAACTATTTAATTAATCCTAAAGCATGAAATTATTTCTATTCATCTTGAAAACAAACATTGAAAAAAAAACCCACACGTACAAAATACAAACTAAACACAAGGTTAATCAAACTTACAATCTAAGGTTAATATCCTTAAAGTAAACATATATGAGTTTCATAACTCCAGATCGCTAGCCAAAATATCCCGAACTGGAACATTAGGTTGTCTACCTCGAGCCCGAAGGGAATCATAAAAATGTGATCTGACTCCACGATACTCCGCACAAGACCAAAGGATGTGATCAGCGTCCTGGTAACCTTGTCCACATTCACAGAGATTGCTGTCTCCCAACCCCACACGGAACAAGTGAGCGTTTAGATAATAGTGATTGGACATGAGACGAGACATCACGCGTATGAAGTCTCGACTCAAGTCCAACCCTTTGAACCATGCAAACTTCGACACCTTAAGGATAATTGAATGTAGCCATCGTCCCAAGCTCCCTTCACTTCAATTTCGAAATGAATACCGAAAAAATCCAATTTTGACTGTTATTTGTAAGGGATTTTTAACAAAATTTCAAGCGAATTCCGGGGATAATTTTTATCTAATTCAGTTCCAATGTCTTCTGAGAAAAAATCACGAAGAGTTCTAAATATAATTCCAGTGGACTTCTAAGAAGAATTTCAAACGAGCTCTTAGGAGAGTTCTTAAAAAATCCGAGAAGAACCTCAAGGATATTGAATTCTGACGACAGTTCCAAAGGATTTCTGGGGAGTATTCCAAGAAAATTCTGCGTGTAATTTCTAGTGAATCCTGCAGATAGTTCCTAGATAATTCCGAGAAGAATACCGAGAAAATTAAATTTTGTTTAAAATTCCAAAGGGATTTTGAGGAAAATTTCAAGGGAGTACCGATAATTTCTAGCTCATTCCAGGAACATTTTTTTGAGGACTTCTGAGAAGAATTTCAAAAGAGCTCATATAGTTCTAAAAATTTCAAAAAGAACCTCAAGAAATTCTGAGGATGAAATTTTTCGCAACTGTACAAAGTTTAAAGACAGCTTTTAGATTCCCTAATTGAAAAGTGGGTATTAGTTTGCCATTGAACCTTGGTCTATTGTTGTCTATGAATCTTTTCTGAAAATTTCAAGTCATTTGTTACCGTGGTTAAAAAGTTACAGCTATTTATGTGCGTTGCAATAAATTCGGGTTTGTCTTTTAAATCATCTTTAAAACATGTTGAATGTTCGGCATTATTTTCTGTCACCCCGACTGACGGTACTTTGGGACGGTTCATCATCGTCGATGTGATAAAATTGCCAATTTCCGCAGTTTGGATTGAAGAAGATGAACCGCCACCGGAGCAAAAAATAAACAAAGTTAGCTAAATTAAACAGTAGGGTAACAGTGGTGGGTGGACAGCACCCTCTCCCACGCACTTTGGAGTACTCCCCACCCCAGATTAAATGCGTCATAGAAAAAAAATCCCCGTCTTAACAAGATTCCTGTGCACGCTCCATCAAATTGAACTGAAAATTACACTACTTGTTCGAACTCCATTAACCGCCGTCACCATGATATGGTTGCGCTACAACTCGTCGGGAACGACTGCTTCGTACAGCACCGATTAATTTTTCATGGTACTTACTTTCAAGGACGTTATCGGAAATGAATTTCTTTTTGACACATTCGATAAATGATTTGAAAACACTCCTCATCAGACAACCCGCTTGGCACCATTGGGCATCAAAGCTATTGCCACCTGTTTTGGTGTGGAGTACGGAAAAATCGGTTGCGCGTCTCGCACCCAGGGCCCGAAAGAATATATTGACCAAACAATAAAAAAGGCGCTTCGCGTACGAGTGCACGTTCAAAACCTACCCCCGAAAAAAAAAACCGGCGTGTACCAAAAAACACTACCATTTCTGCAATCATCGCACCACCACCGCCGACAGACCGGCTAGCGGATGGGTGGTGGATCGATTGTTGGTAGGTACCAACACCAAGTACAGCAGTGTGGTGGGAAAGGAATCCCGACAACAACGCGGAACAAAGATGGTGGGTGCAAGGTGTGTGGAATGCGCGCAAATTTTTATGCCACTCAGGAATCGTGACGTGCAAATTGAAAGCGTTGCACCTCACCCAGGGCCACCATCTATATTGGGTTAAGCCATTCGGGTTGCCTGCCGCTGCCGGTGGTATGAACTCTTGGAGTTTGATGGGTATTTACCTTGAATCAGGAAGTCAATTTTGGCCCACAGACGATGCATTCCTGAGATGACGGAAATATCCTTTCTACGAAATTCATGTTGGGAAAAGAGCTCTACTTTAACTCCAAAAGCCAAACTATCACCCACATCTTTCATTTCCCTAAATGCTCGCAGCGATTCACGCCACCACCAAGTGCCACTTAATGACTTCTATTCATTTGTGATAGCAAAAAAAAACAGTCCACTTTTAATGACCATCACAATTCACGCAAATGAGCATGGCACAGGAAAGTGCTACGTTTTGCCTACAATCCCTCCATTCCTCTTCGAAGAGTAAAGGCTTAGCATGTCTCAAAATCACGGCTGGCCGGCGCGAACACGAAGAGTGACCATCAGCTGGGAGTAGATTCAAGCGGAAAACGAACGATTTGTGCAGAAACAAAGAGGCAAAAAAAATCATTTGGCAAAGGAGGAGGAAAATGATACAGCAGCAGCCGCAAAGACACTCCACACTGTCCCCAATAATGAAAATGAGTCAAATGAAAGGACACGAAAGGGCGATGGTGGTGGTGGTGGAGGGTGGTAAAGCCGAAAATTAAAACAAGAGAATGACCAGGGCAGGACAGAAGCAGCGCTCACAAAAATAGATATGAAAGAGGTGGAAAAAGTTAATTAATATTTACCTTTTTTCTAATTAAATTCATACAATTTTCATTCAATTTAATTTAATTGGATACACGCTCTCCGTGTTTCAGCTCGAAGCGGTAGCTGGTGGGGTATGGAGGGCTGCTGTGGGAGATGACGTGGTTTTTCACGGTGGACAAGGTGAAAAGCGTGCAGTCAAACGAAATTTAAGCTATTAGTTGGGTGGATTTGGTTGACCGAGTCGGGGCGGCGGTGTGCAATGGTGTGTGGCGGAGTCAGGTTGGATCGTATTTCTCCAGAACAATATTGTGTATGCATGCAAAATTGGGAGGAAATTGAATGCCAGGGGGAGAAAAAGTGCAACGATCATTGTTGTGGACAATGTACTTACTGGGAAAGTGGGGTAAGCATAACGGCGCTATAAATCTTATTTCAGAAGGTGCTGTCATATGACAGTACGTATCACTAGTGGCAGATTTGTCTCAAAGCAGTTTCTTGGTTTTTTGGTTCAGTGATAATCAAGTTGCTGCAACATATGTGGAAAAGTGCTACTTGGGATTGGAAGTCGCTATTCATATGATTAATTCGGAACCAACTAAACTAGAGATCAATTATCAAATTCCCTGAGCTTCCTGCACATGGCAGTTAATTTGCTATGTTCCTTAATGCATTAGGCATTAGACGAGATAATTTACTAGTTAACTTCCGTCTAATTTTCATGAGTCCTTGGCTTAGTATTTATAAAAAAAAACTTCTAACGTTGCTAATCTTCTCATTGTCATGAATAAACTACTGTACTGTAGGAGGTATAATGTATAAGCCTCAACAGCTTATTCGTAAAAAAAATGTATCAAATCACATTGAGGCATTGCAAAATCACAACTTCCTGCCACCACGAGAATAGCGAGACTATTTAGCCTCCAAATAATGCGCCGATGTCTATTTTAATTAAGTTCCTTCGAATGTGAGTTTTTCATTTCGACCAACTTGAGTGAAGCTTAGGCTCGGCTACCCATCGGGGACAAAAAGTGTCCCAATTGTGTTGACCGAGCCAGCGAGCTTCAAGAGTAAATTCACTGTGACGACCGACGATGGCGGGGGAGGAAATTGTTCGCACAATTTGAAACTGGAACATGAAATTTCCGAAACCAATTAAAGCTGCTTTCCTGGAAGTAATTCGATTCGGTTCGGAAGAGAAACGATACTGGTTCGATTGAAGTGCCCGGAGTTGATGTTGAGTTGTTGATTTTTTGCAGTGTCTTTTGTGTTTCGGTGGCAAAAAGCGGAAATGGAAGGTGTGATAAACGAGATTTTTTTCTGTTTTAGTTTTTGACTACCGATCCGCAAGAACGATTTTGCCGATGGCCTTTGAGTCAAATGAGTCAAACGAAAGGTGGTTTTACCATTAATTACAAATCAGTTATGGAGCGATTGGATTTTGTTTTTAGATTACGACTAGTTTAGCTTTTTGCTTAAAGATTCCGGAACTGTGGTCAGATTATACATTAGATCTGGTGGGCAACACTTTGCACAATAGTCTTTAAGATTCAGTGCATCGATGTGCATCACGCGACCGTATGTATACTCGGCAGCAACCATTGTGTGGTGCTCATTGTTCTTCATCTGCAGTTCTTTTGGTCGATGGGTCGGCAGCAACCGTTTCGTGATGATTGTGTGAGTGAAGACCACCATGTTTTTTGTATTGACTATAATTTTTAGATATATTGTATAGTGAACAAGAAATCTCGGCACTTTAAAGCTTATTTGATTGGGCCTAATAAAATAAAGTAATTAAAAAAAAATTCTCTAGACCTGTGTTTCTCAGACGTTTTTTAAAAAGTTTCGCAATTTTCCTGGAGATAATTGAACTGCTTTGAAGATTTATGATCTATTCTGAAGCTCCCACAACGTTTCCGGTGTTTTAGATTCTTCAGCAGGGAACTTCCTTCAAAATCTCCAAACATACCTGAAGTTTCCTAAATTTTCAAGAAGTTGTCGAATTTTCTCTACATTTCCTAATTTTTCATTTAGTTCTCTAAACTTCTCCAGCGCTTCAACAATTGTCCTAAAATTCATGTTACTTGCCTGAAAAACCTCACATATTTACAGAAATTTTCAGATAAATCTTGAAATTCGCGGAATATTCCATTAATAATTAATGGAACTGATGTGAAGATCTCTGATCTCACTTGAAGTACTAGGTACATCTCTGAAAATAATGAAAGTTTAAAGCAGTTCGCTAAAATTCTCTAATCTTCTTTGACAATGTCGGAACTTTTCTGAAGATTTCGGAACATTTCTGAGCTTCTTGGAACTTCTGAAAAGTTCCTATAATTTTCTTGAAGTTAATTGAACTTCCCTGCGGTTCTCTAAGCCATCTCAAAGTTATTGGTACTTACCTAATATAAATGGAATTTTTCTAAATATCTAAATATGTCCTAAATATCTAACTGGACTTCTCAGGGCTTCCCTGAAATTCGTTGAACTTCTTATAGTTTCTCAAAAATGTTGCTAGCGTTCATGGTGTTGCCGTGAATTAATCGAAACCAACGTTCAAGGTGTTTAAAGTTACCCGAAAGACGTCTCTGAAGTTATTGTGACGACTTATGTCCAATCACTACTCGCTAGATGCGCATCTCCATATAATGAACCTCTTGGGCAGCAACATCTGTCGATGTGGAAACGGTTACAATTACATCGATCTCGGAGTTTGACAATGTACGGATAATGACGCCGCCAGATAGCGACTTTTGAATACCCTCGAGGCTCAAGGAAGACAATCCTATATCCCTATCAGAGACGTGCTGGGTACCAGCGATCTCTGCTATATGCAGTCGGTTTATGTGTTTGTGCAAATAGCATAAGAATTTAATTGTAATTTGTCTATTGTATCTATTTATTAGCTTTTGTTTGTCTTGTCCAACGTCTCGATGAGTCTCACCGTCACCCATTGGTCACCATAGCCGGTCGAAATCCAATCGAATCTAGAACTGCACTACCGTACATACTGGCGACACCCCTTTTCCTATTCGGCCCAACTCCTAATCGACATAGAATTGAGTAAATTTTGTTACAAACAATGAACAACGAATTATCAGCTTCGTAAAGCTTCATCATGTTGAGCCATCAAAATAAACGAACTAGATAGGGGAAATGGCTCTAATGTTGGCCTATCAATCTAAGATTGGGCCAATCGCTAAAAATCTGCTATTTATCAATTTTATCTATCGCGTCATTGGGACGGTACTAATGGATATTTTTGGTCGCTTTTGAAAATTTAGCCGAAAGCTGAATTTATGTATGGGTCCAAATTAGGGGCATTTAGGCCGACATTACATCCATTTCCCCTATATAAAAAATGAAGTTTTTGGGACATCTTTTGCATTCTCACGACCACTTTGACGTTCCAATGAGAATTTCTAAAGAAATCGTTCTCAAGATTATTAACAGAGTGGTCAGTTTTTCATAAACAATACCTGAAGGATAAAAACAAGCGCTTGGATGGAAAAGACTTTGCAAAAATGGTGTGTGGCTCTGTTTTAGGATTTCAGGCAAATATGCAGTTTATTTAGTTTTACATTCTTTTTTTAAAATATAAGGTCTTTTTTGCTTACAAACTTTACAAAGTGGGTCGCATTCGACAAATGTTTGAGAACAGCTGCCACCAAGACCAATTTTCTTTGAGGTTCTTAAAACTTCTCTAAAGATTCCTCAATTTTCCTCGAGTTTTCTAATCTTCTCTGAAGTTGTCTTAACTTTCCTGAAGCTCTCTGGATATATCTAAATTTCCAATAGCTTCTTAAAAGTTCCTGCAATTTCCATGAAGCTAATTGAACCACTTTACGTTCTCGAAGCTTCCTGACGTACTCGATATTTTACAACAGTTTCGTTACCATCCCGCAGTCCGTCTATGAAACGTCTTCAAAATCCTCGGTATTTACCTTCATTCCTCAGATCTTTTTTAAAGCTCCTATACTTTTTATTGGCCACCCTAAAGTGAAGTTCTCTAATATTCTTGGAGTTCTTACAACTGTTCTGATGATGTTTCTGAAACTGTCCTGAAATTTACTGCCCTAAAGACCCCAAAGCTTCGTAACATTTTCTACAGTACCGTGATTTTTTTCCATTCTGTAAATTATCCGACATTTTTCTAGTTCTCTAAACGACCTAATGTTCTCTAGGCGGTCATTAAATTTCGGAACTTCTTGACGGTTGTCGCTATATTTCTGAATTTAATGAATCTGACCCAAAGTAATCAAAATTCATCTGAAGTTCTTGAAACTTCCCAGAAGTATACGAAATTTCCCAGGAGTTTCCATGAATTTCCTGATAATCATTCAACTCATCTGAATCGTCAGAACTGCCCAAAGCTACGTAGCTTCCCTTAAGATCTTTAAAGTCAACTGAAGTTATTGCCAAGGAAGCTCCTGAAGTTCCTGCAAATTTCCTGAATTTAATAAAACCGCTCGGAAGCTCTTGGATCTTCACTGGAATTCTCGAAACTTTTCTGAAATCTATGGAACAACCCTGAAGCTTTCCTAACGATGTTAAAACATCCATTTTATTTTGAAAGTTCCGAACGTTCTTGAATTTAAGTTCCTGGAATTTCTCTGACGTTTATTTCTTTGAAGATTTCTGTACTTTGTTTTTGGAACATCTGTAAAGTTCATGCAATTATTTGGAAATTAATCAAACGCACCTGAAGTTCTCATAATTTTCATGAAATTTTTGGAACTTCTCACAAGCTTTCGGATGATCATGGAAGTGCCATGAAATGCTCAGAGCATTCTTAACTTGAACTTTGCTCTTATCTGAAGTTTTCTGAAGTTTCTTAAAGGTTCCTAGAATTCTCATAGAGTTTATGAAACTGTCTTGAAGTTCTCTGTTCTTCAACTAGGTTCACGAAAATGTTCTAAAGGTCGTAGAAATGAACTGAACGTTAGAGATCTTTACTCTTCCCAAAGTTTTGGACTTTCCTGTACTTTTAGGATCAATTCTGAACTTTTTGAAACTTCTCTGAATACTTCTATTAAGAGCTCGAAACTTTCCTAATTGATCAGAACATCTTTAAATTTTCTGAAATTAATGGAACTGTCCTGAAGTTCTCTGATATGTACCACGAAAACAAAATGTTTGAAAATCGTCTCAGAATCCTGAGAAATTTAAGATTGAGGAGTACTCACACAGACTGGTTTAGAACTCCTGAAGCTCTTGATATTCTGGAAATTCCCAGAGCTTCTGAAAACTTTACAGTTCCTTGCAGTTCCCGGAATTCCAGGAACCGCTTCAATTTTTATCTGACAAGCACACTGGGGCTGCCTAAAATACAGAACAATTTATTCATCCCAATTACGAAGAAATGTTCGGTCTTTTCCCGGTATACGGCTCATCATCCAGCGCACATTATTCGAATCAATCGTTTTATCAAGCTTATTTCATTTGGTTTTCAATTAGTTCATGTTTTTGACGACACTGTCATTCATCTTCAGTTTCCTCTTAATAATAGCCCAAAATAGCTGGGGACAATTAGGTGGGTTGAGTTCTTTCGGAATAAACTGAATGCCGTTGGTTTCATACCTCTGTAGCACAGTTTTACTGTACAGACGTATCCATTCAGTAATTTTTACCGAGTTTTTGAATTGCGGAATTGCTCGGAAAAAAATTAAAAAATCTGTGGAAAATTCAAAGTTGAGAAAATTTGTTACAAAAATTTAAAGACTTACTTCTGTTAACCCCGGTTAATGATGAAAATTAAAATTTGTCGATTTCATCGAATCTTTACGAATAACGGTCATTTGAATTTTAACCGAGTTTTTCAGTAATTCTAAAACCCAGTAAAAAAATACTGACTCTTGTGAAAAAATCTAAGTGTGTATTGACCAAGGCATTTGCTTGGCTCAACTATCCAAAGTCCGCTCGAAAATCAGGTAACGCAATGCGTCCAAAATGTAGATTACTCCCTTTGTGCCGTGTCTCCGGAGGATAGAATTACGATAGAACAGATTTGCTCAGCGCTGAAATATTCAAAGAATATGAAGGCCCCCAGTTTTGACGGCGTATTTAACCTAATTATAAAAAGGCTTAGCATGAAAGTCTATGCAGTTTTAACTGCCATCTTCAACAGATGTTTGGAGCTGCACTACTTTCCAAGCAACTGGAAGATAGCAAAAATAATACCGATCCGCAAACCCGGTAAAGATCCAGCATTGCCTTCAAGCTACAGACCGATCAGCCTCCTCTCAGCGCTGAGCAAATTGTTTGAGAAACTCATTATCAATAGATTGCTCAAGTTTGTGCAGGAAAACAATTTCTCCTAGCGGAGTTTGGGTACAGGTAGGGGCACTCCACCACTCATCAGCTAGTACAGGTGATGAACAACATCCGAAGCTGTATGCAAGTCCACAGCCATGGCCTTGCTAGAGATCGAAAAAGCATTTGACAATGTCTTGCATGACGGACTTATACAAGCTTTGTTACTTCAATTTACCGTTGCATTTGGACAAAATTACCCGTACCTACCTTCAGCAAAGGTCGTTCAAGGTATAGTTGAATGGTTGTTTCACAGACAAATTTTCCATCCCGGCAGGCATTCCGCAAGGCAGTTTGTTGGGCCCCTTGCTCTACAGATGCTCTACGGAGACGTAAAATGTAAATGTAATATATTAGAACATGCTTTGATAAGCAATTGGTATATAGTAGGTTAGGTGTGTATATAGTAGTTCTGGTTAGTTGTAGTTGTAAATAATAGTTATAAGAAGTCTCTTTTTTTCAATTTAAAACTACAAGGGACAGCCCTATGGGGTTGTACGCAATGGTGACGTAGGACTACGTGGTCTTATATATTAAATGTTATAAAGGGTGATACGGTCAAAATTTGGTCAAGGGAAAACGCGTGTAAATCGGTGAAATCGTTTATTTAAAAATTCAATTTTTTTTTTTCAAGTTCAATTAGTATAAAATTCAGGAAAAATATTCAGTTAGGCTTCCGCTTTTCCAAATCCGAATTGCCGGGCCTTACGCTTGACCCCTGCCATCAGATTTTGTACAGCCACCTTGTCCACCTTCTTCGCCGCAGAAAGCCAGTTTGCCTTGAACTGCTGCTCGCCCTTAGCAGTTTTTTGGTCTTCTTTAGGTTCCGCTTGACAATAGCCCAGTATTTCTCAATTGGGCGGAGCTCTGGCGTGTTGGGAGGGTTCTTGTCCTTGGGAACCACCTGCACGTTGTTGGCGGCGTACCACTCCATGGCCTTTTTACCGTAATGGCAAGATGCCAAATCCGGCCAAAACAGTACGGAACAACCGTGTTTCTTCAGGAAAGGCAGCAGACGTTTATTCAAACACTCTTTCACGTAAATTTCTTGGTTGACAGTCCCGGAAGCTATGAAAATGCTGCTTTTCAAACCACAGGTACAGATGGCTTGCCAAACCAGATATTTCTTTGCGAACTTTGACAGTTTCATGTGCTTGAAAACATCTGCTACCTTTCCCCTTCCTTTTGCCGTATAAAACTCCTGTCCCGGAAGCTGCTTGTAGTCGGCTTTGACGTAGGTTTCGTCGTCCATTACCACGCAGTCAAACTTCGTCAGCATCGTCGTGTACAGCCTCCGGGATCGCGCTTTGGCAGTCGTATTTTGTTTATCATCGCGATTTGGAGTCACTACCTTCTTGTAAGTCGATAGTCCGGCTCGTTTTTTGGCTCGATGCACGGTTGTAGACGATACACCCAGCTTATTTGCGGCATCTCGGAGAGAGAGGTTAGGGTTTCGCTTGAAACTACCGGCAACTCTCTTTGTCGTCTCAGCGGCTTCCGGTTTTCGATTTCCCCCCGATCCAGACTTCCTGGCTGTCGACAAACGTTCCCCAAACACTTTAATTACATTTGTAACGGTTGATTTGGCAACTTTTAGCGATTTTGCCAACTTTGCGTGCGAGTAGCTCGGATTTTCGCGATGCGCGAGCAAAATTTTGATACGCTGCTCTTCTTGCTTGGACGGCATTTTGACAACTGAAGAGTGAATTCCAAAATCAAAATAGGAGCAACATTCTACACACACACACCTTCAAAATGAGGGGTGTTCAGGTTTTTTAAATGCAAAATTGAAAGAAATACGTCAAGTTGATATTGACCAAATTTTGACCGTATAACCCTTTATGTTAACTGCAGCAGGAGGAATAGGAATTTGAGCGGGGTTCTCTCTACTTATACTCTTTACTATGACGCACTTGACATAGATGGCCCTCAGCAACTCACGAAGAGCTACTGATTCCGATCAATAGAATAGCGGCTGCAGCCTCCTTCTATGGATGTTAAGCTGGGTTTAGACTAGGCAAGTCAAATGATCAACTCAGTTGAATTCAATTGAAAAGATGAGCCTGGTTAAACTTTTTTCAATTCAAGTGATTTGAACTAGTCAGTTGAATGGCATGGTTAACACGTTCAATTCGCGTTCAAGTCAGTTGAATTCAACTGACTTGATCAATTTACTTGCCCTGTCTAAGCCCAGCTTTTATGTGGGCTGCAGCTCACTGCTTGCATGCAGCCTTTCGTTATGTACTGGTGAACAATGTTCAACGCCACGCGTCGAAAGCACTACTGCTGCTGCAGCTGATGCCGACGACCGAACACCACACACGGTGATTGGAACTGAATTCGATCAGCGGTTGAGGCCAGCTATGGTAGCTAGCTGCTTGCGGGGAGCCTTTCATTGTGTACTGGAAAACACCACCACTCACCACGCGGTGATTGAATAAACACCGTTTGGAGAGACCTGAGATGGAATGCAACTTTGAAGTCTGTGTTAGGGAAATCGATTTTCGTAAGCAAGCGGTGATAATTTTAATTATCAAAGCAACAGTTGCACATTCGTGTAATTGTCAATAGTCAAATTTTGAAAAACGATAAAGTCTTAAATTTAACAGAATAATATATCAGATCGATTGGTGATAAAAGTATTGAAATTGGTCCAGGGGCAGCTGAGTTATTAACATTAAAAATCTTTCATAATTTTGTTACATGTTCCATTTTCGGTTTTCACAAAGTGTACCCCCATATAGAAATCAAAGACGTAGTCCTACGTCAAAATAAATAAATCCCACCAAGGTGGTCATACTTTAAAACAGGCCTGATAGGAAAGGAACTTAAAATAATAATTAAAAATCTCAAATGAACTAATGTTGAAAGGACGCATCTGTGTCATTTGATAAAATTCATACAAGCAAAACCACACAAATTCAAGAAATAAAGATCATTTAAAGTAAAAAAAAAGCAATAGGGTAAATTATGGCTTCGGCACCCATTGACTGTTTTCGGCAACCGAAATTGAAACGTTAAGTTCACTGTATTTTCCCATCAAAACTCTTCGCTGAATATATTAAGCCGATTCCTTACCTTTTCAGCTTCAATCTGATTACATTTTTACGACTGTGCAATCCTGTTCTGCCATATTTTTCTTTAAATGAAATATACACACTACAAAATACGGCTGATTTCGAGTTGCCGATAATAGAACAGCTGGTTAAAACGCAGTTCAAATGGAAAGGGTGCCGAAGAAAAAGAGACTGCCGACAATAGTCACACTCACCTGAGAAGTTTGGAGCGTTATAAAAACATGTTCAACCCGTTTTGATCAATTCTGTCGATTGGAATTGGTAGAACAGCAAGCAGCAGATAAATGTCAACAAACAAACCTGTCATGTATGTGTGTGACGCTGAGAAATCGCTAATAGAAGTTCGGACGCTGCTTAGATTGACGAGAATACGTAAATTCCCCTATATCATTATCCTTCTACCACTCCGATCGAGCTTTGTTACAGAGCGAGTTTGCCATTGTAGTCTTAGCAACCGTTGTGTCTGTATCGTTGGTTGCTTTATGTGTTTGTATTTGCTGGTATTTACAGCTTGCAAGATCTGGCCAAAACATGACAGGAAGCTTGTGGGATCGGATTAACGGCAATATTCACTTTTGGAGACGTTCCGTCCTGTAAAGCTCTGAATTGAATGTCTTATCCGTGATGAAAACCTTTGTCTTCCTACCACAGCTCCATATGCCCTGCCAGATCATGTATTTGCAAACACAAACATTAATTTGGCAGGAATATCTCCCCGAGCCTTAGCCAAGTAAAATTGTTGTCTCGGTAGCTGCTTGAAATCGGCCTTCACGTAGGTTTCATCATCGATGAGGAGACAGTCCATGAAATTGGTCAACACCTGATCATATAGTTTTCTGGCACAGATTATGGCCACATTGTTCTGCTTTTGATCCCTATTTGGTTTTCTGCAGGCACGGTATGATTTGAAGCCTTCCGGATGACGAGTCCATTTCACGGTATTGAGTGCGGCACCAAGCTTTTTGGTCAAATCGTGGTCCGAGATGTTTGGGTTATACTTAATGGTTTTTATGACATTATTCCGCAGTTGATGGTTGACAGTACCCGCCCGACCCTTGCTATCCGTCGAAATGGTTTCTCTGTACTTTTTCAGTACATGCTTCACGGTATTTCTGGGAAAACTTGACACTTTTGCAACCATAGGTCTAGACCAAGAAGGTTTTTCCATGTTGAATTTCTCTGAAGCACGTTCAAACTGCAACTTCTGATGTTGTTATTGTTATAGGAAACACATAGACGTCAAAAGCTTCCAAATTCGACCACTAAACAGTAAGAATCAAAATGTTTGTTCCGCTTCTAAGTGGGCCACACCTTATTTTAAATCTCGAAAAAATGTCTTAGTAAAAGCCTGTAAATTTTAAAAATCCTTTTTTTTCTATATGTACAGGCTGCAGAGTGTAAACATGTTTTCTTGCATCGAGATCAAAGTAATTTCGCTAGATCTCATTGGTAATCACATTCAAGTTTTCTAAAGCATATTTTTTAATTCAACCTCTCACTGCTTACAGTCTGGTCTGTTGACCTGTTAAGTGCGATAGAAAATGACTCTATTGCTCAGTTAAGGTTGGGACTCGAAAATAACATTTTTTTATAGAATCCCTCCGCTAGCATTGATTGATTTGGTTGGTTAACTCACTGAGATTCATAATTATTTTAAGTTGACCTTTAATTGTGGCGCAAATGTTCAAAGGTATTTGAATACTTCCAGTCATGGCAAGTCCATTCCATAGCACAAATCAGCAAGCCAAGAAAAACGCGTTTTAAATTTGGTTCCTACCATTGCTTCTTATGTAATGGGACAACCCGTTTGGCTGTTTTTCCAAACTTTTCCAGAACAAAGTTGTTGAGCTCATTCAGTATAATTAATGCATGGGTGATAAGCTAACACTACCATTAAAACACTTAGTTTTGATAAAAAACACAAATGGAGCCGATGTGCGATGAGCGGCAGTATAATGGATCAAAATATTATCGTTAAGATTAATGGTTTCTTTTTGAATATATCAGTGAACCATTAAGTTGAATATACTGCACTTTTGTACTGCAGATTTTTTTTTCTTTTTTAGAGTGACTTGTTCTGCAGATGTTCTACCCACAAATAACTTCGAAAATTCGTACGTGCTCACCATTTAAAAAAAAATTTGCCATTGAAAATTTTCGTTTTTTAATGAACATTCACAACTGGTAAATTTTTCATATTTGTATCGAAAAAACCAGGAATTCAGTCATCAATTCATAACTGTGGAAGTGCATCTGTAATACTAAGTTAAGAGCACAAAATGAGCCAATAAGCAATAAGCAATAAGCTTGATATGCGACGAAGAAAAAGAATGCATATCAGTTATATACATTTCATGGATTGGTCATACAATGCTAAGCAATGCGAGTAGTAGTATAAATATGATAAACTGGATAATGGAATTTCGATTCCACAATTTGCCTCCCCGATCGAACTCCGGCTACCTTGTATTCCATTCAAGGTCGCACCTACTTGTAAAGCTTGAAAAAGAAGTGCAAATCGCCCAAAAGAAAATCAAAGCAGAAAATTGAATTTTTCTCCACATTCATCGATATGTTACTGCTGCTTAGCGCTGGATATGCTGTGAAATAAAATTTGAACTGAACATGGCGTGCCACTCAGCAGTTGGCTTCACAAAACGCTGGAGCTAGCTGCTTCAGTAGGAGCAATTCAATTTGAATCGAAAGAGTTCGAGCCTCTGCCAAAGAATCATCATCATCATCATCATCGTCATCATCGGCAATTGTTCGGGGGTTAACTATCAAAAGCCGAACTGCTTCTCCATCACATTTCAATCACGAGCAGCAGCGTTTAGATGGAGGAAGATATTTGCAATCACACTCTCTTCCGCCCAATCCATCCACTCACTTGAGTCATATTGAGAGTCAATTCGATAAACGCACCCCCTTTGGAGTGTAGCTGCGGGTGGCGGTTGGAAGCATGTAGGAAATTGAGAAATCCCACTTTCAATGTAATCAAATCGAGAAACAGATTTGTGGTTGATAAAGTTTGATTGCTTCTGAGTTTAGACTTAGTTGTGGAGTGTCGGAGGACGAAGGAAGGGATTTGGAGTCCGATCCCATGAATGGGGAGTATGAGAGCCAAGCTATCAGTGTATGTATTTATTTTCGAATCCAATTAAATTTCAATCTACTCCCACAGCTCATTGGGCGAGAGATGGTAGGCTTGCAGGCACTGGGAGAAAATCTAACGTTGCATAGATGCGTTGTTTTATCAAAGTGTCGCGATCATGAAAGCCGATTTTTTAAATCTGAAAATTGATATTGAATTGCTTTCAGGACCGTGATCAATCAAATTTTGAACTTTCCACGGAAATCCAACCAACCTGCCAACACAGAATAGAACCTGGAAACAGTCAGTATAGTATAAGTGGTGGCTTTTCAATCGGCCATTAGAGAAAATCGGATGAATGGTGAAATTTAGACTTGGCTCCTATCCAGTCGGTCCAACATCAACTGACTAGAAATATTGTAAACTTTCTTGAGCATGGCAGTACTCTCTCTTACACACATCCAGCAAGCAAGCAAGCAAGCAACAGTGCTCAAGCTGATTGCTGCAGTCCAACTCGAAGAGAAGGAGGAATAGAAGCAGAAGCGGCAGTATCAGAGTAAAGACCAACAGCTAGTAGATCAGAGCCAAGTTCCCCACCAGTACGAGGAGGCAGCAATCTCTCTCTCTGTCTGTCTCTCTCTCGTAGTCGCCCACCCACGGCTGATAATTTAATTAGAAAATTAATTAAATTTCAATTTTATTTATTTCATTTTAAACTGTTTTCCTGAAGTTTTTTATGTACCCACTTATTCCAGGCACCGGGCTGACCTGGTGGCGAGGGGATGCTGGATCGACAGCCAGCAACATCAGGCGCGCTCTGCTAGGGGAATGAGGAATGTGAAGCAGTTTTGGTTCCGAGTCAAACTCACTCGCAAGCTTGCTTTTGAGGGGAACAAGCGGAAGTGTGTGGGTGAGGGAAGAACGAGAGAGCAAATGGTGATTGGTGTGGGTCCGATATAAATTAAATTAAATTAAATGTAGTTGATAGCGATACTGAGCTATTCTGTGGCGAAAGGAAGGGCAGGTCTGCAGGCATGTGGAATGGGAATGATGGAACATAAATACACGCAAATAATAAATAACATTCGACCATCTCGGTGCCCTGGACCCGAACCGATCAGCTGTGAGGTGTGCTGAAAGATGTGGAAAACTTAGGCATTTCAAAGAAATCTAAATAATTTTACACACTTTTGAACTGCATTTTATTAACTATTCTGAAAGTGATGTATGTCACGCATTTGACTCGCTTGGTTATAGTTTAATTATTAAGGTATAATTTAGCAAATTGAATTTGGATGCATCACGGACTCGTAGAAGTGGTTTAATGAAAAGGGCCTAATCGTGCTGCACTGGCGGAATCCCTACGTTGTGTTTTTGTGATATGGATTGATTAATTACAAAGCACACCGATTGCTTTGCCGTCCTGCCATGGCGGAGGCATACGAGACACTGTTGTATTGTTTATTTGTGTTGCTCGTTACAGCGGATAGGGTAGTTAAACATATAACTGACGTTGCACAAACAGGGCCTATCAGCTTTTGTAACAAATTTTGCAGTGCTCTTTATGCACGAACCGGTGCACAAAGGGGCGAAGTTGGTGGTAATTTATTCTTTCATGAATTATTATTTCTGTAATATTTCAGTGTTACATCAACTTGCCTGCTGGGAGGACATAGAGCTGCATCTTATTTTTTGTACAATATTTATTATTTTAATTGCAGAATATCAACTATTTTAAACATTTAATTTAATATATTATAGTATAGTGTTATACTTATTTCATATTTTAATGTTGTAATATATTTCATTTCTCCATTATATACCTAATCGATTGTGGTGGTGTGAATTCTACTCCAACAGTTTCAGTGAGATTGACGTGCCCTTCTTATCAAACCATCTTGTAGGTTATAAAATATTATATAATTATTGCGAAATACGTTATTCAATTTGTAACAATTCTCCGCAACGTGGATAGATCACCTTTTCGTGGTACGTTACGGGATGTAAGATCTGCCACGGATTCCTAGTCCTGACTACTTCAAACTAGGGGAACAGGATTTTTCAGTAATCAAAGGAACACATCTTGGTCCATTTTACTTTTTATGCTTTATTGATAGTGACAAGACTTGGCTTTGTCCACCGAGGATGATTTTGAAACAAGGAAAAAATGAGTTAGTTAGTCTTCATCTATGGAATTTCTACCAATAGTTCTGATAAAAGGCTATGTGTGGCTTAAGCAGCTTGGTTGAAGGTAGTCTACAGAATTCTAAGCAGCCTCATTTTTAAGTTGCTATAAGAACTTGAAAGTTCAGATACCATAATTGAAGAGCATTCTAAGCAGCTTCAGGTGGAATTTTTGGAAAATAAATTATAAAAAGTTTAGTTCGTTCTTGTATGAAAGTTATTGCTAAAGGCAGGTATTAATGTGTATTGATTTATCAGCATTAGAAGTAGAATTGAAGCTGTTTGACGAATTCAACCCAGTCCTTCTGCTTGAGAGCCCCAGCATGAACTGCTACGTCATCTGAGATATATTAAAGAGAGCTGTTGTCCCACCTACTGTTGGAGTTTTCAGCGCCCGCTGACTGACTTGAATACGAAACACAATACGTCGATGCATTTTAAATTGGTGTTTGCCCGCATGGTATTCCAACACACTTGTGGCGCAGTGGTTAGCAATCGTAGATCGCATGCCGAATACACGGGTTCAATTCCAGGAAATAACTCCTTATTTTTTTAGGCTAGAATATTGATGCACTGCATAAATATAGGAATTATGATTTATTCAGGCCACTGATCACTTCATATTTACGTACATTACATTTTGTTACCAATAAATACTTGTGCGGATTGCTTCATGTGGCGTGGAAGTTCTGACGGAACTTTATTCGAACTTTATGGAACTTGAAAGTTCTGTTGGAACTTGAAAGTTCTGTTGGAACTTTATTTGACTTTTATGGAACTTGAAGGTTCAGTCGGAACTTTATTTGAACTTTATGGAACTTGGAAGTGATTTTAATCGTTGAATACCGAACTTTTGGTTACTTGGGTAACCTTCTATTGGTTGTTCCCTAGGTTAAAGTTATTAAGACTACACGGAGATGAAAAACTACCCAAAATAAAGTACTTTTCCCTCAATTCCGGGGTTCAGCCCAATAACCCAAATTTGAGTAAATCGCATTTAGTAGTTTCCATTTAACACCAGCAAAAAAATTTCCTAATCTTGAGTATTTTTTACCCATTTGTTACTCACTGCGTGTGCTCTCTCTCTCTAAGACTACAATTCCCCAGGTCCCTGGTCTAAAGACACGGGGACCAGACGGGGTGGGCTATCCACCAGCCTCTTTTGCGGCGACTAGCTCGAGCTTGAGAGACGGAGCTCTCAAGGTCGGCTCCGGACAAATAGGGGACACTGATCAGCAAATGCAAACACGGTCACCTAATCTTTCTTCTCTTTAACTTTTATTAATTAAAACCTACTTACAAATTCTGGGGGTGTGTGTGTGTGTGTAAGGGCCGGCTGGCACGTGGATCTCTGCTGCGGGGAATCGGACGGGGCGGCTACGAGTGCGATCGGATGATCGCTGATATTGCTGCACGTCGGCGGCGTCGGCGTCACTTGCGCTGGACGCTGGTTGAGTGCGATGAATGGCACGATTGCCACGGACAGTGGTATCAGTGCAGGATGGCACGAGGTTCTGTAGCTGCGAACTCCTCGCGGTACCAGGTTTCCTACCAAGGTTGAACGTCGGCTCGTTGGCACGTATAGCCGGTCGATCGAGCACTACCTGGCCTAGTGCGTTCTCGGACTGATTTCACAGACCGTGGCCTGACTCAGGCTTTACAGCTGGTTTTGAGGTAAAACTCAATGGGTCCTGATTCTACGGTTTCAATAGATTAGGCAGCTTTGTTTTTTCCACCCGTATTTGACTGTTCTGGACGAATTATAAGTGCTTTTTTCAGGCTGTTTTGAACCAGTGATTTCATTCACCTGATTGGTTCGTGGACGAGATGGATTGTCAAATGGTTTTTGGAAATTTACCCAATTATTTTCATCGAAAATCCTACCAAAACGTTTGAGTTTTGACAACGATTTTATATTTGCTCCTGTCAATGCATTTTTATAGTCGAAACGCATATTTCGCCATACAATTTCGAATCTTCGTCTCTCCGATATGGGACGTGTCATCGACTGAAACATTTTGAGCATGTCGTGAAAATAGTCGACAAATTTTTCTCCTCTAGCCTGTCTCCTATTAGTGGCCTGAATTTCCAATTGAAAATCGAGATCTGGGGGAAGGAACTCTCTCTTCAGATCTGATTTCAATTGAGACCATGTTTTAAACTCCCTATTTTCCAATCCTTCCATCAGCCAATCTTTGGCTCTCCCCGAGAATAGGTGAATCGCTCCTCTGAAAAGCTCGCTGTCCGAGATTTCCTCTGCCTTACTCCTCATTTTAACTTCCTTTAGAAACTCTCCTAGCCTACGACCATTATCTTTGCCATCATACTTAAGTCTCCAATCTGAGACTGGTACTCGTTTCAAGGGCTTTTTCGACTCTTCCTTCTCTTACGTCTATCGTTATGTTCAACCGAGTCTGATGAGCTTTCGAAAGTCGAGCTAGATGAATATGAGCTTTGAGTAGACAGGGACTCACTTGAGAAACTGATTCCCTTACTCTTTTTCTTACGAGAATATGCAGAGCGTTTCTCTCGCTTTATTTTATCCGGTTTCCTGACTGCGCCTTTGCCTACCTTCTCTTTTGATACTTTTACGCTATCTTCTGACAGGCTATCTGATCTACTCTCTGATTCTGAAGTTTCAGGTTCTGATTTTGGTTCTCTTTTAATTTTCAGGTTTGAGTCCGTTTTGTTTTCGTTTTGTTTCTTTTCAGGTTGTTTAGCATCATCAAGAAGTTCCAACGGGTTTGAAAATTCAAGCTTAATCATTTCTGGTTCAACTTTAATTTTTTCATTCAAATTTAATAGAAGCTTTTCGAGGCGTCGTTTCCTTTCAACGTTTTCCACGGCCTTTTTAATTTTCCGTTTTTCTTGCTCGATTTCTTTTTCTCTGCGAGTTTTTTTCCTGTTCTGTTGATTGTATTACATAGTTCTTGAAGTGTTGAACTAAATCTGCTATGCTTTGACCATCTCCTGTTTCATATTCTGATAATTTCTTGAGAATTGCTTCCGATTTTCTCATGGATTTGTTTAGTTCTGACTGTTTCGATTTCACTAAAGATTGTATTCCTCCACTTGCTTCATCTTTAGCTTCTTCTGCTTCAGGATTCTTAGCGCAAGTAGATTCATTCAACATTTCGATTTCATTTCTAATCTCTTCTAGGGCCTTAGACAGATCTTGTCCTAGCTCATCTGTTTCCTCATTCGACTTCCCCTTTTTTCTCATCGACCTCATCAGCGAAATGCTTCTGAAGCAAGTCGTTACCAATTTTATTAATTGATTGAATTTCAATCATGTGTTTACGAGCTCGAGAGGATCTCGAGAGTAGAAAGGATCTCACTCTGTAATGCACCAAACGAGTTCTAAGTTTCTCACGTTGGCGTGTGTCTGTTTTTGGATTCTCCAATAAACCCCCTATCACTGTCAACTTTGACCTAATAATTGAGATTTCCTCTACTACGTCTCTCCACGTTGGAGAATAAATTACCGCAATATTTTTCATCTCTCGCTCCTTCTTCATCTGATCTTCAAGCTTTCGTCTCTTGATACTCTCATGTTCATCTAAACCGTACAATATGTTCCGAATAAGTAGCTCATGTTCCACTTCGTCAATCGACAGATGCGATACATTCATGCATCTGTACATCGATTGAAGATCCATCGCTATTGCTTGATATCCTTCAACGGTTGACAATGCCAAATGAAAAAAATAACTAAAACCAATTCAAATAAAAGCTTCAATTTGAAAAATACTAACAAAGCGTATTTATTACAGGGTAGAATGAAGACCCATTAAACGAAATAAAAACACTAAAAATCCCCGATTTTCAGAAAAACTCCCGTAATTTGGTACTTTTACAGCTCAGATGTCTGCTTTTGTGAGTGTTCACGCACTAGTAAGTAGATATGTTTTAAAGAATGATCTGTTTGGGAACACTTGGGTAAGTATAACTCGTCACGCACTTTGCCTTCTGAAATCAACTCAAAGCAAATCGAGGTTTTTTTAGCCTTTGACCCTAGCTCACTCCAGATTTAATTGTTTCCACTTCTGATCAGTATTGTCAGTTAGTTGGGTGCCATTTGATCTGAACTATATCGTTGGGTCGAATCTCTCGTTCCTTTTTTGACAAGAATAACGAGTGCATTTGAGAGGCTGAAGTAGTTTACCCATAAGATCTCTAAAGATAATCAATATAGCTAGAGAAATCACCCCTTTAGGTGTCGAAAGCTGTACCCAGGGCTCTACATTTTCGAAGCTCTAAAATTAATTCGAGTTTTGTTTCTCTCATACAATGTGTTCAACAAATCAATTCTATAACGCTTAGCTACACTCAGAATTTTTTTTCACTTAGATGTTACAGATTTTTTTCATCTAGTTTTTCACGTAAGTTTTACGTTTTTTATATGTGAATTGGTTTGAAAGTTCTAATTTAAATCCACATACAACTCTAATAGTTAGTAAAGGATTTGGAAATAAATTTCACTTTATTTTCATGCAGCATATAAGTGAAAATTACTCAAAGTGAAAAGATCTTTGCCCAATCAACTAGAAAATAACATAGATGTTATGATACTTTATAAGTAAATTTTATTATGTTTTCACTTAAATTTTAGTAAGTTTCTTCGTAGCATCATCCATTGTTAGGAATCTTAAAATTATTTTTCGAGATAAAAAAAATAGTATTGTTCAGAAAGCTGATAAAATATTCCTATTAAAAAAATACCATAAACGAACGATAACCCAAATAATAGAACTATTTCACAAATGGTTTGGATGATACCCAAACACGTCGTTAAGCAAAATAACCATAACAATTTTATTAGGGATGTCTTATGTGTTCCAGCAACTTCCGGCCAGCTGCACTTCCTCTGCCAATGTTTCGAATGAGATCATTCCTCGTCCGTCCATTGTTTGTTCTAAAAACATACCATAAATAAATGGTGTATCATGACAAAAATAAAACATTATACTTATCAGAAAATTCAACAAATCCAATGGTATTTGTGAATGCATCAACAACTCGTCAGCAATGCACTGTTTGGATGCCATGTTAGGTTTTGTTTGTGCCATCACCACACAGAAATTTTTACACTATAAATTCATGTAGAATCTAAGTGAAATTATCTTACATGAAATTCATTTGAAACTTACGTATATTCATCTAAGTTTCAAAGCGTATAACATTACTTTTAATACGATTTGAAAAAAAAAATAATAACGTCATTTTTAATATCTGAAGGTTACGTATTTTTGAAATTTATGTTACAACAACGACGAGAAAATCAACAACCAGCCTTTCGTTCCAAGCGTGCTTCTTATACATTTTCGTTTTGTGCTGATAGTCTACACTCAAGTGTAGACTATCAGCACAAAACGAAAATGTATAAGAAGCACGCTTGGAACGAAAGGCTGGTTGTTGATTTTCTCGTCGTTGCTTTGCTCATCGCTTTCAATGAAAGTTACGTTCATTTTCTAGTTAAACGAAACCTCATTATGGTTTCATTTATTTATTTATTTATTTAATTGATTCCATCAACAGGCTTCAATAAGCCCCAATGATGTTAAGTAATACAAAAAACAACATGATTGACTGTGCTTAAAACTTAAACATTACACTGCTATTCACGGTTACCTGTGCCCGAAAATATCGAGGTGAAACTACGGCGAAGCGTCTGACGTGGTACGTAAGAATCGAACACTGAGGCAACTCTGTTGAAAACTCGCTGCAGTCCGTTTATTGCTCCATTCCTTCCGTAGTTCGTGCGACGAAAGGGAAGTCTCAGCATAAGACAGTTTCTTAGTGTTTCGGGAAACTGTAGCGCAGTGTCTCTTCGGGTCGAAAGAGTTTCCAAACCAATCAGCTGACATCGGCTTTCATAGCTAGGCAAACGGAAAGGATCTCTCCAAGGCAATCGCCGAAGGGCGAAGCGTAAGAATCGGTGCTGGACTGATTCGACTCTTTCAACACCATTGTTGTAGCTTGGATTCCAAACTGCTGAGCAATATTCAAGGACTGATCGGACCAGTGAGGAGTACAATGACTTCAGGCAATAAATATCAGTAAAGTTTTTGGTTATTCTAAAGATAAAGCCTAGTGTTCTGGAAGCTTTATCAACGACGTACGAAATATGCTGCTTATATGTGAGTTGCGAATCCAAAATGACTCCCAAATCCTTCACGTGGCTCACTCGTTCAATTGCTGAACCCAATAGGTTGTAGTTGAAGATGATTGGTTCTTTTATCCGAGAAAAGGAGATTACTGAGGATTTCGCCGGGTTAACTTCCATTCGGTTCAAGGTGCACCAGTCAGCAAAAGCATGAAGCTGGCGTTGAAGAAAGTAACAGTCGGCAATGGAACGAATCCGAAGGTAGATTTTTAGATCGTCAGCATACGATAGTCGAGGTCCGTCAAGCACATAATTCACATCGTTGAAGTAGAGCAGGAAGATCAAAGGTGCAAGGTGGCTACCCTGGGGTATCCCCGATGTAGCACGATAAGTATCAGATCGGTAATCGCCTATGGCAACCATCAGTTGGCGACCGGTTACATACGATCGAAACCATTGTAATAGGTTACCATTGATCCCAAGTCTGTCTAGTTTAGCAATAGCAATAGCATGGTTTAGCTTATCGAACGCTGCTGACAGATCGGTATAAATCACATCCGTTTGAGCTCGGTCAACCATGCTATCAGTTACATAAGATGTGAGGCATAGCAGATTGGTGGTGGTGGAACGACCTGACATGAAGCCATGCTGATCATCACTCAAAACATGCTTGCAGTGAGAAAGTAGCGGTTCCATTATGACTATTTCAAAAAGCTTCGATACGGTGCTCAGTGAGGTAATTCCACGATAGTTGTTGACATCTCGTTTGTTTCCTTTTTTGTGAACAGGAAACATGTGAGCAAACTTCCAGCAAGAAGGAAAAATACCACAGCGAAGCGATAATTGGAACACGTGACAGAGCGGAGTCAATAGACTATCGATATTCTTCTTGAGAAAAACGGACGGGATTCCATCGGGTCCAGGGTTGCAAGATGATTTCAGCTTGGAAGCAGCTCTTAATATAGAGCGGTTCCATATCATTAAAGCAACGAGTAATTTTCATCTCTTTTGATTTGCATGAAACCTTGCATACAAGTTTTTGGGGAAGAAAAACGCCGTTTTGCATACTTGGTTCGCCATTTTGAATCTAGCCTTACTTATGAGAAGGGCCTATGAAAAATGCACATGATATCTTCAAAAAATTGTATCTCGGAAACGGTTTGTCCGATTGGTTTGGTGTCTTGGGCGAAGTTTTAGACAATTGTTGGTGTTATATGGAGAAAATATGCACGGTAAAAAAAAAAGTTTGGTATTTGTGTTTTGAACTAAAATATAAATTTTCCCTTTAAAGTGACATGTCAATAATTTTTTTATTATCCTTATGTTATAGCTGACTAAAAATGCTATCTAGTGCACAGTAGGTTGTTCTGGAGAAAAATAGGTTACAATGAAAAAAATTGTTTTTTAAAAAAATACAATTTTCAAAAAAGCTATTAAAAAAAGTCAAAAAAGTTTGTCACTCTAATTTTATGAAAGTACATCAAATTTTCAAACAAAAAGTACTTCGGTAGCATTTTTCTAAGATGCACCGTTTAGAAGATATTACTGATTTAATATTGTTTTTTTTGATAACTTAATAAGTTTTGGCCCTTTTCGGATGTACTCCGTGTTTTTTCAGTTTCAAAAGTATTTTTTTCGGAAAGATTGGAAAATTTTGAGTTAAAATGACACTGACAGCTTAAAGATTCGAGTGAAATTCTCTGCCTTAAAAGTATTTTGAAAAACAAGTTACAAAATCCCACTATCAGGAACAATGATTTCTTCAAGTGATTTTTGGTGCGTTGTGCTGAAAATGTGCATTCAACTCTTGCATATCGCCTAACAGTTTAATCCATTTAAACTGGATGTGTTTATACTGTGCATATTTTCTCTCTATTGCCGAACATCGCCACAGACATCAAACCGATGAGACAACTCGATTTCGAGATACACCTTTTTGAGAACTGCAAATGAAAGCTCCTCAATTAGCAAGATTCAAAAGAGCGAATTAAGCTTATTTTTCAGGGATGGTGATTGTGCGCAATAAAAAATAACATTATATGTTGGATATCATCAGTTTATTTTTATTCCTGTATTTTTATAAAATTATTGTTTACACAACTTTCTTAACAATATTGAATATTTTGGCATCATTGTCAGGACAGTTTGAATAAAGCTTTGCCTTTATTGTATTTTTTGATAGAGGAAGAAATGAGTGGAATTTTAGAGTTCCTTGAATTGTTTTTGCATTATTATATTGATTATTTAGCTGCAAAGACATATTTTCGTATTCTTCTGTAGTAGAATAACAAAATGACAACTTTGTAAGTTCTTCTTCTTTTCGTTTGTTTGCCCAATTAAACAACTCTCTTGCAGTCTTTATCGGGTGTTCGCGTTCTTTGGCTAAACTTGCTCTGGTAGCCATGCGTTTTATCGTACCTCCAATAGCATCGCATGGACCTTTTCCATGCGATGTTGCGAAGAAATGCCATTCAGCGTCAATACCATACTTTGACTTAAATTTACAAAGGCTAGAAAAGTTTTTTCGGTTTTTATACTGTGAAGCAGCACCATCTGACATAAAATAAATTTTTTTTATGTTTTTATTTTGATCAATTTGTAAAAAGTTTATCATTTTATCAATAAACAAATTGACAGCGACTGAATCATGTCTTAGTTCTTCAGAAATTATAATGAAGCTAAAATGTTTAATTTGCATATTTTCAGTATAATATATTACGAAAGGATGGATTGTGGCCTGTTGCACGTTCCAATGGTGTGATTGAACTTCATCCTGCAAAACGAAGCTGTAATTTTCAGAAAAGTCACAAATAGCTAAAAATTCACCATCTTGCAAGTTTTGTTTTGTAGTTTTCAAAAAATTGGATTGTTCGGTTTTTACAAAATCATGCGGAATCAAACTTTCTAATTTTGAACTGAAAAATGAAACAAACTCATCGGTTTGCTTTACAATAGTTTCTAAATCACATCTGTCAGTGGTAACCCATTGTTCGAATGAAAGCTTTTCAACAAAGTTTTCTTCCAGTTGTTTCAATAAACTGTCTTCTAAAACTGAGGTATCTGGGCAGTTTTTACATCTTCGTAGATGGCAATGAGTTGTCTTATTTTCGCAAAGTAATCTATTCGTTAATGTTTTTAGATCATTCAAGACATTGTATTTTTTTAAGCTATGTAGAATTAAATTGACATTTTCATGCGTAGTGCAAACGCAAACATTATGTGTTCCTGTGATAGTCAATAGTTTACATTGCCTTGGCCGGAGGCTTGCAAATGATGAAAACCCTATTTTTACATTGACGTACATTTCATTAAAGAGATTAAAAGCTTCTCTCAATGTCATCATTAACAATCTTTTCTGAACAGCTGATCTCTTATTTCCTGTCTTTACGCTAACAAAATCTCTTTGGCCTGGCATTGCACGGCTTATATCATCGTCCTCAAAAAAATTCAAAACCAGTTCTTTTGTTTCATTACTCAAAGCTTTTCCAGAGCTTGAACCTTGAGATGAATCAAATACATTATCTCTTTCCTTTCTTGCATCTGATGCCACATTTCTACTGGTTTTTAATTTCGTCTACAATTTTTTGTACTGACCATGATTTTGGCAACAATGATAAAATTGATAGTTTTTCTTGCCTTGTGGCTGAATTTAAAAATTTAATTTTACATATTTTCTATGACTTCATCAAACTCGTTTGATTTTTCTGTTTTAGCGTCTAATTTAAAAAGATTTCTTCGTACACCTTCGACGATTTCAGCGCACTTTTTTTCAGGATAGTGAACATTTTTAACCTTACCTAAATCTATAGGCGAAACACGAATAGCTGCTATTCCTCGGTTGAATATTTCGACGTCTACAGGCATCGTGAAGTCTTCATTTAATTTAATAGTGCTTAGCGTTGACTCTGATGGTATCGTGACCAAACTTTCATAGCTTTGCGAATCAGGTACATCAGGTATGGTCTGAACAGTTGGCATCCTTGAGCCGCCGGCTACGCTTTGTTCCTCGTTTTGGGTGAGGTGAGCTCTTGAATCAATATGTAGACGGCAAGACGAACAAACACGAAAATCCTTGGTGTTCAGTGTGGATACCTTGGAAAATCCAATTGATTTTAGTTTTTGGATGATACCATCCGTGAGATATTGCAGCTCTTTCGAACACTGAATGTCTTTGAATGGGCGAATACATCTTATTTTACTCATTTTGTAATCTGTAACATAGAAAATATTTTCCAATTGTTAGTTTTGTACGAAAATATCACAAAACATATCATTAAAATGTGTATTTAAAACTTACCTTTGCACCAAAACGTGTTACACTTTCCTTTACAATTATTATGTTATCAAACAACACTGGATCTCGTTCAAAAACACAGGATTATGAGCTGAAATTACTATAATCACTATGCTACTAGCAACCTTTCTGCATTTACTGTTTGGTTTTCCCTAGTAGATACTGGATGAAGAGTTGGAGCGAGGTAGATTTGCTGGCGTAGGTATATTGTTATTGAAGAAGATTGTAAATTGTATATACCTGGAATGAATAAAGAGTGCGGCGGTTGTTGATTGAGGTATCAGTCGGCAGCCCTCTAGTTTGATGGAAGGTGACTACTGCGTTCTTTTTATTTATTATTAAGGAACGGTCAACGACGGAGCTAGCCTCGTTATGGCCAGCGTGGCCATGGTGGACTAGTTCCAACAAAGACCATGTTTACAATCACCAACTTTACGTAGTACAGCTAACTGGTATCTGATTACCTGTATCTAATACTTGTTAGCACGTTTTCAGCACAACGCACCAAAAATCATTTGAAGAAATCATTGTTCCTGATAGTGGGATTTTGTAACTTGTTTTTCAAAATACTTTTAAGGCAGAGAATTTCACTCGAATCTTTAAGCTGTCAGTGTCATTTTAACTCAAAATTTTCCAATCTTTCCGAAAAAAATACTTTTGAAACTGGAAAAACACGGAGCACATCCGAAAAGGGCCAAAACTTATTAAGTTATCAAAAAAACAATATTAAATCAGTAATATCTTCTAAACGGTGCATCTTAGAAAAATGCTACCGAAGTACTTTTTGTTTGAAAATTTGATGTACTTTCATAAAATTAGGGTGACAAACTTTTTTGACTTTTTTTAATAGCTTTTTTGAAAATTGTATTTTTTTTAAAAACAATTTTTTTCATTGTAACCTATTTTTCTCCAGAACAACCTACTGTGCACTAGATAGCATTTTTAGTCAGCTATAACATAAGGATAATAAAAAAAATATTGACATGTCACTTTAAAGGGAAAATTTATATTTTAGTTCAAAACACAAATACCAAACTTTTTTTTTTACCGTGCATATTTTCTCCATATAACACCAACAATTGTCTAAAACTTCGCTAAGACACCAAACCAATCGGACAAACCGTTTCCAAGATACAATTTTTTGAAGATATCATGTGCATTTTTCATAGGCCCTTCTCATAAGTAAGGCTAGATTCAAAATGGCGAACCAAGTATGCAAAACGGCGTTTTTCTTCCCCAAAAACTTGTATGCAAGGTTTCATGCAAATCAAAAAATACAAAAAATAAAAACTGGAAAAATTTCCCACTTGTTCGTGGAACCGCTCTATAGTCATATCGTTGATGTCGATGCCATTTAATGTATCGCCGTGCATTGGAACGTTGCTTGCTGCGAGGTTAACATATTCGTCAGATAGGCTCTCGTCAGTGAAAACATCGGCAAATTTGAGAGAGAAGAGTCGGCAAATCTCCTGATTTGTGGATCCCACGTCGCCATTGAACACCATGGACGATGGAAGACCGGATTCCTTTCGCTGCTCGTTTACATAGTTCCAAAAGGATTTCGGATGTGATCTCATCCTGCGCTGAATTCCCTGCTGATATCGCGAATAGCTTTGGCGACTGATCCGTTTGAATTGATGGTTTAGTCGAACATAATAGCATTTTAATTGGAACGTACGGTACTTGGTGTATTTGCGTAGTGCAGCTCTTTTAGTAGATTTCAGTCTGCTGAGCTCCTTAGTCTGCCATGGATGATGAGCTGTTTTCTGGTGACTTATCTTCGGGACATGTCTGTCGATAGTATTCGCCAAAATGTGTGAAAACGTTCTTGCGGCTACCTCAACATCGTGATGATCGAGGATGTTTTCCCAGTCCAAGCTGGAGAGCAAGTCTGAGATGCTGCGGTAATCCGATTGGAGATCGTGCGGGAGTCCTCTGTGAGAGCAATAATATTATAGCATCGGTCAGATACGGATATACGATAGTCTTCAACGTTCGAGTTCATCCCGCCTACGTTCTGATAGTAAATAGTGACGTCCTGGTTAGTACTAGCAACACGTTGAGAATCTGTGTACACCTCGCCTGAGAGGGAACTTTTGGGCATCCTAATTTCACTTCTGATAACAGCATTAGGGCAGCTTCGATGATCAAAGGCAGCAGAAGGTGGGGCTGCATCGGAGAATCCAGTGGTGCAACCCGCACTTCGAGTGTTAGAGAGTACCGATACAGTGCTGAAATTCGGAATGGCGTCAGGCGGTGAATGTTCAGAGTTATCATTGTACTTGCCTAGCATAGCAGGCTGGAAGACCCCCGAACCCCTACTAAAAACAGGACCAGGACGACTGTGAAGAACGCTGGCTGGTACTGGCAGGACCGTGTTAGAGGGACTAGGGGCTTCCAAAATGCTATTTTCAGTGCGTCCTGGTTCCAAGGGTTGATGTATGAAAGGGTGTGCAATTTCCTGTGTACGGGAAACTTTTTTACGCGATGAAATACTAGGTCGAATCGAGTACTTGCCTATACAAGCAAGGTGGAAGACCCCCTCCCTACTTCCAACCGCAGGACCGAGACGACTATGAGGTACGCTGGCTGCAGTAGGCGGGACTGGGTTGGAGAGATTGGGGGCTTCCATCAAGCTTTCCATGGTGCGTCTCGGATGTGATAGCTCGGGTTCTGTACGAACAACGGTCGAATTATCGGAACAACTTCGAAGAACAGCAGCTGCAGCTAGGTTACATAAATCAGCAGTTCCAGTGGAGTCAACATTCGGTCGGGTGATGAAATTTAGTGTGATGGGTGAAATACTGAAATTTGGAACTTTGTCAGGAAACGAAAAACCGCTACAACATGCATACTTGACTGGAAGTGCAGGCTGGAAGACCCCTTCCTCTCTTCAATTCATTTCACCGACACTATCACCGCTATTTAAATTTATTTAATTTGCGTTATGTACCATTTTTGTATCTTTTTATTTTTTGATAAATGTTTGAATGGAAGATAGATTAAACATATTACGTGTAATCTTCAAGTGTTTTCACGTGAGGAATATACGTCATGAAACCTCTGTTGATGTGTTTCCTGAATGACGAAACCATCAAAATCGAGCGCTCTTTCGCACGTCCACTTCACCAAAGCTTGAAAGAAGACCAATGCAAAGCTGTTCGACTTCAACAGAATAAGAATGCCAGCGGTTTCTTCATCGCATCGATTTTGTCTATTGAAGCTGATATTGTGACGCCCTGGTTATATTGTTTGGCTCCTAGATTTTATTCACAAGGTCTTTGCAGTTTAATTCACCATATTTTCATAGTTGAGCCATAAAGTATCTGAAGTTAAAAAAAAACGAAGGAATCCATAGATATAGATCGGGTTAATGACGGCATCGACAATACATTTACCTATTATCGTCAGGAGGAAAATAAATTTCTTGAGTACTATTTTTTTATAATGTGACCAGTTCCAGGCCACATTGTATAAAAAATTAAAAATTTAAGACTCGACCTTCTCTGATTTGCATAGAACTTTGCATAATTATGTGATATGGCCAACCATTCAAATTTTTGCAAAAATTCGGCCATTTGGGATCTTCGAAAGAGCTTTGAGTGTGTTGATTTATTTCTTTTTATCTTTTTTTACCCTTCTTACAAAGAAGGGTATAGATATCACTTGAAAAACCGACTATCGATCCGAGGCCCGGAGGGCCGAGTGTCATATACCATTCGACTCAACTCAACGAGATCGGAACATGTATGTGTGTGTGTGTGTGTGTATGTAACGAAATGAATGCGCTCACGTTTCTCAGCAACCGCTCAACCGATTTGGACAAATTCGGCGCCAAATGATAGGTCTTGGGTTTTGAACGCTGTTGAACGGTTTTGGAATCGGTGAACCGGTTCCGGAGATATGGCTGGAATAAGATCCGGTGAATATGGGCCTTCACGCTGGATTTAACGGAAAACGTATCAAAACCATCATGCGACACATCAAATTACTACAGAATTCAAAAATAAGATCAATGCAAGTCGTGTTAAGTGTTCCAGACCACATTGGACACACTTGGACATGTTCCGGGTACCCCGGGGAAGTTGCTTGAATATTAATTGAATTAAAACCCATTAAATCACATTAAAACACGATGATAAGGTGATTGGTAGCCTCACCAAATAGACTACACCCGGATATATTCCGGGTACCCCCAGGCAGTGGCGTAGCGTCACTGGATGACACGGGGCTGGGGGGCTTGGTCACTGATAATGACAATAAAATAAATAAACTTGAATAAGTAAGAAGGGTCTGATCACACCATAGGTGGATAAATTCGGGTTTTTTGGTTTGTTTTCTGTCGATCTTGTTTTCCGTGCTGAGCACCAATGCTACCGACGCCAGGAAGGCAGCTCACACACCTGGACCCTACCTATCGACTCATCAACTCATGACCAACGGTATTACTTCCCTTCCAAAGGCGTGATCAGAGATTTTATGCCTCAGAAGTTTTAGATATCATTTTACGGAATTCTGTTGATGAAAAAAAATTAGAGGCAGTCCCAAAAAGTCTATTTTTAACAAAAAAAGATTTTTCCGAGATAAAACATTTCAATGTTTCAATTCTTTTTAAATTGATTTGGCATCGGCAAAATAAAGCTATTTCCACAGCTTTGACCGCTTTGCGCCACCCTTGAATTAAGTCCGTTTGAGCTCATAATACACATTTTGTAGGGGGTATCTTTTTTATATTTGATGGTATTTTTTCTCCATACGTTCATTGGCATTGTATAAGGAATGGCAAGGTAAGGTAAGGCCGCATTGCAGTGCTGATTATATGCTCGTTAGCTTTAGCACTGCTAAATTAAAAATGACTCAAGACTGTAGATTGATATACTCATGGTTACTAGAATGTTTTTAAAACATCTAAATTCAACAACATTGAAAACTAACTCCATTTGATTTGCTCGAAAATCATCAATTGAAAAAATTGAATCATTCAAAGATTCCAATTAAGGTTAACTTAAATCAGTTTCGTCGAACATTTTGTATTATTGTTTACAACATCAATTCCTATGTGTTCAATTGGCGGTGCACCTCTAGGATTTACCCGGTAGCAAAAGAATATAAACAGCAAAATCAAATATTATCCGAACGCCACTTGTCGAATAAATAGAACAATATTTTTGCAATCACTTGATAATGGCTAGCAAAAACATCTTCACTTTATACTTCTCGCCAGGCCCCATTTGAATCTACCTTTGCTCTGATGGGTAGACATATAGTCACGATACCGAAAGACGACGATCATCACGAAAAGCGACTAGACATGCTAAAACGTTGTCTTGTTGGAGGAGAAGGAGGAACTTTGCAACCAAGTGTGACTCAGGAGCGAAACAGGTGCGGTTTGTTTTATCATCTCCCCTTGGTCCCCTCCGGCCCCATCAGCATTCTTGAACCTAAGCTAGTAGGTAGGTAGTCGAAAGTCGTGAGTCATCTCTCTTCCACATGCACTGCTCACTACATACAGTAGTAGTATGACAGCGGACTGATGATGATGCTGCTGCTGCTGCTGCCGGAGCCTTAACTTGGAGAAAGGTTGCTTCGAAGAAGAAAAACACCTTCACCCAGCAATCTCTTCTTCAACCCAGTTGCCATCATCATCTTGAGGTGATTTGCACCACCCGCCTACCCCCTGCGGGGAGCGAATGTGGGGAGACCCGAAAACCGCAACCTGTTGGTTGGGTTGGTATTTCTCGTTTAGCAGCGTGTGGCTTTCCTTGGCATATAGATAATTTTAATTGAGTCTTTTACAACTGGCTGGTGACAATTCCCGATGGGTTTTATTGCCACTGAGCTGTAGATGATTTGCAGAGTCACTTGAGGGGAAGCCACTCTATCGAGCATCTCGCTGGTGGACACAGCTTTTTTGTAATGTGGCTATACAAATGTATGAAATTTTTACGATCGACAATCGAACCTAGTACTGAAGCAGAGCTCTGCAGTTCTGCCAATCAAATCCCGTTAACAGCAATCGGTTGTTGCAAAACGGCAATAGCAGCAGGACAGTCGACAGCCAAGTGTCGGATTAATGATGTGTCTTTCCACTCACGAATTCGTTCCCGTTTATTTTTCAAGCAAAAAAGAAACCAGGCGGACAAAAATACTGCTCTAGAGAGAGAGAGAAGCGGGAGGACGACAGCCAAAATGACATCAATTTCGATTTAACAAGGCATGTTTTTGACTCTTTTGCTTTCTCGGTGATTTTATTTTCACTTTGAAACGGGAAGTTATTTTTGGACCCCCGAGTCCCCGCGGCTGGGCAGTGTCTGACATACGTGCATGGCACTGAGAAGAAAGAGAGCCGGGGAAAAAGTGCAACTTGCACTGATGAAGGAGGAATGTGTACATTTTCGTATTTGGCTTTGTTGTTTTGCGAATTAGACATATATGGAGTGTTAATTTCTTAATTATCTCCCGCTGTTAATGAGAGAATACTGTGCGACAGTTGTGCCGCCAAATATAGAGCAAATGGTGCAAAGCGCTTGATGCATCGACCGGTTAGACTGGACGTGGAGTTGACAGTATGGGTTTTATGCTGCCGGAATTGATTTTCGAAATATGGAGATGATTGATTTAAAGCAATATTTGTTACCCATTTGTTTGGTGGAAAACTCGGCGATTACCTACTTAATTATAAATTTTATTTGTTGCTTGTGAGGATCGGAAATGTTAGATAATACAATTTCAATGATGAACAGCAAGTGAAATATTGATAGCAAGAGACGTCTGATGATAGTTTGTATTGTCGCAAAAAAAAACACATTTTTTCATGGTACTGGTCACCGTTTTAATACGTGTCTGTATCTTGGCGAGAATCTTAGCCCATGCCACTTTGACAGGCTAGAACTTTTTATTTGGTAATGAATAATTTGTCATCTGGAAATGTGTAATACTAGCTGAAATCTACTCTAAAATTCTTGAAAAATTAGCTTGAAAAACTCAATTTGACCCCAATTAAAAATTGCCGGATCTCATTGATTTCTAAAATGTTAAGTGTTGCATAGTAGATTTAGTGGAATTTGAATTAAAACTAACGAACCAAATTTGTGAGGCGGATCTCATGGAGATAGTAAATCCCCCAAATTTTGAAAAAAAGGAAAATTGCTTGCATAATTTTTCACAATTTAGTCACTAAATTTACTATTTTTTTTAAATTTAGTAACTAACGTAATCTTTTACGACCAATGCTGAGAGAAAGAAGAATTTTACATTGAAAATCATGTTAAATCACAGCTTTATGTGATAACACATTCATGTTAAAAAGATTCATTAAGATATATTTTTATGATATTTTAATTTTCTTGACTTAGACTTAAAACAAAACATTGTTCATAACAAAAAGCTATTTAGAAATATTTGAAAATATATTTAAATATAACAAAGTTGTCTTGCCCATTGTCATGAAAATATTTGCAATTGAAATTAAATCAAAATAACCGTAGCGAAATTGCCAATTTTGCTTCGTTCGTGTAATAATTGTTTGAGTCACCGACGGGACCGAAATCTAGTAACAGCAAGTTGAACGGAAACTTAATCGTAATTGTGTGTGATATAGGGACCTCGGTGGCCTAGTGGCGACCGAATTTGCTTATTGTGCAGGGGTTCAATCTCAAGCTCCTTCACATTATAATGTTTTAATGTTATTCGGATCTATTCTAAAATTGAGATAAAGCGTATTGTAACTCGGTTGGAGGAACGAGTATTTAAAAGAAATTATTTAAGAGTCTTAGGAAAGACGCGTTGATCGAAAATTATCAACAAATCCTTCTCAAAAGTAGTTGTTAGCCTATTAACGTTGAACAGGAACTTGGTCGTAATTGTTTTGTGAAATAAGGAGCTCTGTGGTCTTGTGGCGACCGATTTTGCTTACTGATCAGAAAACCACGGGTTCGATCCCAAGCTCCTTTGCGATATTGAATCGTTAGGACATCAATGTAGCATATCATTTACCAAAACGAATCCTGCTGTAATCCCAACTCTTTTATCCAACATCCCAGTGATATCTTGGCTTTCATTAAAGCGAGTATTACGTCAACATATTCCTACCCATTCCTTCCTTGACCAGCATTCAGACGTGGCCGGCGCTGGCATTGCCTAGTTTTTGATCACCATTGATGATGATTGCTAGGTCCAAGCAACGTCTACTAGTTCTCTGTGTAATTACAGATGACCTGGCAATAACGGAGTTGCATCCAAGAGCGGTCGATCATGCTCATGCTCATGTTCGTGTAGTGATTGTTTGACGTTGTTCAGTGTGCAGTGAGAACATGTACTTTTCTGTTATGCATTTTATTATGCCAGCATATATTTTGACAAAACTTTGAATAATGGTATCTTTCAATGTGTATATATGCAATTAATGAATCTATAAAATTGTGTCCTATTGAATAAGATCGCTTGAATCGACAATTTGTCATACGCAAGCATTCAATACTGTCTTCTGCATTCTTGTTCAATTGCATCATGCTTGGTTCGCGATGACAATCGAGTCTGGATCTCCCTTTCAGGGTTAGGTTATCTTTATTATAGAGATTAAAACAATATATTTCTATGTAAGATATGCTTATACCACGGAAATCTCACCAAGGTATTTGGGGGCCTCCTTCAGCACAGTCGGCAAAGGCGGAGCTATAAAGTGGCTGGATTTGATTTCCTGTCCGGTCTAGGAATTTTAAGAGTTCGAAAACTTTTCGACTTCCCTGGGCATAGAGTATGATTGTACTTGCTAGAAGGCTCTCAATTAACAACTGTAGAAATGCTCAACAACGCTAAGCTTTGAGCCTTCGTAGACTCAACAAACATTAAATGTTGAATAAGAGCTTATTCAGGCAAAAACAAGCTTCTTCAACTAAAAAATAGCTTATTAAGCTGTTGATCAACTCAAATTGTTTGTTGGGGAGACCTTATAGGGACCTAACCTATGCATTAAAAAATTTGACTGATTTTAGCGATTTTTCATACGATTACTCTGCCACCTGGTGGTGAATCCACCTATGCATCACCAATCATAGCAACCCTGTTGTGTAAAGAAAAAAATGTCAGCGTTATCAGTTGATTTGCAGCAGCCATGGCGAAAACAGTCAAGCAACTACGCTCGATGGTTTGTTCGTACTGCCAGCTCTACCCCAAGAAATTGGACATCGTGAGGCACTTCGCGTCAGCCGCATATAGCCGATCCGGCATTTACAACATCCTTTCCCTTCTGGAGAAAGGCGATAGCGTTAAAAAGAAGCCTGGTTCCGGCCGCCCGACGGTGCTGCGCAACCATAAAGTGCAGCAGAGGCTGAAGAGGAACACCGAGGGTAAGGCACCCTCATCGATCCGGGAATCCAGAGCAACCGGCCAAACGGTGAAAAAGTACCTGCACAAGATGGACATTGTTATGCGGAAGTGTGAGTCAAGGACAACTGAACATCAGGCAATTATCCAGAAGGAACGGCTGAAGGTGCCGGTGAATTTTTCCGGCGAAGTGCAACAGGTGGTCGTGGAAGACCGCCAACCCTCCCAACGTACCTCAGTTGCGACCGATAGAATTTTTTGGGTGAACCTCAAACGGAGGATCTATCCCACTAATTTCGTTACTAAAACGGAGGAGCAGCTGATCGCCAAGGCCACGAAAGAGCTGAAGAACATGCCTACATCCATCTTTTCATCGGCCATGGCTAAGGTTCCAGCCGGTTGAAGCATTTGTAGAATTTAAGGATGTAAGGATAATTTTCTTCCATTGAATTACCTTCGGTAACCGATGGTTTCTATCTTCGGCAAAGTTGTTCAGATGGGCTAAACCTAACAATCACTATATTTGATTGTAGACCGGACCGGGAATCGAATCCGCTTCCTCCGGCTTGGTAATACCATGCCTTTACTGACTAGGCTATCTAAACCCCATGATTAACAGTACAGTTCATTATTCTCATACCAGGTGTTGCAAGTTTACCATGTAATATAAAACTAGTTGCTATTAAATACTTGACAGTTCACCTAGACAGACGTTTCCTGTATTCGGCAATGTTGATCAGATTAATTGGACCTTTTCTGTAGTCCATAATTCAGTTCAAAATCTGCTCCTCAGATGGCATTTTTATTGGCTTTTACTTGACATCTGCACCAAATAGAACATTGCTGTCTTTGGAAAAGCTGATCAGGTAGACAATATTTGTTGAAAATTTGACAGCTTAGTTCAGAAGTTGAATCTTTGACAAAAGGTCGACAGACAAAGATGTTGAAAGAAAAATGCTCGAATGAACAAAAGTCAAATAGACAATCGGTTGAATGGATAAAAGGATGAATATACAAAAGGTCGAATTCAAATTAATGGATCATTTTTTGAATGGCGAAAAGTGCAAATAGGCTAAATAATAAATAAAAACTACGGTTGTAGCCATAAATCAAAAGGAACGATGGTGAAATCATTAAAAAAAACAACAGTTTGTCCTTGTCGAAAGGACAAAAATGTAAAACGCAATAGGGGAAACGCTCCTATAGTTGCGGTACGTTAGGAGCGTTAGGTTCCTATAGTTGTGCATGGAAACTCAATACACAACTATAGGAACCTAACCGCAAATATAGGAGCGTTCACCCTATATTGAGTAAAGCAAGTAAACAAACCAAACTAAAACGCAACTTGAAAATACCTGGGAAAGTCTTAAGATGGCCGTGGGGATACAAAGAGAAAGTCGACGAAGAGAATCTGTAAATGTTACTTAGGACCCAATGCAATGTTCATCTTGAATTACATCAGCCTCCCTGGCATCGGTAGCATTGGTGCTCAGTACGGAAAACAAGACCGACGGAAAACAAATCAAGGGACGCACAAATTAGCGGCTACAAACCACATATCTCGAGTAACATTTGTAATGGGTCTATGTCCAAAACGTAAACAAATCGGGTTTTGATACCATTCTTTAGCACCGCTACTAAGCCCTACTGCTTCAGGCAGGGCCGATGATTTGTTTTGAATTTATTTGACGTTGCGAAAAGGCTTAGCAAAGGGCGTACTCTTTCTGATGACAAGCACAACGGCTTAACAAAAAGGGCCTATGCATTGAAAGATTCAAATAAAGGCTTATTAATTTATGAAATTAAATTGTAATCGATTATCATATATTTTTGAATGCTTTTCGCATATTTTGGATGTTGTATACTGAGTTACAGTTACTATTGTTATTGCGAACAATATAGATGCCTAAAATACTTCAATTTTCTTAAATATGAATTGAATAGTGGCGGAAAAATTTAAAATAGATTTTCTGGTTTGCTTACGTTTTGAACATAGGCCCATTTCAAATGTTACTCTAGATATTATGTACTTCATTTCACTTCTGGACTGATCCAGAAGCAATCATCGGCTGCTTGCCGGTATATGAACTTCTCTCGCTACAATGCTTCTCCCAAAGCGTAGCAGATTCTTCATCACAATTCTCCTTGTTAAGAAAGGGATCCTGGGGTACTTGCATTCTTTAACATCCGTAAATTTTAGAATTGTCCAGGACGTTCAGAGAACTTTTTTAAAGTTAAGAAATATTTCGAAGGGGTAAAAAGCTTTAAGGAACCTAATTTACCCCCTCGGATGCTTACTCAAAAGTACTCGTAAGTTCATTGATGTTTTATGATAAACATACTGCCCCTATTCCCTGCCCCCTGTTTTTGGGGCTTCTCTTAGCTTAGAAGGCACAGATCTTCCGAATAATTCCTGATAATCCTGACATCTTGAAAAATATCCAGAGGCTCTCATTAAGATCTTTGGAATCCTGAAGGGTTTTGGTATTATTTTTGAGCAACCTGGTGTCATCAAAGAAAATTTGGCAGACTTGATATGAATTACTGTATAGTTCTAGATCTTCAAAATAATGTCTGATAATCCAGAAGTCTTGGGAAAATATTCAGAGGATTTCCTTAAGATCTTTGATATCCTGAAGGTCCTTGAAATAATTTCTGAACAACCTGGTGTCTGGAAAGATACACGTGAGACACGTTGCTTGAATTGTTGTAAAGTTCCAGATCGATTCTTTTCGGATGATCAAGCATTATTTTGAAGATCAAGGCCTGTCCAGTAATTCATATTGACATTTGCCGAAATCGGGGTATTAAAGTGAAATCTGAGATTTTAATTGAAGATAATACGCCATTGTTCTTAGCAAAATCGAGGATAATACGAGATTGGCATATTATCCTCGATGGAGCTTACCGCTATTAAAGTTGACTCCTTGTTTACAACGTTGGCAGTTCTTTTGGTGATAAAAACTCGATATTGAAATTCGATATCCACGAAGTCCGCAATGAAGATGGCTGCCAGTGGTCAACGAATGCGCATATGAACCCATGCGATATGGGTATCTACAGCATTGGTTAGACGAGTAGATGCTGAAAATATCCAGATATGCTGCAGTTCCACACCAAATGACGAAACGAAAAATCGAAGCGATGGCTAGAAATGAAGATAATAATAAAAAAAAACCTTCTCCGATTTGCATGAAGCTTTGCAAATTGTTTGAAATAGGAAATGGTCAACATTTGGCGGACATTTGGATTTGGTACAATTTTCAAAATGGCGTCCATGAAATTTAAAAAATAAGTGTCATGGAAATGGCACTACTGATCAAAATAACTTCTGAGACAAAATTGTAGAGAGAAATAATGTCTTTCGAGGAAAAAGGTACAAAAAGTGTTTTTGGAAGTTTCAAGCACAAAATGTTAAAAACCTAAATATATCAAAATGCCCTTATCAGATGCCTTCTACCACTAGGTGCGCTAGTGTTCACCGATGAAAACTGGAGCCACTTTCTGATCCGAAATTCCACTTCTGTTCTATGCTGCTAGCTTTCTTTTTCTGTTGAAGTCGAGAAACTTCGCTGCATTCTAGCAGCTTAGCCGGCGTCTAAAAAAAAAACAATCGTTTGCTTTTCTTTCACCCGTCGCTTCATTCGTCTTTTGACGTAGGACTACGCCTGTGATTTCTATATGGGGGTACACTTTGTAAAAACCGAAAATGGAACATGTAACAAAATTATGAAAGATTTTGAACGTTAATAACTCAGTTGCCCCTGGACCAATTTCAATAATTTTATCACCAATCGCTCAGAAATATTTCTAAGCATCTGCAAAATTTTAGACTTTCTCATTTTTCAAAATGGTACTATTGAAAATTGCACGAATGTGCGATTGTTGCTATGATAAATAAAATTATCACTGATTGCCTGCGAAAAGCGATTTCCCTAACACAGATTTCATAGTTGAATTCCATCCGGTCGCACCAAACGGTTTTTATTTAATCACCGCGTGGTGAGTGGTGCTGTTCTTCAGTACACAACGAAAGGCTGCCTGCAAGCAGTGATCTGTAGCCCACATGTGCATCCATAGAAGGAGGAAGAAACCGCACCGCTATTGATCGGAATCAGTAGCTTTTCGTCAGTCGCTGTGGGCCATCTATGTCAAGCGTGTCATACTAAAGAGTATAAACAGAGAGAACTCAAATTCCTTTTCCTACACAAAACACAAGCTCCTGCTGCAGTTAACAAATAAGATTTATTATATAAGACCACGTAGTCCTACGTCACCATTGCGTACAACCCCATAGGGTTGTCCCTTGTATTTTTTTTCAAGCTTCGGTGAAGCGTATGAGTGAAAGAGCATTCGGCTTTGTTAGTTTCGTCAACCGAGGTTTCATGACGTATTTATATGACGAAAAATTAAAATATATTTTAAGCATTTATACCATGAAAACACTTGAAGGTTACACGTTATATGTTAATGTATCTTCTATTCACATATGTATCTACGAAAAAGTATAGAAAATGGGACATACTGTATATTAAACAAATATAAAAGCGGTGACAGAGTGTCGGTGCAAGGAACTGAAAGCCATAAGAAGGTTTCGTTTCACTAGAAAATCGACGATACTTTCATTGAAAGGTGTGAGCATAGCAACGACGAGAAAATCAACAGCCTTTCGGTCTAAGCGTGATTTTTTGTTCATTTTCGTTTCGTGCTGATAGTCTAGCTAGGAGTTATGGACATGGTTTGTTAAAAACGTTGCATGAAAGAAATAAAACTCGACTTCATTTGGAACCCTTGAAACTGTAGAGCCCTGATTGTAACTTTCGTATGGATTCTGGTAAATCTGCTAGTCTTAGATTTTTCAAGAGTTTTTTTTTAATGTAAAAAATCGGACAAGAACATTTCTAGATATTTTAGTTTTTAACATTGCTTTTGAATGTATACTTAAATAAATAAAAAACAGTTTTTGGTAATTTTCCTCAGAAAGAATTCAGTGTCACACGTGATTTCGATCAGAAATGCCATTTTAGAGAACAATTTCAATGACGCCGTTTTGAAAATTTTACTAGATTCAAAACGATCGAATTTTAGCAAATATGTGAACCATTACCCATAACAAACAATTACAAAACGGTTCATACAAATCGGATAAGGTCGATTTAAAAATGAATTTATCTACGAAGATTTCCACTAATGTAAACGATGATTTGGCAGCAATTGGTGAAAATACTTCCACCGTCAAGTTGACGTCGTCATGGAGTGTTCAACTGTACATATAACTAGGGATCCAACCAATGGCTGAAAGTCTTTTTAATAAAGTAACCTAACCTGTAACTAGTTTTCTTAGTTTCGGCAATGCAGTCTTTTGATCCACAATTAGAACAAAAATGTTGTAGTTCATCCCTATGTGTCGACTCTGATTAGAGACTTCTACAGTGGAAGTATTAAGTGATTTGTTCTTCGTCTAAAAACTGTTCATAGTCACATCCCGAGTAGCACATTCCCGTCACATTAAGTTGCAGCAACTTGTTTATGACTGATATAAGTTGTATAGAAGTTGCCACAACCGATTTGCGACAAGCGTGCTACTAGGGATGTTTGGATCAAATGACTACTAGGCCTAAACTCAAAAATTTAGATAAATCCAGATTTCATATGGTGGGTTCTGGACATGGAATAGGTGTTTGATGAACTTCTACCACCGGAACATGTGATCCGTAGTGCTATTCTTAATAGATTTTAGCAACCCCAACCGACACTACACGGTTTCTCTTGGTTATAGAAGATAATGAAACATAAATTAACTTTATTTCGTGACCGAACAGCCGGAAAAATAATGGCCTATCAGATTGCAAATGTACTGTACATCTACTGATCAGTCTCGTCAGATTCCCGGGAAAATCGTACTGATCCACAACTAGTACTATTGCATATAGGAATTGTTCCATAATAAGTGCATTATGCCATGACGGAAACACTTACCACATTTTAGACAAAAAAAAGCATAAATAGGTGTTTCTTAATGAAGAATGAATCTTTACTCAGACAACATTACTGATAATTACATTAAAACTACTCGCATTGCTAACATTACGCGCATTTCTCAAGCATAAGTGATTAAGGTAGTTACATTAACTCTTCTCCCTTCCCTTGCATCCACATTACCGCCGTTCGGCACCAAATTACGTTCGCTCAAAGTGGCTTCAAACAAGAAATTGGTTTTTGATGACTAATTAAGAAAACTAATGATTTGATTTTAAATTAACGTGGTACGATAAACGTAAAATATCTGGCCTCAATGCGATTCGAACACTCATCGGCATTGGCAGGGAAGCGAATTACAGGCGGGGGAAGAGAGGCTCAGCTCATTTTCCGACTTTTAATGATATGGTCGCTTACGTTTCCAACCAAGCACCAACCAGCACAACCAGCAGCACCATTGCTTCCTCAATATTTTCGGTTTTGGCCCGTGCCCGCCCCGACAGACTTCGACGATGGGCAAGTAAACGTGCAAAGTGTGACTTTCCGGTTTTGCGCGAGACACTAGGGAGTGTGTGAGGATTCCTTTCACCCGGACCCAGAGAGCTGCATGCTGTTCTCGTCGGAAGGAGTAAACGAAGATACAAATTTTAATGACATTTTTTACGATCCAATCACCGAAACGATCGACGACGACGAAGCCGCCAGAAGCGAGTAAAAGCGGTTTTCTTTTCTAACCACTTTCTTAAATTAGCCAAATGTAAAATTGGGTAGAACCTGGCAATTTCCAAAACCATTTCGTTGAGAAATGGTTTCCGCTTTGAATGTGTTTCTACAAGTTGGTCACGTGGCGTCTGGATAGACGTTGACGTTCTATCATGCGTGAGACTGTCAGTCTCGAGGGCCATGAATCCCACGCTCTAGTTATCAATGCTTTCGTTGCAAACTCAAACTAAAATTTCATTTGATTGCTAGCTTTGAAATTATCAACTCAACACAACCTCAATCACGGTCAACTTTACGACGCTATGAAGATTTCCACTAATCTAAACGATGATCTGGCAGCAGCTGGTGAAAATCCTGCCACCATCAAGTCGTCGTCGTCACCAGCATTCGATGTTGGAATTAATTTTTAGTCATTTCTCGTACTTCTAGTTTTCCGCGTCGTTTGCGACGCGCCGCGGTGGATGCCAAACGAAGCGTACTGAATGTGGCAATTTTTTGCCATGCTATTTTTCCTCTTCTCTATGCGCCAAGGTGGGTTGAGGAAAAGGAAAAATGGAAACTGTGACGGTGGTGGTGGAGGTGGTGCCTAAAGAAGGAGGAGGACGGAAGTGATCGGATACGATCTTGAGTTTTAATTAGATGGTCGGCGATGTTCGAGTGCGCCCCCTCCACTACTTGCACTCGGACATTGATGGACTGCGTTTACAGTGGACGAACTTAGAGCCCAAGCTTGAATCTCCTCGATTGCGATTGCGTGTATGTGTTAATTTGTACCTTTTTAAGCGATAGAGGTGCGAATGTGAAAATTAGCGAAAATTAAGGTGTGGAAACGAGCGCCAGCCCAGGCCCGGAGATAAGATGATGGAAGAGTGAAATGGGGAAAAATATGATTGAAGTGATTTGTTCGCTAATGCGTTATGATTGGAAATCATTAGGCGAGGAATGCTGCTTCGGGGCTGCATGATTGATTGGAATGGCTGGGAAAAACAAGCATGGTTAGGTGAACTGGTATGGATGCCTTGAAGACTAATTGGATCTCGATGTAATTTTTAATTTCTCATCGTATTACCTATTTTAATGAACATTATGAAAATGATGTGTAGAGCAAACGATCATTATTTATGGAAAAGAGTAAGACCATCATCCACATTGAATGAGAGACTGAAAAGTCGCTTCTAAACCAACAAACTCCTTGAGCAGATCAGGAATCAAACCCACTGCCATGGCATGGTAGACTACATGATAACAGAGGCTACCACGTCGTTACCATTGAAGGGGATTTTGCAGAATGATATATTTGGCCATTGAAAACACTTCATTGCCAGATCTTTTTTAAACTGTTTTAATTTAATTTCTTTGTAGTCGATTATTCAAAAGCTAATTCAACTCATGCACATATCCCCAAAAATAAGCAATTAAGAATTATTTGTGCGACTCAAACTCCCGAAGCACCTATCACCATTATTGTGGTCCCTTCACCGAAATCAACAGGTAGCTCCTTTTCTGCGCTTCCGACTTTCTTGCTCCATTCGTCGTATCATGCCTACCCCTGCCGCTCCTTCGTATGTATCACTCCTTCATCTGGCTTCTCAAATGCTCATTGAATCCAACTTGAATACCGTCTCATTTAGACTGATTGCACCGATTCTTTCGGCTTCTCGCCAACTTCTCTTCAGCTCCATCCCCCCGGGATCTTCTCTCCTTCTCCATCCACGTTCTGCCACTTTCAAACCAACCGATTTCGTTTAATTGAAAACAAGAAAAATAAGTTCATTAATAATCTTTTTACCACCTTGTTCTGCTTCCTTCACCACCGACCGCCATCACCATCATCGTCAGCAGGGTCTCATCAGGGCATCGATTGTGGATAGAGAGCGAACACTCTCTTTGCTGCCTTATTCCACTTATTTTCTGCTTTATCATATCACATTCGAATTTTCCACTGGATCACACCAACTTCTCTACACCCACCCGCCCGGTTTAAGATGAGGAGCTACTCCCCTCTCCAGGCATGTTTATATGCAAGATCCCTTACCCGGTAGCACGTTTCGCACGTACTACCAGTAGGACTGAGCCCGAGCTGCCTGGCATATGAGCCTCATGGGATTTCAGGTAGCTATCTACCGACCTACCAGCACCGAGACTGATGGGGACTGTTAGTTAGTGATGGCGCTTTTGCACGATTACGGATGGCTTTCAGAGGCAACAACCGTAGTGGAGAGGAGTGGAAGTGGATGTAAACTGCTTCGAAAACTTCTTCATTAAAAGCATGTACTGAATATCAATGAATTAATTAATAATGTTCCTAATTAGTGAGACATTACAAGCGAACACAAACGATGATGGCGGCGCGGGTGATGATGATGATGATGATCATGGCTGACTTGCTCTATTAGGGAGTTGCTTATGCACTTGCCTGGAGCGACGGGTTCGATTCCCAGTGCGGTAAAGGAAATCTTTCGGGTTTTGACATTTTCTCCATCTCAATACAAGAAATTTCGCAAATCGATGTTTTTGTAGATGCCAAATAGCTTGAAAATGAATGAAACGCCCAAAGGGCATGGGTTCAATTCCAGTTGGTGCTGCCGGGATTTTCTGAGGCATACAATCTCTGATCACGCCTTCCTTTGGAAGGGGAAGTAAGCCGTTGGTCTCCGGTCCATGAGTTGATGAGTCGATAGGTGGTATGGCCCAGGTGTGGGAACTGCCTTCCTGGCGTCGGCAGCATTGGCACTCAGTACGGAAAACTGAAAAAAAAACTAGTTCTAACTGGAAAATTGTTTTTGCAAAAATAAACGTCTTAAATAGCAAAATGTTGGACAAAAAGTTTTTTTACAGAGAACTCTAGATCTTGACGTTTCATGCATTTTCAAGAAATTTGGCACGAAAAATAGATTTTCAAAAATTGACTAAGTCCCAGAGAGTCGAATTGAGTTTTTTTTATTTAGCACTAGCTCTAGACATTTCATGCATTTTTAGATTATTTGGTATCAACCTTTTTTTTTTGCTTGCCAAAATTTCACCTCCAGAAGTCCAGAATGTCGAAAATAGTTTTGAAGTTAGCAGTAGAGCTGGACGTTTCATGCAGTTTGAAGACATTAAAAAAATCGAGTTGGGATATTTTTCGGATGTAATAAGTTCAAACTTTAAACCGATATGCGGCACCGCTACATCATGTCCGATTGAGCAAAAAAAAATTCATAGGGTCTTTAAGACACTTGAACAAGTATCGAATTCCTGAAAAAATCCACAACGCTTTACTGAAATCTTAGATTATTAACTAAAGATTTTTTTTAAATGTATGATCAACCTATCATTTTGAAAGAATATCTGACGAATTATATTGCTCACCCTGATGTAGTTTGTTAAACTGCACGTATCAACGAGGTGCTTTGAAATTAAAAGAAGGACATCGAACTTTTATATGGTTCACTCTAATGATACATGATCCCTTAAATTCTATGAGGTTATCCAAACTCCTACAAAGCTTCCACATCACCGAAATATCCGGTTTTTGTTTTCAAAGTTCCCAGGATTTCTCTTTTTTTAGCTCTATGAAATTTCCTGAATTTCTTCGATGTTTGCGGAATGACTACGATGTTCCTTGAATTTCCATAATGTTCCAAAAGTATTTCGAAGATCCCTGAAATTAGAGAAAAATCCCTGAGCTTAATTCCTGAGTTTCTACTAAATTCGAAACATTTCTTTGAAGTTCGTTGAATATCTACAAAGTTCGATGAACTCCTACAAAATTCCTACGTTCATCGAAGTTTGCAGATTTCTACAAAGTCAGCTGATTTTCTATTAAATTTTCAGCACTTCAAAAAAAATTTCAGTACTTCTACGAAGTTCCCTGATGTTCGAAAAAGTTTTTTGAAGATTTACGGAGTTCTTGGAAGTTCTACAGTGTTTCCTGAAATGTTTTTTTTTTTTAAATAGTTTTTGATTAGTAGGCTCAACGTCTCTTGTTTGTTTGTTTATTGTCCAGTAGCTTAAGATACATATCTTTTCAAATTACTACCTCCGGTTTAGCAATGGATACAAATATCGAAAATATTACTAATTTAATTAATCATTACTACATTGCTTATTCAATTTATAAAACTCTCTAATTCATTTGGGACGAAAAATTGATGCAGCCTCTCTTGAAAATTGCTTCCAACGAAGAGCGCTTTACTGCGGGTGGTAACGAGTTGTAGTTTGCCACACCTCGAACGAACTGTGAACTGGCGTAACCTGCAGTGTTGTTAGCTGGTATTACTAGGTTCTGCAAGCAACGACCTCGAGCTAAGATGAGTCTGCCATGAAGTATAGCTGGGGACTGTGTTGATAGCAGTTTTCTCAGGATAATGCAGGAGCGATATGCGTAGAAGTTTTGTAACGAACATCCAGGATGTTCTATTGCAGGTAGCGGCTCAACCCATAGACATATCTCACACAGCAGTTTAGTGCCACACGTAATCGGTCGAAGCAGCTTGCACTAGGTCGGATATGTAGAACATCGCCGAACAAGAAATGTGGTAGGATCAAGGATTTGAAGAGTTTCAATCTGGACTCAGTAGAGGTGGAGGTACAGCAGTATAGCGAGCGAAGACAAGCATAGATCTTTCCACACTGTTGCGTTATCAGGCCATCCCACTGCAGATCACTTTGGAAGATGAACCCTAGGTTGCTCGTACTTTCCGACCATCTGATGGTCTGACCGTCCATCACATTTCCCGGTACGGGTGTAACAAAGGCGTTGGCTCTGCGACGCCGACTTGTGATGAACATCGCCTTACTCTTTGCTGGATTCACGTGAAGGTTGTTTCTCCGTGACCAATCCGCAACTCGTTCGAGATCTGCATTCACCATCCTGACCAACTCACGAGCACAAGGACCGAGCCGGCTGACGTAAAGTTCCACATCATCGGCAAAAATCTGAATAGAACAGAACTGCAGCATCGGTAGGTCGGTAATGCGGCAGCAGAAAAGTAGAGGACCAAGGACTGAGCCTTGAGGTACACCGGCGCAACTGGAGCAGCGAGCACCACAGAATACCGTTTGTCTTCTTCCACGAAGGTACGACTCCATCAGGTTTACAGCACCAAAGAAAAAATTGAACTGTACTTCCAGCTTTGCTAATAGTTTGCTATGAGGGATAGTATCGAAAGCCTTGGAGAGCTTGAGCTTGAGCTTGATTGACCGCCCACGGTTGCTACTCTGTTCCTCCCAGATCAGCTGTAATTACACAGAGAACCAATAGACGATGCTTGGGACTAGCAATCATCCTCAATGTGTAAAAACTGGTGATCTTAAATTAGGCAATACTAGCGCCGGCCGCGCCCGAACACAGGTCAAGAAAGGAATGGGAAGGATTGTGTTGACATGACACTCGCTTTGATGGAAGCCGAGAACACCTCTGCACTTCCACGAGGAATCACTGGGATGTTGGATAAGAGGGTTGGGTTTGCAGCAGGGTTCGTTTTGGTAAACGATAAGCTGAATTGATGTCCTAACGATCATTAACGCGAAGGAGCTTGGGACTAAACCCACGGTCTTCTGCTCAGTAAGCAAATACGTTTGCCACTAGGCAGACGAGCACCTTTTTAATCACCGAGTTGCTGTTATTACCATGTAGTCATATTAACAAATAAAACGATTGACGAATCTTGAATGTGGATGGGCCTGAGATTAGACTCATGATGTTCTGCTCAGTAAGCAAAAACGGTTGCTCTAAGGCCACCGAGCCCCTCATATCACATAATACCGTTGCTCAAATTTGTGTATCCATTCAAACCCGGAACCAACGACAACAACGAGTTTCGCAAAATACACGATACACAAGCGATTTTACCATAAATCTCTTTGATATGTAAGGACCTGGGACCGCGTTTTTCTGCTCAGTAAGCAGAACACTGTAACCGACGATCTTTCAAATCCGAAAACTAAAAACTACGAAAAAATACTTAGGCCTTCATTAAGTTCCACTTTCACGCGACGTTCAATGACAGGGTCCCATCCAGGATTACATCTGAAAAATCCAAATCTGGCCAACGTTCACCCTAAACCTAAACCTGTTCTAATCCACCTGAAATGACTAACGAATGGAAGACTTTGACTACCCAGCCATGCAATAGTCTCATTCCGTGCCTTATGGCAACTTGATGATTATATTGCGCTCATCTTTTGGCACCACCCAGGGGAGACTTGGTCCTGTACCCAATGCTTAACTTATCTCCATTCCACTCAGCTACTCGCAATTTCTTGTGATATAGTGGGCGGAATATTATTATATGAGACAATTCAATGCAGACGTCTTTCCAAATTTGGCAGATCGACAGGTAACCGGTGAGTTACCACGATAGTTGCTATTCATCAACTCGACAACGTCCCATCGTCAACGCCTGCTATATTTCCCATTGCAGACGCCAACGAAATGACGTCATCGAGCTATCGATCAACTACCCTGGTTATCACCTGGTACCTTATAGCACGATGCTAGGAGGCGAACCGGAAGAATCGATGAGCTACCTCTCCCCCCCTAGTATCGAAAGCCTTGGAGAAGTCCAGAAGTAGCAGTATACCCAGCACCTTTTTTTTTTATCAACGATGGCTCATCGTGTACTCGAAGAACCGCCGTTTTGATGCTCTGGCCCCCACGGAAACCAGCCAGACAGTCAGTCAGCAGGTTGTTACCTTCGATGTAAAAGGACATTTGCTGTTTGAGAAGCTTCTCAAAAACCTTCGACAACGCGCAAAGTATGCTGATTGGGCGCAGATTGGTAATACAGGCCGGACTCGATTATCCGGAGGCTCGATTAACCGGAGGCTCGATTATCCGGGGCTCGATTATCCGGAGAAAATGGCTCGATTATCCGGAATCATATTTTTTTACCTATCTTGCAAATTATTTTTCATAAACCGCTTGGAAAACCGACTTTCGATCAGAGGACGAGTAACATACATCGTTCGACTCAGTCGGACAAGATCTAGAAATGACTATATTTAAGTGTTTGTGTGCCTTTGTTACAAAATCCGGCGTTAAGGGGTTTTGAATTAACTTTGACCTAAAAGGAATCAAACATATCATGTGCCACAACAACATACAAAAACTGAATCCCATGATGGTCCGTTCACTAATTACGTCACGCTTCAGGGGGGGGGAATGGCAACCGAACAAATTTTTTTAAGATCCGTAAAAAAATGTACCAATGGGCCTTTAACCCTTAACTTTGTACAACACAAATGAGTTTTCCATTGCCATTTTGTTGCTGAGTTACCAATCGATCTGAAACCAACGAGTATTTTTTTTTTTTGATCTAAACAAGCTAAACTTTAAGTACAGAAAACACCTAAAAAATGTGGATTATAGGGAAAATGTAAATGGAAACCGCGAAAACTGTGACCATACCACGTGGGATTTGACTTAATTGATTACAACATGGAGTATATCAAGATTCTGACAAGATAGAAAGTTACTGTCTCTGACAAAGTTGTTCAGGAGATCATAGCCTTGTCGCTGTCCAGTAGTTCAGAATGTTCTCACTATGTAGCGCTAGTATACATGTGAAATTATCGCATGTGATATATCTCGAGATCTTGATCAGATAAAAAGTTACTGTCTTTCACAAAGTTTTTAAGGATATCAAAGCCTATTGCTTGGTGCTCAATAGTTCAGAATTTGCTCACTACACGACGCTAGTATACACGTGAAATTCTCATATAAAATATCTCGAGTTCCCAACCAGTTAGAAAGGTACTGTCTTCGGCATAGTTGTTCAGGATGTCAAGGCTATTTGGCAGGTGGACAGTAGTTCAGAGTTTTCTCACTTTGCGGCGCTACTATAGATGTGAAACTCTTGCATATAAACTGTCTCTAGATCCTGACCAGATAGAAAGTAAATGTATTCAGCAAAGTTTTTCAGGAAGTCAAGATCTTTTTGTTGGTTGACAATAGTTTAGAATTTTCTCACTATGCGGTGCTAGTATATACGTGCCTTTCTCCCATATTCAATAGCTCGAGATCTTGATCAGCTAGAAAGTTGCTGTCTTGGGCAAAGTTGTTTAGGGGGTCAAGACTTTTTGGCTGGTAAACAGTAGTTAATAATTTTCTCACCACGTGGCGTTAGTATACATGTACACTTCTCGCATATGCTATATCTCGAGATCCTGATCAGATAGAAAGTTGTTCAGGAGGTCAAGGTCTTTTGGCTGGTGGACAGTAGTTCAGAATATTCTCACTTCATGATGCTAGTATACATGCGAAATTCGCGTATATAAAATATCTCACGTTCTTGACCAGATAGAAAGTTACTGTCTTGAACAAAGTTGTTCAGTAGTTTAAAGCCTAGAGTTAATTCTAAACTATTGTTCACCAGCCAAAATACTTTGACCTCCTGAATAACTTTGTTGTAGACAGTAACTTTCTATCTGAATAGGATCTCGAGATATAGACTACGATTCTTCTCAAGTTGAGGGGTCCCATGGCGTGGTTGGCTACACGTTCGCTTCTCAAACGGATGGTCCATGGGTTCAATTCCATTGATCTTCTTATCGAATTTTGATGTATTTTAATGTGCCTCATGATAGGTTATTATCCAAGTCCGATTCTGGTCACTTTCCCGGGGCACCTGGAACTTGCCCGGAAGTGGCCAATATGGTCCAAGGTACTTAATTTTTGCCACCATTGATCTTGATATCAAATTTTGATTTAATTTGATGAGTCGCTTAATGGGTTTTGTTCCTCTCAAGTCAAATTTAGCCTCATGGCCCATAAAAACCGGAACTTGTTCTACAAAACCAGTGGTCCGATTCCATAATCCTTCAATAGCGTTCAATGGGACCACTAAAAACATTAAATGAGATCACATAAGACCAAAAAAAATTTTTTTTTATGGCTCGATTATCCGGAGGGCTCGATTATCCGGAGTGAAATTTTTTTCAAGACTCCGGATAATCGAGTCCGCCCTGTATCGTTTAAATGCGCTTTCTTTTTCAGAGGCAAAATTTTTGCGTGCTTCCAGCAATCGGGAAAGGTAGATGTTTCTATGAACATGTTGAACAGATGAGTAATGTGTTGCAGGACAAACGGTAGGATGATCTTAACCGTCCATCCCAATAGCATTTGATTTAATATCCCAAATAGCGTTGACAGCTTCCCAGTACCACACAGGTTGGAAAGAGAAGCTATACGGTGAAGGAGGTGCTGATCTCGAAGCTCTTGCTACTCGGGTGCTGTTTGTAAAGTTGGCTGCGAATGTTTGATTCACTTCGTCCGGATCAAACTCACATGGAGGTGACGATTTATCCTTGCCGACTCCAAGGCTCTTTACCCGTTTCCAAAGGGTTTTCGACGAAGTTCTGCTGTCCAAGTAACGGTCTATATACTGCTGTTTGGCTTGAACAATGTTCATGTTAGCACGGTTCCTCAGCACCTTATAACGTTGTCGCTTTACGTCCTTCAATTGCGTTGTAGCTTGCAACCAGTCCTTGTACGCCAAGTCTCGTTCCAGCAGCGACTGACGTACACTATCAGAGAACCACGGGCTATGCCGCCGGCGATTGGTACTGGCTCGAAGAGGGATTCGCGAATCATGCACAGTTTTGATATGCTCATTGAAGAATTCCATAAAGTCATTCGAGTTTGCGATCTCGTAAAAGTGGTTCCATGGAATAGACAGTAAAGCATTTTCCAGAGCATGCGGATCGAAATTCACATAGTCACAATAAGTCCATCGGCTGGAGGGCCGTAAGATGTCAGGATCTACTGACGCAAAGATAAGATCATGATGAGACAACCCAGGAAAACTGACCTAACCGAACCGCATAACTTTTTCGTTGTTATTTGTTAGGAAGAGATCAAGTTGTGAACATCCGCTTCCATGGAAAAATGTTGGTTTTTCACTTACGGATGACAACGAATGGCTGCAGAGCATCGATTCAAATTGCGTGCGCTTGTAGCTAGGGTGGAGCATGTCAGTATTAAAGTCTCCCACAAGAAAGATGTGTTCATAGTGAAAAGCGAAATCGGCCAACTTCTCTGCCAAGAAAGATGAGCAGTCGTTATCGGGAGGGTTGTAGATGGTTATCACCAGAATCTTGCTGCCATCCACTCAAAACTCTAACGCCAAACATTTAGTTTAGTCCGTCGATTCTGCTGTAAGTACCGTGCCGAAAACCTTGGAGCAGGCAAGATGTTCCTTATAGTAAACAGCGATTCCTCCACCGCGCTTACACGCCCTGTCGTTCCTTACAACAGAGTAGCCGGAGATGCCGATGCTGTGATCACTGTTCTTCGAAGTTAGCCATGATTCGGTGAAACACGCTATCTCGACAAGACGTTCCAAACTTCATCGAGCTTACTGGAATTACGAGCGCCAAGACTCTGGGCATTTCCGTGGCAGACATGAAGCTTTCCAGCGAAAAGGACAGCATTCAGCACTGCTCCTGGAATGTTCGTAGAGGTGTAGTTGTGTGTCGGATGCATTATATATAGTGGGGGCAGCAATTTCTAGAGGGCTGCATTTTTACGGAGGAAAATAATACAAATATCTCTGTCACACAATCTTCAACACAAAAATACATAAATTGAAACACTACTCCATAGACATAACTTCAAGTTGTGAACGAAAAACATAGTTACGAATATTTTTCCAGCTCATCTCCAGGCTGTATCACGATTGTAGGCCCACCAGCTGCAGGCTTAACATGGACGACTCCTTGCTTGCTGTACACCGATGGCAGCTTATCCACCTTCTTCAGGTGTAGTGCCGCCGACTTCAATTTCCGCGCTTCGATGGTCAGGCTTTCGTTGATGTACACCCGGCGGTCAGAATCCAATCCGATGTGTCTCAACTTGAGGTCTCGCTTTCGTAAATATGCACTGTAGAACTCGTCTCGCGTTGTCTTCAGTGCAAACTCCACAACGATAAGGCCGTCATTGTCCGAGTTGCTGCTGGATTTTATCCGTCTGGTTTCTGCCATCGAGGTGGTCGTGTCATTCACGGATAGGTGCCTTCCGATTGCCTTGAGCGTTGAGTTCAGGTTTTCACCAATACGGAAAGGGATGCCGGTTATGATGAGCTCGTTCCGGTTTTGTAGGGCCCCGATTTTCTGGGACACACTGTCCACTCTCTCAGGGAGTCTAAGGCAGCGTCGTGATGTTGAAATTTCGCTGCACATTCGTCTTTGACCGATTTGATGTCATTCTTCAACTCGGTTTTAACGGAATCAATTTTGTTGTTGACATCTTTGGTTTCGCTCCGCACTGTATCAATCAGCTGCCTGGTTTCCGTGAACTGTTGCATCATCGTCTTCATCATACCTTCCAGCGTGATCGAATTCACACTCGCATCACTTTCCGCCGAATCCGTCTTTTGCTCGTCCTGGTCATCGATCCGCAGTCGCTTGTTCGCCAATGGTGTATTTTTACCCGGTTTGCCAACAGCTGGTGGAGTGCGCTGCAAGTTCGCCATCGCGTATGGGGAGGAACAGTGAAAATAACACAGTCTGAGTTAATCAGCTTCGTAAACCTTAAATCAACCAATAATCAACTTCTGTTCTTACAATTCAGCTTGAATTGTTACTTGGGTAGTATCCAGTGTTTCTGAGATGAATGCAAAAACCATTTTCATTTTGTTCAGGTTCACATCGGGGTGTTTGTAAACAATTCCACACATTAAGTTAGCCTTTGTTAACTTAACAAATAAGTATTGTATTTCACTATTAGCTTCAGACTTGGCAAGAACTGAGAACCGGATTTTTTCTTCCAGTAGAAAGCAACGCCTCCTCCACGATTCCGTTTTGTACATTTCCGTTTGGATCGAATTATTCTATAACCCTGCAATTTAACGAGTTTGTTGGTGACAGAAGGTTTGAGCCATGTTTCAACTAAACCCAAAACATTTAATTCTGAGCAAAGCAGGCTTCATAAAGTTTATCGAATGTTTTAAAACTATAGTTTTGATATCGCCATAGTTTAAATGGCGTTGTTTTACGGTTGGTTCAAAAATTGACTCAACAGGAAATGGAATAGTAGAACTAGGAAATTGACAAGAGTTAATAGGTACGGTATTACTTTCATGTCGGTTTGGTGGAAATCTGGACTTTGTCGTTTTTTGGACGGAATGCCCTAACTTCTACTCCCTCTGGCCAGCAAAAAGCGTCACCGACCATAGAAGCCAAATCATCAGATACGGAGAGCTTGAACGATACGAATGTACATTCTTTGATGTTTTTGTTGCGGGGCACTAGGTATCGGCGTTCGTAACTTCACGCAGGTAATCGATGATGTCTTCCTCTGTCTGTCCATTGTGAAAAGGTGTAACGTAGCACGATTTAAGGGAGTCAATACATTCACGTCGTATCCTCAAATGGTTTTTGCAAACCACTCTCAAGCGACAGTTGTCATCAGCCGACGGATTATTATTATTTAACTTTATTAGGGAGGCTTTCAGCCTTTGGCTGGTTCGCCTCCAAAGGATCAGCCGACGGATTGTCTGGAGAAGGGCGGTTGTTTAGGCCAGATGTTGAAGCGACTGGAGTTGGACGAGCAGAAGCAGTAGGAGCGGTGAAAGCAGTAAGAGCGGTGGAAGCAGCAGACCAATTTCACGCCAAATCGGTCAGTCACCAAACTTGACTATCTTCGATCTGGATGATACATGGCACATATTTTCAGTATGATAGACCAAGTATTTTCCGCAGGAGAGGAGGCTTTATAAAAAAATATACACGGATTTTTTTTTTTCGTTTCTTTACAAAAAATAATTTAAAATAAACCTCAAAATTCAAATAAACAAAAACGTATTTTTGATTTTTTTATATATTTTTTAATAAAAACTTGAATAGAAAGCCGAAGTTTTGAAAACAACTCCAGGATGGACAAACTTTTAATAAAAAAGTTTTTCTAAGAGCAACTTTTAAGACATTTTTGAAACTTTCATAATTTACGGCAAAATGCTCAGTTTGATGTCAGTATATAATTATAAAAATCATTTCAAACGATAATGCCCATATCGATAAACTTCCTATACGTAACAGTTTTCGAGATATTTCAAATTTACTTTTATCAATATAATTTTTTTGTAGAAAATATGCCCTTTTCATAAGTTATACGTGATTGTCCATCAAATATGATAAGTTTTGCAAGATATGCATGTACTTACCTTCAACATCCCCTTGCACCAATAGACTATTGGAAAATTGGTTTTAAACTTATAAGATAAATAATATAAATAAATGAAATACCCATGCGTTTTTATTTGCATCTTACATTTGTTACTTTCGATCGTCTTTAATAATAATAATTTGTACATAAACCTTTTCGTTGGATATATTTTTATTTGATGAACTTTTGATTGGCATGTTTTTATATGTTATGAATGGTGCGTTCTTCGTCATTCGAAAATAGTTTCGCTGATATTTTATTTTCGGAAATCGGAACAATACATTGATATTTTCTTGTAAAGGGTGTCCACGATGAAATTGCCACACACAAAATTGATTCGCAAAATTCGAGTTTTCATCCGATTGCCATCAAATTTTCAGGGATTGAGAAATAACTATTAAACTTCATTTTACCATTTTACTCGTATTTTATTTACAGTCCATACGCAAATGCCCGCACCTTGGCCTTAACCCCGGCCATAAGATTCTGCACAACCTGTGAATCAACCGTTTTTTGCATGTAAACCCATACTTTCTTCAGTTCCTCGACTGTCTTCACTACCTTAGGTCGTTTAAGAAGGTGCTGCTTCATAATCGCCCAGTACTTCTCAATGGGGCGGAGTTCCGGAGTGTTGGGAGGGTTGAACATTTTCGGCACGAAATTGACCTTATTGTCCGCATACCACTTCAGCACGTCCTTGGAGTAGTGGCATGAGGCCAAATCCGGCCAGAAGATTGTTGGGACGTTGTGGGCCTTCAGGAGAGGAAGCAGCCGCTTCTGGAGGCACTCTTTTATGTACACCTGTCCATTCATCGTGTCCTGGGTCAAGAAAGGTGCACTCCGCTTCCCGCACGTGCAGATGGCTTGCCAAACCAGGAATTTCTTCGCAAATTTGGACATCTTCTGAGTGCGGACATGCTCCGGAACGCTGAACTTATCCTTGGCCATGAAAAACAGGTTGCCGGGGATCTGTTTGAAGTCGGCCTTCACATATGTTTCGTCGTCCATGATGCAGCATTCAACTTTCGTCAGCATGTTGAGGTACAACTTCCTGGCACGGGTTTTGGCGGACTTGTTCTGCTTCTCGTCGCGATTAGGGGCCTTTTGTACCTTGAACGTTCGAAGCCCAGCCTTAGTTTTGGCCTTCTGGACAAAACTTCGGCTTAGGTGCAGCTTCTTAGCCACATCCCTAACGGAGGCGTTCGGATTTCGGTTGAAGGCCCCAACTACGCGGTTGTGATTTTTGGTGTTGTACGGAATACTTTTTCCTTCACTTCTGGGCTTCCGATCGGTGGTCAACCGTTCCTCGAACCGCTTAATCACTCGCGACACCGTGGATTTCTCGATTCCCAACGTTTTAGCGATGGAACGATGCGAGAGATCCTTGTTCTCGTGATGAATGCGCAAGATTTTATCACGCACGAGCTGTTCTTTCGACTCCATTTCCGCGAGTTTTGATCACAGGACTTTAAAACTTGCAGGATGTAAATAATGCACTATGAACTAAATCCACCCAAATTTTCATTAAATTCTAACCAACGGTAAAAAAGTTAGAGCAATTTCATAGTGTGGCAATTTCATCGTGGACACCCTTTACCTGGGATCGTTTTGGCCTTTTCAAAAATGCTTTTCCTTTCTGCAGCCCCCTGTTCGTAGTCCTTTTGTGACACAATACAAAATGACATTTTTTTTAAATAATCATTACTCTTCTGGTTAGCCCATGCATATAACTCTGCTGCACTTGTGATTGGATGTTCGTGTTCTACAGCCACACTTGCGTTCCTTGCCATTCGTTTTAATGTGCCACCAATCGCGTCACATGGTCCCTTGCCATGCGAAGTTGCAAAAAAGTGCCATTCAACATCAATATTGTACTTCGTTTTAAATTTACAAAGACTTGCAAAATGTTTGCAATTTTTATATTGGGATGCAGCTCCATCAGGCATAAACATCGCTTTTTTTACTTGTATTTTTGTTTGCAAAAAGGTCAGTAATGTTGAAATAAATACTTGCACCGCAATTGTATCGTGTTTTAAAACTTCAGAGATTACGATCAAACTTAATTTTTTAATTATACCTGATTCTGAATAATAAATGCAAAAAGGATGAATAGTAGCTTGTTGATTATTCCAGTTACTACTTTGGGCAGCATCTTGAAGAACAAATGAATAATTTTCGGAAAAAATCACAAATTATGACAACTTCTCCATGTTTAAGAGTATTTTTTGTATTTCTCAAGAAACTAGACTGCTGAGTTTTAATATAATCATGGGATACCAGTTTATCCAACTTTTCGCAAAAATAAGGAACAAATCCATCTACTGGTTTTACAAGTTTCTCTAAACTACATCGATCAGTTGAAACCCATTGTTCAAAACATATTTCAGACATACACTGTTCCTCGAATTTTTCTGAAAAATTTCTTTCAAAATCTGAGAGACCTGGACAAAATTCGCATTCGCGGAGGTAACAATGTTTAGTTCTGGATGATGAGCTGCATAATATTTCTTCAAAATAGTGGTGGAAATCTTTTTCGAATGAATATTTTCTAAGACAATGAAGCATTAAATTAATATTTTCATGGATTGTACAAACACAAATATTGTGAGAACCTGAACTACCAAGTAATTTGCAATGCTTTGGTTTTAGTGCTGCAAATGAACTAAATCCAATGCTATTTTTACTAACTTCTTGAAATGTAATAAAAGCTTCTCGCAATGTACAAACTAAAAGTCGCTTTTGAAAATGAATCTTCTTACCTTTCTTCTTCACTGAAACGTAATAGTTTAGTCATGGCGTGGCTCTGCTTATCTGGTCGCTTTCAAAGAACTGCAATACCTCGTTTTTAATTTCGGGATCCAAACCGTGTCCAAACCTTTTGTGGACAATACTCCTTTCCCGTTTGCCAAGCATCGAGCTTGCAATACAATGTATTTATTTGTTTCAAACTCGTCCATTACCGTTTGCGTTGACCAAGATTTCGGCAAAATCGATAGAATCCTTATTTGATCGTCTCTCGATGAACCTGGATCAGCAAATCTCTCCTTCAGTTGTCCGATCATCTCATTGTGTTCCGCAGCTTTCAATTTTAGTTGCTCCAGGTCATCTTCTTCCGCTTGAAAACCGAAGATGCGTTTCTTAATGCCATTGGTAATGTCCATATACTTTCTCCGGGGATAGTTAACATTCTGGAATTTTTTTGTCAATATTGGCGATACGTTGATACCAGCTATGCCCTTGTTGAATAGCTTAATATTATGCGTCCTGGAAAATTGTTGCTCTCCACAATCCTGAGATGATGCTGTTGTTATTGACGTAGTTGATGGTATTTCTTCGAGGCCATGTCGAGATGTAGATGGCTGCGGCTCCGCGCTGTCCATGACTGACGGTTGCACTTCTAGTTCCAGATTTTCAGCACATGGTTCGATTCTATTTAAATTCAAGCGACACGTATCACAGATTGATAGAGATGTATCCAAATTAAATTTCCACTCTAGGAACTTATGTTTTTCAATCAAATTTTCGGATAATTTACGAAGCTTTGACGAACACCGTTTATTAGGAAACGGCTTGCAATACTCGACCTTCTTGAATTCCATATTCAAATTATACTTGTTCACTCAAAAAGATTTTTTTAGTGATGTCTGTTTTCAAAAGGATGGTCATGCTTATATACAAACGTAGGTACCATTTGGATATTCAGGTATAAATATTGTGTTGGTATTGAAGCTACTCTAACAGAGAAGCTCTTTTTTCATGAAAAATACCATGGAAGACATTATAATGTACCTAAAATAATTAGATGGGTAGGTACATCAATATTAACAACTTAAATAGGATGAAACTACGCTTGATAATGAAAATAAGTGCAACTTAACTTGTGTTGGTTTCTATATTTAAAATAATAGTGTTTTCATTTCCCCTGTAAATTCTAAACGGGTTGTCTGATCGTTCAATCGTCAAAAGACAAATTGAAGGTAAATATATGTGTATCTTGTGAAACTTATCAATGCTGATGGATAATCACGATTAACTTATGGAAATGGCTTATTTTCTACAAAAAAATGATTTTGATGAAAGTAAATTTGAAATATCTCGAAAACGGTTATATTTAGGAAGTTTATTGATATGAGCACTTTCGTTTGAAATGATTTTTATAATCATATACTAACACCAAACTGAACATTTTGCCGTAAATAAAGAAATTTTCAAAAATGCCTCAAAAGTTGCTCTTAGAAAAACTTTTTTATTAAAAGTTTGTCCATCCTAGAGTTGTTTTCAAAACTTCGGCTTCCTATTCAAATTTTTATACAAAAAATATAAAAAAAATTATGCATACTTTTTTTTGTTATTTGAATTTTGAGGTTAATTTTTAATATTTTTTGTTAAAAAATGAAAAAAAAATCCGCGTATATTTTTTTATAAAGCCTTATTAGTTTCCTACAACTCCCTCTATGCAAATTTTTTTCTACAACCAACTGTTTTCGAACTACATTTTTTTTAAAAGTATGTGTGCAAAAACACATAGGCCCTTTTCAAAAATTACCCTTGAGTCAAAAGGGCTCCTCTCCTGCGGAAAATACTTGGTCTATCATACTGGCAAAGTAAAGGGTGATACGGTCAAAATTTGGTCAAGGGAAAACGCGTGTAAATCGGTGAAATCGTTTATTTAAAAAATCAAATTAAATTTCTTTTTCAAGTTCAATTAGTATAAAATTCAGGAAAAATATTCAGTTAGGCTTCCGCTTTTCCAAATCCGAATTGCCGGGCCATACGCTTGACCCCTGCCATCAGATTTTGTACAGCCACCTTGTCCACCTTCTTCGCCGCAGAAAGCCAGTTTGCCTTGAACTGCTGCTCGCCCTTAGCAGTTTTTTTGGTCTTCTTGAGGTTCCGCTTGACAATAGCCCAGTATTTCTCAATTGGGCGGAGCTCTGGCGTGTTGGGAGGGTTCTTGACCTTGGGAACCACCTGCACGTTGTTGGCGGCGTACCACTCCATGGCCTTTTTACCGTAATGGCAAGATGCCAAATCCGGCCAAAACAGTACGGAACAACCGTGTTTCTTCAGGAAAGGCAGCAGACGTTTATTCAAACACTCTTTCACGTAAATTTCTTGGTTGACAGTCCCGGAAGCTATGAAAATGCTGCTTTTCAAGCCACAGGTACAGATGGCTTGCCAAACCAGATATTTCTTTGTGAACTTTGACAGTTTCATGTGCTTGAAAACATCTGCTACCTTTCCCCTTCCTTTTGCCGTATAAAACTCCTGTCCCGGAAGCTGCTTGTAGTCGGCTTTGACGTAGGTTTCGTCGTCCATTACCACGCAGTCAAACTTCGTCAGCATCGTCGTGTACAGCCTCCGGGATCGCGCTTTGGCCGTCGTATTTTGTTTATCATCGCGATTTGGAGTCACTACCTTCTTGTAAGTCGATAGTCCGGCTCGTTTTTTGGCTCGATGCACGGTTGTAGACGATACACCCAGCTTATTTGCGGCATCTCGGAGAGAGAGGTTAGGGTTTCGCTTGAAACTACCGGCAACTCTCTTTGTCGTCTCAGCGGCTTCCGGTTTTCGATTTCCCCCCGATCCAGACTTCCTGGCTGTCGACAAACGTTCCCCAAACACTTTAATTACATTTGTAACGGTTGATTTGGCAACTTTTAGTGATTTTGCCAATTTTGCGTGCGAGTAGCTCGGATTTTCGCGATGCGCGAGCAAAATTTTGATACGCTGCTCTTCTTGCTTGGACGGCATTTTGACAACTGAAGAGTGAATTCCAAAATCAAAATAGGAGCAACATTCTACACACACACACCTTCAAAATGAGGGGTGTTCAGGTTTTTTAAATGCAAAATTGAAAGAAATACGTCAAGTTGATATTGACCAAATTTTGACCGTATCACCCTTTATCATCCAAATCGAAGATGGTCGAGCACGATTTCAGGTTTTTTCAGCTCATTCTGGATGGAATCCCTCAGCAGTATTAATGGTAGTGGCAGTATCAGTGATAACAGCAGTTTCAGTAGCAGTGATAGGAGCAGCAGTAGCAGTAGCAGTGGTGGCACCGGTAACAGTAGTAATAGTTACAGCAGTAGTAGTTTTAGCAGGAGTAGCATTGATGACATTAGAAGTAGCAGTGGCAGCTGAAGTTATTGTAATCATGGCACTAGTAACGGTAGCTTCAGTGATTGTAGTTGCTCCCATTACATTACTCGCGCTAGTCAGAATGGATTATTCATCAGCAATTACGATTGTGTTGTTAACCGCATTTGAAAGAAGCAAAGAATCAAGGTTGAACCGATCGATGCTGTTGAAAATCTCAGATGAATCATTCATTGCAGCTCCACTTGCCAAAAACTGTTGCAGTCTCGTAGAAATATTGGCTTTGCACCTCCCAGATTTCAACATGGAAAGAAAATCTTTCAGCTAATTCAATAACAGAAAAATAAAGATTTATCGGATCTTGATTGTTTCAATTAGTATGAATTCTTAAAATTGCCAATAGGAAAATTTCCAAACAGAAAACATGTCAGAAGTAACAACAAATACTGTATTCGAACGCTTCAAAATTCTGACCGATTGGAGCATTGTTGTCCTATTCGTAAAAACAGCACGCTGAGAAAAACGTTGGTGATTTTTTTTCTCTATGGACTCTTATGGACGGGACAACGTAGTGTTCGTTCCCCGTATTTTTGCTGAAAGGTACCAACAAGTTAATTCCAAAAGAAGATTTTTCACTGACTTCGGCGTCTTCAATGAATACTCAACCGCTTTTCGAAAACTTCAGGAACCTTGTTCCGTTTATGTTGCTGAGCTAGCAGCAATAAACTTCGCATTGGGGATGATTTCCGACATGCCCATAGACCATTACTTCATCTTCTCGGATAGTCTCAGTTCGATTGAGGCTATTCGGTCGATGAAACAAGGTAGGCACTCATCTTATTTCCAGATGAGTTTGCTGGTCGAAAGATCATACATGATTACCTTTGTATGGGTCTCCTCGCATTACTCGATCACAGGCAATGAGAAGATGAGATTTATGATAAAAGAATTTCACATGATGAATTTTTTCCATTAGTACGTCAAAGTTCTCTTTTAAGTTGGCAAAACGATTGGACAAGTAATTCTCTTGGGCGGTGGTTACATTCCATTATTCCAAATGTTTCGTCGAGAGCGTGGTTCAAAGGTCTGGATGTAGGTCGGGACATAATTCGCGTGATGTCAAGACTTATGTCCAACCACTAATCGCTAGACGCACATCTCTACAAAATAAACCTCGTTGACAGCAATATATGTAGGTGTAAAACCGGTTATGATGACATCGATCACGCAGTTTGGTATTTCCCTGGTAATGACGCCTCCAGAACACGACTGTATGATACCCTAGTGGCCCAAGGTAGATAACCCTTCCGTGAAGTAAGAGATGTATTGGGAACCCGTGATCTTTCCTACGTGCAGGCGATCTATGAATTCCTTTGTTTGTCTGATGCTAGAGTTTGATGTGACCATCCCCTCCTTTCCAAATGATTTCCAGCCATTGTGTCCCAGTCTTATTATCCTCCTGTTTCTTCGGTGCTTGCCCCTGCCCAGCCAGGAATTGGTCAACCATTCAAGAGTAGTACCTGAAGGTCTCAGAAACTAGTTTCCTTCTTAGATCCTTCCAATCGAAATTGTTACCCGTTAAGCTCGAGCCTGCTAAGGGGGCTATAACAGCAGAGGGCAGAGCATGTTTATCAAATTCTTTCAAAAACTGACAAATGTGGGGACAAATCTTAGGTACGTAATTGCCTTGGTCTCATACTCATGAAAATAGATTTTTTTTAAATGCAACCTATTTTGCAGATCGAATTCCCGAATAACGGAATGTCAATTATTTTGATAATAGATATAACGAACAGAACGATCTCTACAATTAAAAACAAAATCCTTGTTTTTCATCCATCATCAAATACATCTTCGCAGTTCAAGTGTCACAAACCCCGCACGCCTGTGTAATTGCCATCGAAATTAATGAAGAAAGCTTCTCACCATCAAAGTCAAAACACGCTATTGCTGGCCATCATCCAAACGCGCGTGCCAATCCTTCGCGTTGTCGACGGACGGACGGTCGTCGTAGTGGGGTAAACATCGTAGCATCTCAAAGCACTATTTACGGTCTATTAAAATGCCTGACATTCCCTCTCCGATCCCGATCCTAACAATGACAACTGTCTTTGACTTGCACTGACAAATGACCATCGCTCGCTCCGCGCTAGCCCCAACCAGGCCACACCTCTGCTACTGCTGAGAATTTAGCGAATTAACATTTTTTGGATCGAGTTCAAGACCGAGCGCGTCCCTCGTTTGAGTCCCGTTCCTACGCCATGGCTTGTTCTAATCGGTTTTATTGCTGCCACCCGTTTATTATCATTACGAAGCGAAAATCGATTGTAAAGTACTGCCAATTTCGCGTTGGTACCATTATGTGCGATTGGCCTTCGTCCCGATTAATCGCCCCAATTTGCTGTTTCCCGAATCGACAGACAGAAACCCACTTGAAGGTTGAATCGCGCATTGGCACAAAACAAGAACTGTTGTTGCAATTTGTTTATATAAATATGAAAAGCAAGAAATCCAAGTGAGGTCGCACTCCTTAAACTGAACGGCCGGGGGGTTTTGAATTGCAAAATCAAATTTCCCACTTGTAATTTGTTCGTGAAATTGGAAGGAAATTTCGTAAACAGAAACATCAAACAAGTGTTTGGAAGGAGAAGATAGAAGCATTGTATCAATTTTGGGAATTCCATTAAATTGTCAATCAACAATTCGAGCTGATTATTATTTAGTTGCTGGTTTCAATAGAAACGAATCAGTAGCAGCTGGTTTTCATCAGCAATGTAGATGTGAGTGTTAGTCAATATTGTATTAACAATACACCTAAAAGCAAGTGATTGCTTTCCTTAAAAGTCAAACTCTGTGAAGTACTTGAATCACTCGCCCAGGAATTTGACTGGGTTGCATCAAATTTCAATAAAGATTCTATGAACTGACCTATAGCTTTTGAAAAAAAAAGCCGGCTGTTGACCTTTTTCCAATCCATCTATTGCAACAGAAGTCAACATATTACACCACTGCACACTGTTTCTTTTCACCGTTTACCGTATGTTGTCGGATCCGTTGTTGACTCTCTCACGCATGACTGGCAAGTCACGATAGCTAATTAGTGATTATAAACACCGAAGCAAACATTGTACGCACCCGACCAATTGTGGAAACCTATTAAAAAAGACACATTCTCAGCTTTTAGCGAGCTGCAAGATAGTGACACAAGATACGGCCCACTGTCCTCTTTCGGAGCACGCTCATATGTCGTTACGTACTTGTTATATTGAGCAAATTAAACCGCTGCTTGAAACTACCTACCTGCCTAACTGGCAATCAACACCCATTTTCCGCCTCTTGAATAGTGCACCCTTCCAATGAACTAACGAGCGACAGCTAATTTGAAATTTGTCTAATTTAATGTGTTTTCGAGTGGCTCAAACACACACCCTGTGCGATCCCAAGATCCCCGATGCCTGGTCATTAATTTCACTTTCATCCGAACTGGACCCTGCCCCCCGTAGATGACCATCTACGGCTATCTGCAACAACTCCATTTGATGGAGAGGGCGCCCCCTAGCTGGGTAAATATGAAAGGTTGCTTTCGGGGAGGCGGGGAGGGATGTTCAAAATTCACAAGCTAGAGCCAGTACTTATTAACCGTTGATCAACCCTGCTTCGCACAATCAAGAGCACTCCGACCGGCATTATCCGCCTTCAGGTGGAACGGTGGATTAATCATACATACGGCCGGCAGCCGGAGCGATTCGAGGAAGAAAGTCGAGCAAATAAATAAGAAGCTCAATTTATTAAGTGTCAGTAAGTGGTTCATTAGCGAATGAGCGAGCGAGCGAGCGAATGAGGGAGGAAGTGCAATGTATTTGGAGTGCCTATGGTCTGTTGTCACTTGTGCGGAGGCGGCATAAGTGCGGAGTCCATAACCAGCATCCCCACTTGATCATCGGACGGTTGAAGTGTATGGGAGTTGTGGTGAAAATGAAGAAATAAAATTTTCCAATTCAGTTACCAACAATCCCGATTGGTGTGGAATCAATGATGTGAAAAGGGAGGTTGCATTAGGACTTAGTATACACACTTAGATTATTTTACCGAAATCTGTGAAATATTACCGAAATATCAACAGCTTAACGTTCAGTAAACAGTTCGGTGATTTTTCACAGATTTCCTGTAATTTTACTCAGATATTCAGTGAAAAATTACAAGAAATCTGTGAAAAATCACCGAACTGTTTACCGAACGTTCAGCTGTTGAGATTTCGGTAAAATTTCACAGATTTCGGTTAAATAATCTTAGTGTATGTGTAATGTTTGAAAGTGATTGCGTGTTCCTTGAAGAAGCTGATTGAAAATAAGAGTGGTCTCACAATTATCTGTTCATCAAATACTGTCATTTGCACAGCAAAAAAATAATTTTGATATCACATCAAAGTGGATGCACTACAATCATGTCGAAAATTTCATGTAATTTTTATGACCACATAAATAAACAAATGCAGTAAAAGCAGCGTAATGTCAGTTCATGCATTGTATTAATGATAATTTTGTCCTTTTTAGCAAGTAATATTACACCATATTTTCGACATGATTGTAGTGCATCCACTTTGACGTGATATCAAAATTATTTTTTTGCTGTGTGAGTTTCCAATACCATAAGAATGAGATTGTTCACAACTGATAAAGGGCTGCCTAGAAACTACGTAGACAATTTTTGAGATGTTTCAGACCGCCGGTCCCCTGCGGAGACAGTTAACCATACACATTTGTTTAAATATGTATCGACCGAAATCTCCCCAAGAAACACTGGCAACATCTTTCATATAAAAAATAATAGAATATCCACTTGTACATTGAGTGAAATGAACTAAATTTCTCAACTCAAGCAACCCCTTGCCCGTGTACGTCCATGTCTGCGAAGCCAGTAAATCAATTATGATTGGCGAGACCTGTCTTTCCCTTTTTCTGCACTGGTTATAAGCGAAAGAAGACCTTTCAACCGAACTCAGCTTACAGCCGGTGATCGAAGTAGGACATGCCGCCGTAATGCCACCGCTCGAGTGAATGATAAATTATAATCCTTTAGAAGCCCATCGCACAATAATGGTATGCTGATTTCCTTCAGTGAGTGTGAGAATTGAGCTAATACGTCTTTGAAAGTAACTAAGGTTGATGTGGCACTTGAAACTGGAAATCAATTTCGTAGCGATTTTGGCACAGCAACCTCTTTCCCGGAAAGCCTTTAATCAGATTTAATTTCCGATTTGGGAAAAACTTAATGAATGAAGTTTCACTGGCTTCATTTAATTGAGTGCATTATTTTAATTAACACCAACGTTCCCTATCCGCTTCGGCACACAAAGCCACGTTCCGAAACCCCTTTTCCCTGTTCTGTGAAATCGATTCTCCTGTCGATCGAGAGTCACCCTACTGGCTTTTGTTTTCCAAGTTTTAATCCATCAGACGCCTCTTTGCTTCTTGAATTCATCAACCCACCCACCGAAAAAAAAAATCCACGCTCTCACTCCTTCGCTCTCTTACCCCATCATCAGCTGTGAGTGAAAAGGACCTGACTGACTGGCTGATGGTAAGCCATCAATATCGTTCGCTCGAACCAATCTGGCTAATTATTTTCCATGCTTTCCGGATCATTTGGTAACTTTTTCTTACCGTTCACCCACTGGCGTTTTCCCCCGAGCTTAGCTGGGTCGGGAAAATCCCCGGTCATTATTGTGATGAGATGAGTCGTACCGACCAACCTACTATATGCATCTCACCTTGCTTGACCACAGTGGCGTTCCCTGGTGTGGGCAGGGGGGGATGATCAGTCTGAATAATTTGGGGATGAAGATAATCTGGTTAAAATATTTAAACTTCAATAAACTATAACTTTAATAACAGTGGCGTTGGTGGTGTAGTGGTAAGCGTGATTGCCTCCCACCCCAAAGGACCTGTTTTCAATCCCAGGCGGCACCACCGGGATTTTCAGAGGCATAAAATCAGTGCTGCAAAATCTCGACAGTACACGGTGATATTGACAATTCTTCTTTGGTCACTCATTTGAGCTAACAGTCACAGTCAAAGCTAACCATGTAAATTGTCAATGACAATGTTGACAGTGACGAGCATGCGTAGATTTTTATATTTACTAGATTTGGAACGAAATTAAATGACTTGAGCGACACAAATACATAGAGCCGTTAATGTTAACACCCAAGTAACATTGCAAGTGTTATCAAGGTTTTAAAGCAATCTACAATTCTAAATCATGGTCTACATAACCCTCATAAAACTCAAATTTTTACTTGAGCAAGCATCCGGAACTTCTTGGATAACAATAATGTGACACAGAATGTATGAAATTACACAGGTGAATCTTTGTCATTAACGAAAAAATGAAAAAGATTTTGACGAAGGTTTTTTGAGAATCAAGTCTGTCAGTGACTGTGTGACGAACAATTGTGTCAATATCGCGTGCAAGTCTGTCAATGACAATGATAAATCTCAACACTGCATACAATCTATGATCACACCTTCCTTCGGAAGTAAAGGGAAGTAAAACCGTTGTCCTCGGGGAATCTAACAATACATGGTTCAGCTGCCCATTTTTGTCCACTCGCGTTTTTTAAGACATGCATATTTTTCAACAACACGAGGCTGTTGGTACATTAGTTCTTATAATATTGTTATTTCAGAATCGGTTATTCACTGCTCATTCTCAAGAATGTACATTTTTAAAATCTGGAATTCTATGAATGGATTTAATGCAGACAAGACCCGCCAAGTGGCGGATGTTGTTATGGAAACTCTTGTTGGAAAGCATGTCGAAAATGCTTATGAGTTAAGGACGGGTGTTTGCTACATACGTAAATGGATTGTGACAAACTAAACTTCTATAAATATGTGTTGCTAAAAATGAAAAAAATAAGTTTTGTTTGAAAAGGGGAGTAACCCAGTCACGCTACGCCCCTGCTTGTCGGAGCCCAATTTGGTGAAAAATCATTCCTGATGGGGATGCCGATTTGGCACCGATTAAGCTACACCGAAGAAGGGGAAATGAACCTTTTCGTCAGCTTCGAACAGCACGTTGCAAACCAAATCAAGCCAAGTAGGTGGGTATATATATGTAGTGCAGTAATCCAATGGTACAGAGTGCAAGTGGAAAGCTAGCTATTGGGAAACGAGGAACCCGACAGGGAGCCAGAATGGATGAAAAACAATGAATTCAATTCAAGCACTAATTGGCTTCATTCGTTACACTTTTTCACAAAAGTATTACCGGTTTGGGTAAGGTTTTTTTTTAAATGCACGGTGATGATGGAGCTGGGAGTGTGCTTAGGGATCATGCATCGCTACTGGAAGGTGTAGATGCTCTGGTTTCGGTTTTTGTTGCCAGAGGTGTCGAATTAATTTTATTAGATTTCAATAGTTGGTTGGATCACAACCTCTTTTGATTTATCTTTCTTGTGACATGAATATTAGTGTTTGTAAATACTATTTTATTCTGGTCAACCGTCGTTTTGATTCATTTTCACTAGAACTAGTTTTAATTTTTCCCCATAATAATTTGTAATATTCTCCCGGAATATTGATCAGATTTCCCATAGCACACCATTCAAAATTACAGTGGAATTAATGGTATAATTAAATTTTTAAGTAATCGTCCGAATTCACTAGTAACAGTTTTGGTTTAATCATGCACTTTTAGATCATGATTTAGGTTTCAAAAATGCATCAAAACCTCGATAACGCTCCCAATGTTACTTGGGTACAGATTTAATTAAGAAATTCTCTTCAGCATGCCCCAAGTAATCTCCAAACAATTTCAGATATTCTCCTTCAAATTCATTTGAAATCTTCTTCGTAATTCCCATGAAAATATCCTCAATATTGAATTTCGGCTTTTTTTTTTCCTTTGTTCGGGACTTAACATTACTGCGACCAGTAAATTGATCTATTGTAGTATATCCCGTGTCCTTAGTTTAGTGCGTGTCGTATTACTCCATCACTATTGAGAAATGATGAAGTATTCGGTTTTGATACAGTTGTCATTCTTGCCTTTATCGCAAGGAATCGATTCTAATTGAAAGGTCCCGCTATTTATACCCTTCGGAGTGTTGAAACACCCTCCAAAGGCGCGCCCCTTTGTCAGTCAAAATTGGATTCCTTAGCAACAAAATTAAGGTATGACACCGATAATGACCATGCATCAGAACCCTAGTCTTAACCATTTCAAATTAGGGAACAACGAATAGAAGATTAGGAATCACATAGATGAAGACAACTAACTCATTTTTTTTCCTTGTTTCAAGATCATCCTCGGTAGACAAAGCCGAGTCTTGTCACTATCAAACAAGGCATAAAAAGTAACAAGGACTAAGATGTGTTCCTTGGATTACTAAAAAATCCTGTTCCCCTAGTTTGAAGTAGTCAGGACTAGGAATCGGTGGTAGATCTTACATCCCGTAACGTACCACGAAAAGGTGATCTACCCACGTTACGGGGCAATTTCGTCTTAGATGTCGTGTTGAACTATCCTCAGATTCAGATTTCCTTTGATTTTTCATCAGAATTCAGTAAAAATTCTTGTCTGGATGCGTTTGAGCTTTTAGGCGCTTGGAATGCTCATCGGAATTTCTTTGGAATTATCATCAGAATATTTTTCAGGGTTTTGTTCAAACTCTGTACATAATTATGTTGATTTGTTTTAGAACTTATTTGAAAATCCACTCTACTGGAAAAACTGGCAGAACTCGAATCCAACCAGGAATCGATGACACCCGGAAAACAACCAGGATTTTGATTGCAATCGACACATTATTTTTACTTTATTTTGATTGAATTCTGTAAACTTATAAACTAATTGTACTGGCGATGGGCCCAGCGCAGTGACTTGTCCTGAATGACCTAAAATGTGTTAAAGTAATTTTACATGATTTAAATTTTATCGATTTTGCGCTCATGCAGAATTTTGAATTCCACCATATTTTGTTTTGATTTTTTGGGACAAGTTGCATTACCTTTGGATGCAATTTGAGATCACATGAGCAGGCGGAACAATATCGCATAAAAACAGAATGTGTATAATACAAAAAAAAACGTCATGTACTTTTTTGCTCTATTTCATGTACTTTGTATGCAAACTGATTTTTACTTTTAAGCGGTGAAACACTAAGCTTAACGACATAATTTGTCTTATTCTGGAATAAACAATCATATGAAAAGACCGTAATTTCAAGCTCTTCGAAGTTTCATATATTTTTCGGAGTCCTTAAGTGGTTTTACTGATCAGACTTATAATGGAGTCCAACACATACCGTGCTTATCAGCATGCTTGGCATGCACAGTTGTACACACCAACTGCTCTTTTGCTTATAACTTTTCACTCAGTTGTTGAAATTTGTTTTTCTTTAAAGTAATTTATAGATTAGGATCATAGTTAACTATAGACTTACAAAGAAAAGGTAAATCTTAACATTTAAATCAACACCAATGAATTTTTACAGTTTAAGTCCGATATGTGCAGCGAGCATTTTTCACCTCATTTGTACAACGCAAAAACAAATACAGTTTATTACTAGAATTAAAATCTACTTTTTTACGTATCTATAACAAGTTTAAACTCTATTCTATCGACTGCTTCAAAAATAATTATGTTTCGTTCGATAACGGCACCGGTGGTGTAGTGGTAAGCGTTATTACCTCTCACCCCAGCAGGCCTGGGTTCAATCCCAGTCGGCGCCGCCGGGATGTTCTGAGGCATAACATCTCTGATCACGCCTTCCTTCGGATGGGAAGTAAAGCCGTTGGTCCCCGGTTCTTGAGTTGATGGGTCGATAGGTAGGGTCCAGGTGTAGGAACTGCTTTCCTGGCACGTCGGTAGCATTGGTGCTCAGCACGGAAAACAAGATCGACGGAAAAAAACAAACCAAAGGAAAAAAAATTATGTTTCGTCAACTGTGCGCAAAGTTATTAGCAAATGAGCAGTTCGTGACCAAAAATGTGTATGCCAAGCATGCTTATCGGACTTTTCCTTTGGTAGAGTTTCCTTAGTCCGGGATATTATTTAATCATGAAATCTTTATAACTGTTTGCAGTCTCAGAATGTAAAAAGCTATTAACGAAATCATGAAACTTGAACCTCTGCACCCGGGATCTTGAAAAATTCCATGTCTTAAAAAATTCTATGTTCTAAAACCAGAGCAAAATTAAATTACATTATGCTATCAATACCTTATTATTGGTAAGTTGTGCGCTGTAGCAAGTAAACAGCATATTCGGCTATCAAGGCAAAATTTTATATTGTTTTGATATTTTATTATCATGAATCAAATAGCTTAATTTGACCTGATAGCAAAACTAGCAATTAATATGTCATTAAAATAATCAATTTAAAAAATATATAAATAGCTTGATTAGATATAGAAGCAAAATGTGATATTAATTTGCTTTGATTTTTGTTATTCTTTAGGTATGGTAAAAATTACTTCCCCTTGAGATGTTTTGATATTATTTTTAGATATTTACCTCTTATAGCAAACTAATAGCAATTGGTGATGTTCATTGCGCCAATTTTAAAATATTTGCTTTTGCTTTGATATTTTCATCTACTCTAGATAAAATTTTCTCTAGATTTTCCTACGATTCAGGCCAAAATGTCTGCTTTCAAAATAATCTTATGATTTTCTCTGGCATTCGCTTGAAATGTGAATACATAACAGCCTTAGGAATTCTCGCATACCATTTTAGGAAGCCCCTCTTAGCAACTCTTAGAATTCTCTCAAGAGTTATCTTAATATTTTCAATAATTCGCGAGAATTCCCATAAATCTATTGTCATAATTATGTAAGATATAGTTTGGAAATTTATCCCTGGAATATTCATAAGAAATTCCATGGAGTTCAGCTAAGAGCTGTCTTGGAAATCTACCGTATGCGTGATAATGTTTGCACCATCGTACAAATAAGGTTCCCGTTTCACCTGTGCATACAATGCACAGTGGTCCAGAATGCAGATTTAGGTGGAAGTTTGAGAAGTTTGAGAAAAGGGTTTTGAGCCTGAAATTGAAACTTTAGACTAAAAGTCTTTCTTACAAAGCTGTTCCTTATAGTTAGGCCCTCATTTTTATGACAGTGAATTTTAGGGTGGTTCCTATTACCATTAAAACCAAAAATCTAACTTTTTTGTTTGAATAAATTAAGGTATACATTCTTCGGCAAAGCTATAGCTGAGCTAACTTCAAGCAACTTTGTTGGAACCAATTTTTTTGTATCTCTTAAATTGGCCGATTAAGAGCTATTTTTTTGTTTTAATTGAGTTAAGGTGGCTCTTAAAAAAACAATTGTTTTGCTTTAGTTTTCTTATTTCGAATTTCTCAGCAAAGGTGTCTGCAAATAACTTTTAGATCTTAAGAATTTTTCAAATGGTAATATCTCTGATTGAGGCAAACAAAAAATAAGTTTTTTTACGGCATTTGAAAGGGTGTATGTTATTCTAAATAATATGAAAAAATTGGAGGTATATTATTTTATAAACTCGTATAAAATCAATTTGAATTTATTCATATTTTTTACTATATTTGATTATATTTTTTTGTATTAGAAGAGATACAGGCAAAAAAATTCGCTATACAACATTCGTCTTAAAGAGTTTTAAAAGTCTTCAGAAGATGACTTTCATGATAAATTTCAAATAAAAAGTTATTGGCAAAAGATGGATTTCATTGGACCACTCTAATGACCAATTTAAATAAAATGTGCTAGTTTTTTTGTTTCAATATTTGGACATTTAGTGTCTTCGAAGAAGTTTTTGTTCTTTAAAATTCTCTTATTTTGGTGTTTGCAAACGTCAGGGTGGTCCTCAAATTAGGGATTTTTTAAAACATACTTTTATGTTTTACAAAATAAAAACATGTGTTGTTTAAAAAATTGTAGCTTAGTTAATTGCGAGCAACTCTGTTGAAGTTTTTTTTCTATCCCTTAAGGTGATACTCTAAGGAAGCTTTAGCGTGAATTTTCAAAGGCACAAATGTCAGCTTCTACAAAACATACAAATTTGAAATTGCTACTCTCTGTTTATAGTAGCACAGCAAACAAGGAGTAGCAATTTAAAATTTGTATGTTTTGTGGAAGCTGACATTTGTGCCTTTAAAGTTTCACGCTAAGGCTTCCTTAGAGTATCACCTTAACGTTCTCATTTTAGAGTAATTTTTCGGAGTTCACTTAGGGTGTTGCGAATTGCGAGAAAAAATAGTTTTTTAGCGCTAACTTTATTATTTCAAATTTCTCATGAAAGTCATCTTGTAGAGACTTTTAGAACTCTTTAAGACGAATGTTTTATAGCGAAATGTATTGCCTGTATCTCTTATTGAGAATAACATACGCCCTTTCAAATGCCGTAAAAAAACTTATTTTTTGTTTGCCCCAACCAGAGATATTAACATTTGAAAAGTGCATATATATAGTATAAAGACGTCAATAACTCTTGATCGGCGAAAGATATTGACATGCTTTGAGCAGTAAAAATTTGCGCCTTCTTAAGATCTAAAAGTTATTTGAAGACACCTTTGCTGAGCAATTCGAAATAAGAAAACTAGAGCAAAACAGCTGTTTTTTGTAGAGCCACCCTAACTCAATTCAAGAAAATAGCCCTGAAGGCCAATTCAAGAGATACAAAAAAGTTGTTTTCAACAAAGTTGATTGAAATTAGCTAAGCTATAACTTTGCCGAAGAATGCATACCTTAATTTATTCAAACAAAAAGTTAGATTTTGATATTAATTATAAAAGGAACCACCCAGGAATTCATTGTAATAAATATGAGGGCCTAACTATAAGAAACAACTTTGTAGAAGTAACTTTTAGTCTAAAATTTCAATTTCAGGCTCAAAACATATAATTCCACCTAAATCTGCATTCTGGACCACTGTGCAATGCCTTGATTTTCTTTGCATGCACGTAACTTGTAGCTCATACCGTAGTAGGCTGTGTATAAAAGAAAATGATTTACCTTGTTTGACAGTTGCACCATGACGAAGTGGCAGCGTGTTCGTGAGATGTCCCACGCGCAAATGTCGCAAAAATACATTTCAATCGCCGTGGGAGTGTCCCGGTGGACCGTCAAAAGGGTTTTAGACCGAGAAAAGAAAGGACAACTATCCGCGAAGGTGGCCACAGGTCGTCCGAGGTCAACTCGGCTTCCGAGGGTTATCGCTGCTATCAAAAGGAAGATTCGGGTGAATCCAGTGCGTTCAATAAGGAAAATGGCAAAGGAACACAGGATCAGTGACTTTACGGCACGGAAGATCGTAAAGGAAGATTGCGGGGCGAAGTCGAGGGCACGAAAAAAAAACTCACATGATTACAAACCGCTTCCGGGAGCTAAGAGTCCAACGATGCAAGAAAATCTTGAACTTCCTTAAGCGAAAAAATCCGGTAATCCTGTTCACCGACGAGAGCATGTTTACCGTCGATCCCGTATCACATTCCAGAACCGACCGGTATATTAGTTCTCTTCCGGTAAAAACGTGGCTGACGAGAACAAGAACGTGTATCTTCCCAAGCATCCTGCTAGCGTTATGGTGTTTGGATTGGTGGCTTCCGATGGCAAAAAAATGGACCCGGTGTTCATTCCAGAAGGCGACAAGGTCAACACGGAGGTCTACATCGGGTAAGTAAGTATGTTCTTCCGTGGATCAAAGAGTAGTACGGTCCGAAGCCAAATGTTGTATTTCAACAAGATGGGGCTCCGTGCCACACCTCAAACCGCACTCAGAAGTGGTTGCTGGAACATCTGTGGCCGCCATCCGGCCCCGATCTTAATCCGCTGGATTACTCAATATGACGCGTCATGAAGGCCAAGGCCAGTTCTAAACGATACCCGAGTACAGCAAGCCTCAGACAAACATTGACCCGTACCTGGAGAGAAATAGATCCAGACTACATTATTAGAACCTGCCGTGCATTCCGGAAGCGTGTGGAGGCCGTAATTGCAGCAAGTGGAAACTCGATCGATGATTACCATAGTTTAAGACTCTGAGCAACATCCCCTCTTTGAAGAAATAAAAAAAAACTCTAAAACGAAATTATTGAGAATTTTTTTAATTTTGACATTGCTCAATGGTGCAAACATTATAACGCATACGGTAAATGGAGCTATCTAAAAAATTTCAGGCTTTTCTTCAGTAAATTCTTTCAAAATTCAGCACAGTATTCTCAAATCATTTTTCCGGAATTCCATTCAAGTTCCGTTCTCAAAATTTGTCTTGCCTTTCTGTACTGAATTATTTATAAAAATCGTATTTTGATCCCTCAACTACACACAATGCACTCAAGTAATAATTTAAAACCACGATAAAACTTGTTACATATCGTACCTTGATTAGCTGTTTCCATTGAACCGGGAAACTATGTTAGAAAACTATGAAAATCCGAGGAAAAAACCGAGGATATTTTTTTAAATCCTGTAGCTACCTTGTCTGTTTTTGGAATTTTTCTGTGATTCTCTGCGAAAGTCCTTCTTCTTCTTGTTCGCATTTCAAGCTTATTGCTTAGCGCATATTAGCTTATTGCGTGCTCTCAACTTAGTGTTCTAAATGCACTTCCACAGTTATTAATTGAGAGCTTTCGATGCCAATACCAATGCATAAATTTGTATATTGTGTGACAAGCAGGGAAGTCGAGAAAATTTCCAACCCACCGCCTCCGGCTTGGTAATACCGTGCCTTTACTGACTAGGCTATGAGGCCTATGCCGAAAGTCCTATGGAATTTATTTTAGAAGTTTTGAGAAAGAGCTACTATGAAATTATACTCATAGCTTCCTCTACTATTTCCGATGAATTGCCATCAGCATATATAATATTATTCCAAGGGATAATATTCCCTTGGAATAAATAATATGAATAGTAATATACCCTTGGACTGCTATCAAATAATTGATATTTTTCGCAGAATTCCTATATTCAGGTTCAGATTACCATGGAATTATTTTCACATTTCATTTTAATTACTGTATGAATTCCATTGGAGTTATTTTCAGAATTTTCATTGAATTGACGTCATGGTTCTCATGAAGCTTTCATTGAAATGGATTTGTTATTATCCTCAAAGCTTTCATGGAATTCTCCTCTGGGTTTCTATGGAATTATTCTGCATTTCTCCTAACAATCCCCATCAAATTCTCCTCAGGATTATTAGAGAATTATACTCTTGACTCTCATGGAATTCTCCGTAGAATTCACTTGAACTTTGACTTGATGTAACGATATTAATTCAGCCTTTATTTGAATAATTGTTGAACATAGACCACTTTATCATTTGTTTAGATTTTAAGCACCTAAATCTGGTGATATTAATCAGCCGAAAGCTTAACAGTTTTATCAATTATAAGCTTTTAAAGGCATTACATAACATTCTTTTACAGCCTTTTTTCAGCCTTCTAGTTCTATTTAAAAAACATAATAGGAGACTTCTTCATATGTTATGTATTTTTATATGAGACTGCTTTACCACTATCACTTTGGTGGGGACGTAAACCGAACGTTTCACACCTGAAAGTGTTAGGGCGCAGAACATGTGTCTATGTGCCGAAGGAAAAGCGAAGCAAACTCCAGGAAAAGTCGAAGGAAATGAGTTTGTCGGCCATTCCAGTAACAAGGTTTTAGTCGGAAGTTCGGCACTGACTACGACCAGGTGTTTTCTCCGGTGGCAAAACAGGTAACATTTCGTTCTTTGCTAACCATTGCCACCCGTCTTCAACTTCTAGTGAAACACGTCGATGTCAAGACGGCCTACCTGTATGGGACACTTACCGAGGCCGTATACATGCGTCAACCGAAAGGATACGAGACTGGGAATCCCGCAGAAGTTCGCCATTTGAAGAAAAGCTTCTACGGTCTGAAGCAATCCGGACGAATTTGGAACCAGACGTTTGACGATTGCTTCAAGCAGCTGGGATTTCTTCAATCAACTGCTGATGCGTGCCTATACGTAAGGACCAAGGGTGAGAAGCAAGCGTTCATCCTTCTGTACGTCGACGAAATGCTCATTAGACTGATGCAAAATTTGACATTTTCCCTCCATAGTGCTTAAGCGGTTCCAAATTGGGCCCTGATTAGCCTCCCAAAATTTGAACTCATTTAGTGAGAAACTGACTTGGCACAAACCATTTGAAGTTTATATGGAAATTACTATGAAGAAACCATAATTCCGGTTTAAATCTATCTTAAAATTCACCAGTTCACTCTACTTTAGAAAATTATAGCTGAGCTTGTTGAAAACTTTCTCAGCTACAACTTTGTTCAAGCGCACTTTTCGATCAAATGCAAGGAACAAAAATTATTAAGGATTCAAGTATCTGATGTCATATGATTATGCTCAATCATCTGTTCAGCAGGCAACATTGATGTTTATGGCGCGTAGAGTAAAGGACAAAAATCGTGGCTACTATGTCGCACTGCAGAATACAGTGCTGCCCACAATATAGTTGTTTAATCTTGCCATAAGATTATCAATCTCTTAAACAATTAATAACTATTAAATTTGACGTTTGGCGGCAAAACGATTTTCTGCAAAATTGTAGCTGATAAAAAATCCCATGAGAATAGCAATAGAACTTGTTAACAGTACAATATGGAAAAAGGCTAGAAGACAATGAACAAAAAATTTTGTTTTCCAATAGTAATTTCCATATAAACTTCAAATGATTTGTGCCAAGTCAGTTTCTCACTAAATGAGTTTGACTTTTGGGAGGCTAATCAGGGCCCAATTTGGAACCGTTTGAGCACTGTGGAGCGAAAATTTCAAATTTTGCATCAGTCTAATGCTCATCGTGTGTGAGACCGAGGCGGAATATGAAGCGATCCTGAAAGCATTATCGAGCAAGTTCAAAACCACTTCCCTTGGCGATGTGCGGCAGTACTTGGGCATACAGGTGGAGCGGGAAAATGATAGAAGGTTTCTGCTCAACCAACAGTACTACATCCAGCGGCTGGCGTCGCTATTCGGACCAGAAACGGCAAAGCCATCACTTATCCCGATGGATCCCGGCTATTTTCAAGCAAAGAAGGAGGTGTCCTGCAAGCTACCTAACAAGACTTCGTACTCCAGTTTGGTTGGTGGTTTGCTCTATATAGCGATCAATACGAGGCCAGATGTAGCGATCAGCGTTTCGTTACTTGGGCGAAAGGTGAGTGCCCCGAATGCAGCAGATTGGACTGAAGCAAAGCGCACTATGCGGTATCTCCTAGCAACCAACGTTGCAAATACTCATTTCAGCTAAAATAATGTTTTTCGGAATAATAAAATCAAAAGATGGTACGATAACATGTTTTACTTGTAACTCACAAGAAGAGGTTACACAGTATGCGTTTGAAACATAAAAACTGAAAATTTTGCTTTCTATGAGTCACAATCAGCGATTTACTGATCGCTGAGTGAGTGCGTGAGTGAGTAAGTGAGTGAGTGAGTGAGTGAGTGAGTGAGTGAGTGAGTGAGTGAGTGAGTGAGTGAGTGAGTGAGTGAGTGAGTGAGTGAGTGAGTGAGTGAGTGAGTGAGTGAGTGAGTGAGTGAGTGAGTGAGTGAGTGAGTGAGTGAGTGAGTGAGTGAGTGAGTGAGTGAGTGAGTGAGTGAGTGAGTGAGTGAGTGAGTGAGTGAGTGAGTGAGTGAGTGAGTGAGTGAGTGAGTGAGTGAGTGAGTGAGTGAGTGAGTGAGTGAGTGAGTGAGTGAGTGAGTGAGTGAGTGAGTGAGTGAGTGAGTGTGTGAAAAATCGCTGATGTTGACTCTCATGAAGTGAAATAAACAGATTTAATATGTCAAACACATTTTTTTAAACCTCTTCTTGTATCTTACCTTGCTAGCGACAAAGCATTTTCGATTGCATTTGGGCGGCAAGAATGTTGACCTGAAGGCTTACGCGCATGCAGATTGGGCAGGCGATCATCGGGTCCGTAAGTCAAATAGCGATTTTCTGATTATGTTCGGTGGAGGTGCGATCAGTTGGGTGGAAAGGAAGCAAACCTGCGTTGCCCTAACTTCAACGGAGGCTGAGTTTATTGCTGCTGCGAGGCATGTCAAGAGCTTCTCTGGATTTGAAAGCTGATGAAGGATTTCTACGAGCCGGAAACTCAAATCCTGCTACTCGAGGACAACCAGAGTGTCATCCGACATTTGGAGTCGAATAAACTGGAATGCCGGTCCAAACACGTTGACACCAAGTTCCAGTTCACCAAGGATCTTGTTCAACAAGGCATGCTGTTCCTAATCTACTGTCCAACGGAGCATATGGTTGCGGACATGCTCACCAAACCATTGAACAAACTCAAGATAGCAAAACATCGAACACCGGCTGGTGTGCTACCTGTGCAGTTCGAAGAGGAGTGTTGAGATAACGAACCATCACAGCAACCAGCTGAAACCTAAACCTATCAAAGTAGCCTGTAAAGAACGATTAATAAAGATTTATTCAATCCTTAGATCAGTTGTTTTTTTCCACGCTCTGCTAACAAACATATGTGTGACAAAAGGTATGATCATTAACTTGAAGCACGACAAATTTAAGTGGAATGATAGCAACCGGAAGAGTATTTTACAGCACTGGATAATTGTAAACAACTCTCAATTTCAAGTGCAGTAAACACAGTGTTGACATAAGTGAGCGATTTATTTCGATGGTCATTTGGATGCTATTTTAGCGCCATATTGAATTTTTGAAATGCGGTCTGAAACTTAAGTGCAATATAAAGTTATGAACAGACAAAACACCGAAATTGTTGATACTTCCGACGATGGCTATTCCGAAAAAGCTCCTCTTGTCTCTACTGCTGGCGCTGCTAGGGATTATAAAGGTGCCAAGCATGCTGGATAGCCTGATTTCTCGCGTAATACGAGAAAAAGGCCTATCATTGTTTATCGATTCTCTTCGTCGCTTTTCTCTTTCGCGAATAACGCGACTGCAGAAACATTTTCCACTGAGTGCGTTATTTCAGGCTAACATAATCTTCTATCGAACTGTGCTGCGATAATAGCGAGAAATTAATTTATGCTGCCGTGGTAACCCAAAGTCGATTAAAAAAATCGATCAATGAGGATAGGCCCTTTTCAAATATTACGTGAAATTGAGAGTTTGCAGAAGAAGTTTGTTCGCTACGCGCTCCACTATCTGTTTTAGCGTGAAAAGACTAACTTGCTGTTACACCTTTCGAACAAAGAAACCATTTTGTTGTTGCAATGCTCATTACCAACGAGACTGATTCCCTCAAATGTACAAAACTTAATGGATAATTACTTAGAATTATAAAAATACTACTGGATACTCACAGAGACTCAATTATGAAGAACAAAAATAACGTTAGCAATGTTAACTATTTCAGTATCCGATATTGACTTTACTCCGCAAAGCTCGCCAAGAATTACCTCAACTGTGGCAACACTTCTACCCAAATGAACCTGCTTCCATCTTTATCGCCTCGCCTCCCCCTCCCCACCACACTTTTACTTCTAATTAATTAATTGATCGAACCGATCCAGGACGAGAAGAAGATGATTAGTGTTTGGTTTCCCACTAGTCGCTGCCTTGCGCTGTTCGTACAAACATGTCGGTGTGTTGGTATGTGCTCTACGACCGCTAAGCATCATTTGTTGGGTAAAGGAAAGCAGCAAATCATCTAACTTGCTTGTTTCCTAGTTCCCAGAACCCCTTTCATCGTCGTAGGCAATTGAGCAAGTGATAATGAACGAGCTCGTGCTACTGTTCATGGGAAACACCAATCAGATTCTGAGATTTTTGCCACCGTCATCATCTCCGTGCCAAGAAGATTCCTGGGCAGAAAAGTCAGTAGATAGTAAGATGGTACGAGGAAAATCAATTTCAATCTAGGCTCAAATCTTATGCCAATCGGAAGTGAACGTGAACCGGACAAAGTCAGATAGTTTATCTCTTTTTGGCTTGCAGGTCACGCAGCTGACAAAGCCAATCAAAACCAATATACAACATCGCTTTTGGTAGGCAAATTGCAGGCCTTGCCATATTTCTGCTCTCCCAATGGCCACGTCTCTGCCGATGAAGTCTAATTAACCTAAATCGAGTCGTTATTTCTGTCCTTCATTTCTCCACCGAAGCTATCGGGATAATCAAATTGACTAACTTTTTTCCTCTCTCATTTTCTTTTGCTCTAATTTACAGATTATGCGATATTATCAGAATAATTAAGGATATAATTAACTTAAAAGGATCATTCCAAAGGTGAGTTTTTTTCGCTTGTAGCAACTGACAGTCATTTTTTTATCCCTGCACCTTATTCCTTTGGCACGCCTCAATTTTCCATTGTTTCGTTGGGATATCCCCGCCGACGTCCATCGCCGAGGGTGGTTGATACCCGATTAAGCACTTGGCACTTTCACCTAACCCGGCGATGCGTCCTCGTTCCGTCTCCCATCATCGTTATCATCCCCCGTTACCCGATTCAACTCCCACTCACTTTTTTAATTTGAATAAATTAATTAGGATTATACCTATTTTGGGGTTTAATTACTGCAAAATTTATCTATTTCCTCCTCCTCGGTTTTGGCTTATCACAATGCCCGCTCACACTCCCACTCTCCATATCTCGTTTTTTGGAGTCTTTCCAAAACAGACGTAAAGACGGTCGGTCCTCGGATTCGCTCCTTCTTCCCGCTCTTTTATTTTTTATTGCCCCACTGTGTCTAGTCTGGTCCGTCAGCACCAAACTCAGCTGGGGCCAGGAAACGAAGACGGTCTGGTCTTATGGTCTTGTATTGTATGCAATCTTCTCCCTACCGCTCCGACCGGCAGCACACGGAATCATGCAGAGAGGGGAAAGAAAAACCACCCTACAGCTCAGCGGTCGATGCAGGGGGGGGGGGGGGGGGGGAGGGTAGGAAGCGAAACACACAAAAAGTTTTTCCTTGTGTTATCCGCCTGCAACAACGAGGTTGAGCTGATTACAATTTTAATTGGATTGCACCTTTTTTTGCCCACCCAAGGCACCGCTGGCTGCTCCTCTCTTCTCGATGGCTGGTTATGGCTGACTAACTGACTGTAAGTGTGAGTGAGCGGATCATCTTCTTGGCTTTGTTGGGGTGGGCGAATGGAAGGAGGGGGAGGGTAAAAAAAGAAGGATGTGGAAAGGCATTTAATTTTCAAGAAGGGTAACTTCAGCGAGGGTACCTCCGCCATAGCTGCAAATTACCTCGCTCGGGTCAAGGAAGGATTTGTGTCTGTCTGTTTGGCTTGACCCGATTTTGCTTCGCTGCTTATGTTTGTAGTGGTTACATGGAAGGAAGAAACTGCAAATGGTGTAATCAAAAACAGTTTAGTCCAAATAAAACCTTAGTAAATCATAAGTCTAAGCTCGAAATTTCCTAATTGATTCAGAGTTTGAGATGTCAATTTCAGAATCCCGAATGAACCTTATTTGTTTTATAAGTCCTGGCTTTGCCTAAAAAAAGACCCCTCGTTATTTATATTTTAGGAATATCCCAAGTAACAGTTTACGTTTTATGCAGTACTACAAGGCTACTATAAAACAACATTCATAAAACCCTGGTGAAGACAGTTTTGCCTTTATTACATCCCCCAAAACCTCATTAAGACTAGAATCTGTCTAGTTGGCCCACCCTGGAGAAGGTTTTGAAAGGCATATTTTCGAGGTACTTCAAGATTGATTGGCTGCACAAAGGTTATACGACGAAACCAATGAGAACCATTTGAAATCTTTATTTTAGTTTTATTAAAAGCTATTTGGCATCAATAGTCGACGCTTGATAAGCGCACTAAAAATAAAGCATCAATAAAGATAAAAAAGGGATACATAAATATCATCCGCTCTTTCAAAATTCATTGTTCAAAAATAAATCTGTCAAAAATCCTCATAAATTTCCTCATAATTAAATTGATATTATTATCTAAATTATCGAAACTCATATTGTAGTCTATTTTTAGGTGATAAATTAAATCCAATGTGAAATGAGCTTCGGAAGATCGAAAAATATAAGTCCGCCTTCGAAAAACGTTGATTTTACTAATTATTTTTAATTTAGGAAACAGAACATATATTAACCATTGCGCCCAGTCGAGATAATTTGATAATTTTCGTAATCTCTATTACTGCTCATTGGTGAATTGATTTACCACTGCAATTGATGAGAATAAAGTTATTTTTACGGAAAACCATTTTGAAAAACGAAGATAGTAAAAATACTAATGGAATAATAACAACATGGCGATTGCAAAAACATTAATTTTCCATAATCCATTTCCGGAGAACTTTGAGATCCAGTCCAATTGCTTTTGTTAACAAACACGTTAATCACCGATTTCTCGCGAATAAAAGAACAATCTTGCAAACAAACTTTACCAAATAATAGAGGTAGTATTCTTCTACCTGTTAGTGTTATTAGTTTTTTAGATTGAGCTTTAATTCGTGAGAAATCGGCAAATGACGTCTTTGTTTACAAAATTACGCCTTAATCTCGAAATTCTCCGGATTTTTGAAAAAGCTGGTTTTCTTTCATGAAATCCCTAACAAATGCAAAATATTTTAATGCTGCTTTTATGACGTTAATTTGTAGACTGAATTGCTTTTATCTTAAGCCATTTTGCTTGATGCTATTCCGTTTAGTTTTATGACGGCATTAATGGTGGCAAAGTTGCGTGGAAAAACTTAAACGTCAAAATTTGTTTATTTTTCGATAGTGTTATTGTGCGATAATTGCAACTAGGTTCTACTACAGCATTGGATCCACAAGATGCGTCCTATCATCCATCGGAAGCAGTTAATCAGGAAGTGTATCGACGTAACTTGGAACAGGTGAAACCTCAGGAATTTTATGTGTGCTTGCTTGGGTTTTTTTTCGAAGGGTCAACTCTTTTGCAGAATGAAACTGCTGGTATGGTTCGGAAGGCGGCCCATTTCCAGCTGACTGATAGTTTCTGAAGTTTCCGTCGGCAGTTTTTCGCAGTCGACAACGCTTTTTCTGGAGAAGGCTGATTTGTTTTTATTCAGAACGCGACGCAAACGCCATTGACATTTTTTTTTTATTATTGGCATTAAAATCATTTTTAAAACCAGATCCATTTTTACTTTATCGTCAGACTTTAAAAGGTTTTCAAAACAGCAAAATTTTTAGCTGCTAAACATGAATATGTTACACTATTGAATGCTGTATTTAAACCAAAAAACGGACGAGTGTTGTTATGGTCAATTAAGAGCTGGTACTCACTGATTTTTAAGATATGGGTGCCCTCCCACTTCAAATTAATACAGTCTGATTCAGGAGCGCCCATAATTTTTTTATAGGAATGTATAAATGCATGTAAAGTAAATTTATCATTGAGTTCCTGAAATTGTCCAGATGATCACAGAACTGCCCGTATAAGCTCACGTAAGTTCCCTAAAGATCCTAAGCTTTTGTAAATTTCTCTGGATTTCCCTGAAATTTTCAGAACTTCTTAACTTACCTTAACAATCAGACTAAGGCCTTGCTGTCATCTGCTGTCCGAATAAGTCATCTCCACTCTACCCGTCACCAGCCTCGTAGTCTGCGAAGGATCCGCAGGTCACCATCTACTTGGTCGATCCACCTTGCCCACTGCGCTGTTCCTGTTGGGTCGCTTTCGAGAACCATTTTCACTGGGTCGTCGTCCGGCTTTCTGACGTTGTGCACAGACCACCGTAGTCACCCAATTTTTGCAATGTGGGTGATGGATGGTTCTCCATGCAGCTGGTGCAATTCGTGGTTCATTCGCCTCCTCTACGTTCTGTCATCCACCTGCACTCCACCGTAGATGGTACGCAACACCTTCCGTTCGAAAGCACCAAGCGTGCGTTAGTGCTCCACGAGCATAGTCCAAGTCTCGTGGCCGTAGAGGACCACCGGTCTAATCAGCGTCTTGTAGATAGTGAACTTCGTGCGGCGGCGAACTTTATTCGACCGGAGCGTCCTCCGGAATGTCCTCCGGAGTCCAAAGTAAGCACGATTCCCTGCCATAATGCATTTTTGAATTTTTGTGCTGGTATCATCTTCGGCGGTCACCAGTGAGCCCAAATAGACGAACTCATCGACCTCCTCGATTTCGTAACCGTAAACTCAGGGTGGAGGCTAACATTCCCAAGTAACATTTCTGGTTTTATGAGGGTTCTGTAGACCATGTTTTAAACTTGTAGGATGCTTTAAAACCTCGATCAAACTTGCAATGTTGCTTGGGATTGTCTTCCCTAAAACCTCTTCCTCTCATGTATTTCGTCTTTGATGCGTTGATGGCAAGTCCAATCCGCCTAGCTTCAGCCTTCAGTCTGATTTACGTTTCCGCCATCGTCTCAAAGTTCCGTGTCATGATGTCGATGTCATCGGTGAAGCCAAAAAGCTGGATGTACTCCCTGAAGATCGTGCCACTCGAGACTATTCCAGCTCTTCTGATCACATCTTCAAACGCGATGTTGAACCTTGCCGTAACCCCCTTTGAGATTCAAAGGGACTCGAGAGTGTCCCCAATACTCGAGCAACGGATATCACTCGATCCATCGTCGCCTTGACCAATCGCGTCAGTTTATACGGAAATCCGCACTCGTGCATAGAAATTCTTAAATCTCCTACAATTTCCATGAAAATGATGAAACTTCTTTGAATTTCTTTCGATGCTCGAAACTACCCTGATACTTGCGGTACTTTCCTAAAAAAAATTAAACTTCCCTGAACCTTTCTGGACTTCTCTAGAGTTCCCTCAATTTTCCTTTCAATCGGATCTTTTCTTAAGCTCTCGCATTTTTTCTGGAATTCTAGAAACATCCTAAAATGTAATCAATTTTCCTGGCGTTCTCGAAACTGCTTTAAAATATAATTTCCTTGAAGCTGATGGAATTGTTTTGAGTTATTCTGATCTTCCCTGAAGCACTTGGAACTTCTCTAAAGGTCTTGTAGTTTTCCTAAAGTTCTTGGTACTTAATTGAACGGTCCTAAAAAAATCCAAAACTTCCTTGATATTCTTTGAACTTTTGTGAACATCTCAATATTTTCTGAAGTTTTCAAAACACCTCCAAAGTTTTTTTTTTTCTTTGATTTGTTTTCCGTCGATCTTGTTTTCCGTGCTGAGAACCAATGCTACCGACGCCAGGAAGGCAGCTCCCACACCTGGACCCTACCTATCGACCCATCAACTCATGAACCGGGGACCAACGGCTTTACTTCCCATCCGAAGGAAGGCGTGATCAGAGATGTTATGCCTCAGAACATCCCGGCGGCGCCGACTGGGATTGAACCCAGGCCTGCTGGGGTGAGAGGTAATCACGCTTGCCACTACACTACCGGTTCCACTATCCCCCCCCCCCCCCAAGTTATAAACGGTGAATGAGAACGAACCAAATTTGAGTTTAGTTTACTCATAAATCACATAAAGTGCAGGAACTCAGCAATGAGTAAATTTGCTTCATGTGCTTCCAGGTTTGTCCAGGAAAAAAATCCCGAATATGAGAAAAGTAAAGATTGGATTCACTCAGTCTATTGGTATCACTCCTAGACAAAGTAAAATTTTACTTCGTTAATTTTCCTGATTTTCAGCCCGATTTTTTAGGTTTTCCACAGAAAACATAAGGCAAATTTACTCATCGCTGAGTTCCAACACTTTTGGCGATTATGAGTAAACGAAATTCATATTTAGGTCGTTCTCATTGGCCGTGTATAGAATTCTTGAAAATCTGAGATCTTCTAACATTCTCCGCTATTTTTTTTTTACAGTAATGGAACTGGAATGATCTTCCTTGTAGCTCCCCCAATTCTCGAAATTTCCCTGAAGGTTACGGAACTTCTATTAAAATGACCCGAATTTTCCGGAAGTTCATCAAACTTTCCTGAAGTTCTTGAATCTTCCCAGTCATTTTCTAAACTAATATGAAGTTCCAAAAGTCTTCCTGTCGGTCTTTGGACTTCTGAAAAGCTCTCGCAGTGTTCCTAAAAAATTTCAACAAACCGGGAATTCTTTAAGTTTCGTTAATTTTCAAATTCAAAATGTAGACTAGATTAACACTTAAGTTCTCAAAATTTGCCCAAAATTCATGAAGCCGCCATTGTATTATCGAAACAAATGCTTCATCATCTTTAAACATCCCCGAAAGTGTAAACTTTCCTTATGTTGTTGGAGCTGCACGATAAATCTCTGAATTTTCCAAAAGTTCTATAGACATGCCTGATTTTCTCAATATTTTTTAAAAGTGACCACAATTTGACAAAAGTCAATTGCAGTTTGTTGATCGATCCGTATTTTTCCACAAAAACTTTGAAAATTTTTTTGAAGCTCATGGAACGTCGCCTTCTTCATATATGGCTTTATTACGTCCTTATTGGAAGTTTGCGTCTGCACTCGTGAGCACTTTCACAGTTGTTAATTAGAAGCTTTTTAAGCCAGTACCATTTATGCATTAGTATTATTGTGTGGCAAGTACGATCATGCTACATTGCCCAGGGAAGTCAAGAAATTTTGACGGACCGAAAAATGCATCAGGAATCAAACCTAGCTGCCTCCAGCTTGACCATGCTCTGTAGTTGTGCCTTTACCGGCTGATCTAAGGAAGGCCCTGTAGCGTCGCCCAAAATCTCAAATTTTCATTTGACTGATCGGACTTCCCTAAATTTCCTAAATTTTCTAATGTTCTCGAAATCTTCCTGATATTCATTGAATTTTATGAATCGTACTCCTTGAACATTCCTGCATTTTTTCTTAGGGTAATGGGACTGCTCAGAAGTTCTCTGAGCATCCAAGAAGTACGTGGAACGTCCCTAAATAAAATGAATGTATCAATAAATTTTTAACCATCTTTGAAGCTCTCCAGATTTCCTTAAAAATGCAGAGCATCTTTAAAGTGTTCACTTTGAAGTTCTCTAAGCAGAAGTTCATATATATATTTTTTTATTCTTGCAACTGCTATAAAAATCATGGATCTTCCTTAAAATGTTCTCAGATTGTCCTGTTTTTCATGATACGTCTTTCCAAAATATTATTGATGCTCTCGAATTTTTACTGAAGTTTTCGGAAATTCTCTGTGATTCTTGAAACTTTTTTAAAATCCAAAGTTTCCATGAAAATAATTAAAGATAGAGCTGGAATTAGGGCGTTATAGCTTTTGTAAGCAATGACTCCTTCTGACCATGTCTTGAAAATCAAGACTCGCCCACGCACATCAACATCACCATCATGTAGGATAAGGCTTCTCCTACCCGACGGTAATGTTGGTTTGCGTGGGCGTGCCTTGGATTCCTAGAAATCATCGGCAGAAGTCATTGTTTACAAAAGCTGTTACGCATTTATTCCAGCTCTATCTAGAATTGTTGATGTTCTGATCTGTCCTGATTTCTTTATAAGGTAATTTTAAAACATTTTTGATCATTCGTGAAATCTGTCCTGATTACTGTTTCTATTTCCCGACCATTTTTGGGTTCCCGGGTAATGCGAAATAATATTGCCGATTCCCGGGAATTCCCGGAAAGGTCATCAACTGATTCACATTTCCCGGGAAGCCGAAATGGCCGGGAAATGGAAACACTAGGCGCGAGCCAACCTACAGCATGGAAAAGAAAAGTTGGAACGACGGATACAGGCTAAACGACTTGGATGTTCAGCGCTAACGAGAAAGTGTTTTACGAGTACATCCCCACGTGTAGTTGTTGGACCGTAGATACTCACCAAACCCTATCCCAGTTAAAGTGTTTACATAGTTAATGAACAGTCCCTGGCACATCCTAAGATGGTTGATTGTTTCAATAAAGGTACTAAATAAGTGAGCCTGATATACTACCGGAATTAGCATACGTACTATTTTGTGCATTGCGTGTGTCCAGATTTGTGAACTAAGTCACCGGGCTTCGATTCTTAACGGAACCAAATTATACATTATACAGTTTTTTTAGCAAAACCATGGCGTAAATCATATGTTCAATATTATTGTACGCGACGATCTATTGTGTACGTCACGGTATAAGGGATGAGGGGGGGCTTTGAAATCTGTGACAAGTAGTGTATAAAATAAGGCGACAATTCCACGTAACACTCTTAATGGATAGCCCCCTTATTCCGTAATATTTCCTCCAAAATCTCAAGAATCAAAAAGACACCGGCAACGTGCCATCTGTGCGGTTATCGCATCATCCAATTAATAACCAGACCGGCAGCGCAGGGCATCACGAATTTTCATTAATTTCGCTCCTAATTAGTACCATAAGTTGGCTATGCAGCTAGCATTAAGTAAGCAACCAGCTGTAGGTACTCGGGAGAACCACTTCTGGTTGTCTCGTTAGTTAGGATACCTGTGCCAGAATTAATACGATACACTCTTTTTCTCCCCAATTATAATTCCACCTAACGAAACAAAGGTACAGAGCTGTAGCTGTTGGTATCCCTCCTCCGCTCTCTCATTCGCACTCACCGTGATGATGGTTGCCATCGGCCCAGGATTCGGTCTGTCACTGACTGAAGATTCCAAGAGTGGGTTGCTCATCTTCCAGAAGTAGCACTTTTCAGTTTGACGTTCCGGGAGACAAGTATTGTGATCTGCTCTCCGGGGCATGCAATTCCAAAGGTTAGCTTGTCCATAATGAGGGTAATTAATTATTACGATTTTGATCATTATTTGCGAAGTGAAAAGAGCTACTAATTAGCTAGAACCTTCCACATGGACGACGTTGCATCAAATATTAGAATATTCCTGTGCACGGAGTAGAGTCAAATTAATGTAGCCGTGAGTAAGCATCAGCGAGAAGTCATTAAAACTTCAATTCTTAGTAGGAACAGTTGAATTCGGAATAAACCAGCCATCAGCGATGGGGGAGTTGTCATATGACTTGCCGATGGTTGACGTACAGCAGCACTATGGAATGTGAGTAAGATCATTTCAAGGGACACTTTAGCATGCCTAAGAGGTCAAGGAGAAGAGAGTGGATAAATTACAGCGACAAAAAAAGGATAAACATCAAGTTGCCTTAATACAGCTACTTTTTAATTAGTGTAAATTGTTTGGCTTGAGCATCAGTGGGAGTTCGCGACGGTGGAATAAAAGTAGCGTGAAAGGAGGACGACTGGCATAATACACGATAGAGAGGGAGGACATCAAATGAATGTGATGCTTATTTTTAATGAACTAACCAGCTGAAGTGCGGCGTCGGTGAAAATTGTACACGCCCAAGTAGTTGCCCGAGAGCGTGAGATTTCTGCTCGCTTCCTCTACGGACTTAATTATGTCCGTATGGTAGATGAAAGAGGCTGCTGCTGGTGGGGGTGGAATTGAAAATAGCTCTCCAGAACTGCTCTAGAGCATCAGCAGGAGTGTGCAGCTGAGTCAAGTGATGCCGCAGTCGGACCAGCTCCGGATTTTTCGAGTTTAACAAAGCATTGATGGCACCTGTTGTCTTTAAGTAAAACAAATCTGATGTATGACTTGTGTTAGACATCGTGTTCCTGGGATGAGGAGATTCCTGATCCGATCAAGCAAAAAATGCAAGATTTATTCCAGCAGGTACTCAGCTACAGACTACGAAAAAGACATGTAAATTTCAGTTCCCTGAGACCGACACATGCAAGCGGCCCTTTTGACATAAGAATCATTTGAAAAGGACAAGAAAATCAATTCAATCAAACGCACTTTTCGTCGAGTTGCATATGTTTCAGTTTCAGGACACTTAATTTTACATGCGATGTTTGTTTACGTTCCATGATTTACGTCATAGCTGAATTGCGTCTCGTGTAAAAGTAGTAATTTCTAAGTGTGTAGTCAAAGTTCCATGTCGACAGATGCGCATTCCAACCAAACGGCACAATTCAGCTGCAATAATTTACAGATGCTTTTGAGCATGCATGTACGCCTGCATTGTGGGTACCGAAGGTAATGTTCGAAACCAGCTTCTTGCAGTCAAATCTCGTTTTTCTCCCTTGATGAGACTGTCATATTTCCAGGCTCCAGCTCTGTGCTGCAGTCTGCCATGAAGCTCTACAGATAGACATTGACGCACCCTTCTTTTGGTCCGACTCTACGGTGACACCTCAGTGGCTTATATCCCCTCAAAGTTCGTGGAAAATCTTTGTCGTCAATCGAGTGTCGGAAGTGAAAACCCTAATGCATGGATCCAGCTGGGATCATGTATCGCGATTTGAGAATCTAGCTGATCTCGTATCCAGAGGAATGGACGTAAGCAATTTCGTGGAGTGAAAATTATGAAAGCACGGTCTGGACTGTCCCGAGTCACATCGAAGTTCCCGAAACATAAGATGAGTGCGAAGGCGTAGTAGACGCATTTTCTCACAGTACTATTTAGAAAAAAAATCTTCATCGAGATGGACGAAATGTCTGTACATGTCTTCACCTATTATTTTTTTACATTTACGGCCGGAGGGTGTTCAGATTTATAAAATGAAATCTACAGAACTTCAGAAAAGTCAAAAGAACATCATTTGATTTTAGGGAACTTTTTAGCAGGTCAGGGAGCTTCGTAGTAGTTCGGCAAACTTTATAGAACTTCAAGGTACTTCAGAGAACTTCGAAGAACTCCAAACTCGTAAAATTTTTGCAAATTTTGTAGAAGTTCAGTTACATTTTTAAAAGTTTAATGAATTATGTTTATTTATATTATCATGTTAAGTCTACACAATTATTTTTAACAATAATGTAATTATGCAAACTTTAGAGAAATTTGATGACATTCTTTGAAGTTCAACGTTGTTTGTAATGAAATTTCTTAAAACTTTGTTGGTCTTCAGAGAACTGAGTCAGTGTGCTTTCGGTTGTGAACACAGATACACTTGTTTTTCTCGGTGTCGTTCACGCTATCGACGGTTGTTTACTCGGTTACAGTCTTTTTTTCGAGCGCTTTGTTAATTGCCAGCAGCTTGGTCAGTTCTCTTTGTCGTTGCTGTTGGAGCAACATTTTCTACAGGTCGTTTTGCCTATCCAGATGGGAGTTCAAGGCCAAACATGGGTGCGATTGCAAACTTCGTTAAAACACTGGACACAAATAATAGTGACATATACGCCACGTATCAAAATGTTGAGGAGAAAGATTGACACTTCTTTTTTCCTTTATTTAACGTCGGTCTCTATCGGCAATCGGTAATCGGCAAACGAATGTGCAGGAAGGCAGCATTCAATTCACATTGGCTGGGATCAACGGCTTTACTTCTCTTCCGAAGGAAGACGTGACCAAAGATTGTTTTGCCTCAGGAAAATCCCACCCACCTCGGCTGGGATTGAACCCAGACCCATTGGGTGAGAAAGCCGTCACGCTTACCACTAAACCACCGGCACCGGCTAAATATTGACACTTATTTCAAAGAAAAAAAACCTATCAAGTTAAGGACAACAATCTTTCCAACCTTCGTATGTTTGAAAACTAAAATTTAATTTTAATATCATTTCGTCAATTAAATAAAATTTAATTGTACGCAGAAAAATCAACCCTTTTTTTAAAGAGAAATTCGTCAAAGGTCAAAGGCTCAACCAACCAATTTTAACCCAGTGATAAATGTTTCCCTCGGATCACAATTGGCGTAGCTAATGAAGGTTCCTAGGGTACCTGCCACATCCAGAATGATCCAGGCTCCTTTCAGACCCCTTAGGAGATTCTAATACCAAAAATTGAAATTATTTAAATCTTTATAAAATTCTGGGGGGAGCCAAGCACCCTTTGGAAGGGGCGAGGCACCCCAGACACAGTAGTTATTTTTTTGTTTTGGAAAAACGCAGATTCCATAGCTTTATTTGGTTTTCTTTCGATTAACAAAAAAAAAAATCAAAGAAAAACACGATCGCGCATTTGAAATTCAAAGTTCTAAAGCTAAAAATATAGGGCCCCTTACTTGGCCTTAACAATCAGGCTAAGGCCGTGATGTCCTCTGCTGTCCGTCTCCACTCTACTCGATCCATGACCAGACGTCGCCAGCAACGTAATTTGTGAAGGGTCCGCAGGTCGCTGCTACTTGGTCGATCCACCTTGCCCGCTGCACGCCTTTTCTTCTTGTTCCTGTTGGATCGCTTTCGAGAACCATTTTCACTGGGTCATCGTCCGGCATTCTTATGACGTGCCCAGCCCACCAAAGTTGCCCAATTTTTGCAGTGTAGACGATGGATGGTTCTCCCAGTAGCTGGTGTAATTCGTGGTTCATTCGCCTCCTCCACTTTCCGTCATTCATCTGCCCTCCGCCGTAGATGGTGGCGCGTTGGTTTTCCACGAGCAGAGTCTAGGTCTCGTGGCCGTAGAGGACCAAAGCAGGCACGATTCCCTGCCATAATGCATCTTTGAAGTTCTCTGCTGGTATCATATTCGGCGGTCACCAGTGACCCCAAATACATGAACTCGTCGACTGCCTCGATTTCGTCACCGTCAATCTGAACTCGGGTGGGAGGGTAACATTGTCTTCCCTAGAACCTCTTACAGCCATGTATTTCATCTTCGATGCGTTGATGGTGTCCCCGTTGCCTTTACCAATCGCGCCAGTTTATCGGAAAATCCGTACTCGTGCATAATCGGCCATAGCTGATCTCGACCGATTGTGTCGTATGCGAATTTGGATTCGATGAACAAATGATGTCGTGGTAGCGCGGGCACTCATGAATCCCGCCTGGTATTGCCCCACGAACTCTCTTGCAAATGTCAAAAACAATCAATGCTACTCCGTTTTACGGTACTATGTATTAGTATAAAATCAATCCTAATGGGTAGAAGCTGCACCAAAAGCTGCTCACTCACTGATTTTAGTTCTAATCGTTAAATCGGTGAGAACGTTTTTCATATTCTTTCAGTTTCTAGCTTGTTTCGCTCTACGCTGTCAGTTCTGAGTCTATGTGCAGTGATCTGCTTGGTAGAATCAACACTCGTTCAGCTCTTCTAGTATCCAAGCATGGCTATTCTCGTGCAGGCGTAGAATTGAATTCACTCTTATTCACTCAAAATTGGTGAAAAAAAAATGTTTCTTCAGCTTAAACACAAAGTTTTACATTTTTTTTTTCTAAAACATCCTGATTCTAAAAAAGACCGAAGTAGACCGAACGCTAAAAATAAACCCGAATTGTTTATAGCATCAGGTTAGAAAAAAATTACTTTTTAAAGTTACTTTGTCTATCTGTATGATATTCTATTGTAAAATGTAGCGCTAAATTACGTTCAAAATTACACTAGTTTACAAATAAAAGTAAAAAAATCAACTTAAATCTTTGACCAATGACTCTTATGTTAAATTGTCAAAAAATTAAGTAAAAAAAAAACTCAGTATGATATTAAAAACTATCAGCTTACAAATGAAAATTTTCTTTAAAAAGTTTTTTTACTAAAAAAAAAATATTTCCGGTTGTAATGAGATCATATCAATTATTTTAACACCGAATTAAAGTTCAGAAAAGTTTCTTGCGATAAACCCATTATCAATTGTCAGTAAGATTAGAAATAATGTTGTTAATTAATAGGTTGTTTATTAATTTTTTATATATTTTGCATTGTTTCCATAAAAATTTAATTTCTGCTTAGTTTTTAAGCAGTGTAAATAAAAATGTTTGTAGTGGTAGTACCACTTATCTCACTGAAAAATAATGCGAAATTAATCGAAAGTAAATTTTATCATCTTCAATTTGGCGTTAAAATAATTAAAATAACTTCATTACAATAGGAAATATTCGTATTTCAGTTAACACATGAATTTTTTGTGTAGATATATCTCTGAAACTATCCTACTGAGATGTTTTTGGACTACATTTTTGGATTTAGCGCATTACTTTCCATGAGAAATGACCATCAGCGTACAAAGTTCAAAAATGCTGTAAACTAGGGTAATCAATTTTTAAAACTTCAAAATTGGTTTGCACGAACTAAATTCTTTAAATCTGTTTAACGGTAGTTTGAAATGCTCATTAGACTAGCTATGAATTAAAATCATATGACAAATGTTTCTGATTGTATAATCAAGTTTGGATTAAAATTGTGTTTAAATAAGTTTCTATTGATTTAATTTCCGTTTTTTTCCTTGTAAAATATTTTGAGATAAAAACTCCGATGCTTTATAAAATGTGCGCATTATTGAACATTGAATGATACACAGAGTCACGATACATATGAGTCATTCCAGCTCAAGTGGGTACACCACCTGTGGTCGATGTCACCGATTTGAGCCAAATTTTGCCAAAACGCTTATTTTGGCATTCTGAATAAACGCCTTTTTTAATTTTGCCTAGATCTCTCTCGGTTACAACCCTGGATCCTCGAGATTTTTAAACATTTCATCTTTCAGAAAAGATTTCTCCACAACCAAATAAGCTATTTGTGATCTTAGAATGTCAATTTGAAGGTTTTAATGAAGATTTTTATAGGTGTACCCACATTTTGTTTTTGTTATAGTAAGTACAGTAAACAGGATGATTACCGGCAGGTATCCAAATGGTCAGAAAATGGCCTATTTTTACCATGGACAGGATTTTTTATTTCTTAATATTGTTAGCTCAAATTTCACCACACTTTGGAAAACTCTTCTACTTGGTGTGGTAATTTTGAGCTTTTCTGGTGGATACAGATAATTCAGCATACAGAATTTTTATGGCCATCACAGGGTTTTTTGTTTTGTTTTTGAAGTGATCGTGATATGTTGTGTTGTTTCAGTTAGCTATATAAGTGCAAATATTTTTTTAATTATTTTAATATAAAGTGAAAATAAAAACTTTACCAAGGTAATGGATATCTATTACCTGTACAGTGCAGGTAACAGATATCCATTATCTTGGGTCAGATTTTTTTTTTGCATGAATATAATAATTTCGGGGAGATACGGGGCTTCAGCCCCATAGAATGGCTACGTGAAAATAAACAGACAAAACTATTCTCTATGTAAATGTTTAATTCATCAAACTAACCATTCTACATTGTCCCACCAAATATAGATCTAAAATAATCTAAATTTCCACTAGCATGAAAATATGCCCAGTGAACTAGCACCATATTGTATAAAACTATGAGTGTCACTCATTTATTTTTTCAGACTTGAAAATCACTTAGAGTTCACGTGAAACGCACATTCAATCTGTGTATGGGCAATTCACGCAAACTTCATCACAAAATGTAGTGGCTTCAAAGTATGAAAGTATTAATTGCGAAGAGGTCTTTGGTAGTAAATTCAGTGTGTTTCGATGTGACCGCGATTTATCATTATCAGGTAAAAAATCAGCTGGTGGTGTACTTATCGCTGTGAATGCTACATTTCAAGCCGAACAAATTGCTAGTGAAAAACATAAATAATTTGAAGATGTGTGGGTTAAAATTTTAATAAATGGTGAAGAACATCTTTTCGCTTATGTCTACTTTCCTCTACACTTTTCCAAAAAACCAGCTTACGAAAAGTTTTTCACTATTGCAGAACTGAAAATTCAAAGAGAAGATCCAAGAACCAAAATTCATATTTATGGAGATTTTAACCAGAATACTGTTAATTTTATTCAGGATAGTGATAATGATTCTCTGCTGTTACCAATTGTAGGTGAAAACGATACTTTGCAATTCATCTTTGATAAAAGCAGCCACTTAGGACTTCATCAAATTAACCATGTTCGTAACCAGCTCAATTCCTATTTGGATTTTATGTTTACTAATTGTACAGAAGATTTTTGTATTGTAGCAGCAGCAGTTCCATTATGGAAGAATGAAAAATTTCATACGGCTATTGAATACTCAGTGTTCACAGACTCGCATAGGTCACGCCCAAGCGTAGTTGATTTTGAATTAGTTTATGATTTTAAAAATTGCAATTGTTCCTGAATTTCACAGCAGACTGAATAACATAAATTGGGAAAACTTTTTAAAAGATGAAAATAACATGGTCAAGGCTGTTGACATATTTTATGCTAACTTATACAATATTATTGAAGAATTCGTTCCTAAAAGACTAAAGAGAATAGTGAACAGCACCAAATATCCTGTGTGATATACACAAAAACATCAGAAATATTAAAAACAGAAAGCAAAAAGCACACAAATCGTATAAAAAGTTTAAAAATGCGCAAAATTTAGAAAAATACGTTGTTATTTGCAGAGAACTTGAGGCAGAAATATCGTCAGCATATGCGAATTACAATTCAAGAGTAGAGAACAAAATAAAATCTGATCCCAAAACGTTCTTAAACTTCGCGAACGAAAAAATGAAGTCATGTACATTCCCATCACGCATGCAGTTTGAAGAGTTTGATAGCATTGATAGTGAGGATATTTGTAACCAATTTGCTCGCTTTTTCCAAAACATATATAAGAAATCCAGTAATGCTCTTGATTTGAGCTATTTTTCTTACCTACATGAAGGGGAAAATGACGTATCAGTTAATAATATCACTGTTCAAGAAATTTTTGTGACTCTTGAAAGTCTCGATGCCGGCAAAGGACGTGGTCCTGATGAAATACCTCAATTTTTATTGAAAAAATTAGCAATTACTTTTGTTAATCCATTGTTTTGGCTTTACAACTTATCTCTAAAAACAGGTGATTTTCCAAAAATTTGGAAGAAATAATTTTTAGTCCCAATATTTAAATCTGGCAAACGGTCTGACATTAAAAACTATAGAGGTATTGCAATTATGTCATGTATTCCTAAAATGTTTGAAGCAATTGTTAACCAAAATATTTTACCAGGTTAAGCATTGCATTTCAAATAATCAACATGGTTTTTTTTAAAGGTCGGTCAACGTCTACTAATCTTTTGGAATTTGTAAACTTTCTATTGAAGCAATGGATAGAGGCAATACGGTTGAAACCTTATACACTGATTTTAGTAAGGCCTTTGATAGTGTAGACATTCCCTTACTTCTTTTTAAAACGTTTAGGTATGACAAGTACACTTTTAAAATGGATTGGATCATACTTGACAGAAAGAACACAGATGGTCCGCTTTAAAGGAAAAATATCTTCGCCAGTTAATGTTACCTCGGGAGTTCCACAGGGATCTCATTTAGGTTCTTCATTATTTATTTTATTTGTGGATGACGTGAAGTTTGTGTTAAATCGTTTAAATGTGCTCATATATGCTGACGATATGAAACTGTACATGGAAATCTTTGACAATTCTGATTTGCTACATTTTCAAAATGAAATTGATGTTTTCTACAATTGGTGCGTTAAAAGTCTGTTGGACATTAATGTTAAAAAATGCAATATTATATCTTATTCCAGAAAACACACTACTCTAGATTTTACATGTACTCTAGGAAACCAGCTGGTTGTAAGGTGCGATAAAATTAGGGACTTAGGAGTAATTCTAAGCTCGACTAACTAACTAAACTTGACATTTGTAGATCATGTGAATACCACAATTCACAAAGCAAATAATATGTTGGGATTCATAAAAAAGATTAAGTTATCATTTTAAAGACCCATATACCATGAAAACACTTTATATAGCTTAAGTGAGATCAATTCTCGAATATTGCAGTGTGGTTTGGGCTCCACATCATGAAACTTATATAAATCGTATAGAATCAGTTCAAAAACAGTTTTTGCTATTTGCTCTTAGGAAACTAGCCTGGACCTCTTTTCCCCTTCCTTCTTATGAGTCCCGTTGCATGTTGATAAACATTGAAACACTTAAGAAACGAAGAGAAATTTCCATGATTTCCTTTGTTAATGATATTATCTCACAACGCGTAAATTCAGAAAAAAATATTAGCAAGCTTAAATTTTTACGTACCATCACGCATGTTAAGAACTCGAAAAGTATTTCAACTGTCACCTCACAGAACGAATTATGGTAAAAATGGACCAATCAACAGAATGATGAGAGTTTATAATAATTATTGTGAGCGTATAGATCTAACGATGTCTAAAGATACAGTAAGGAGTCTCCTTAAAGGAGAACACCAACTGCTAGGCTTTCATCTCGTTAAGTTTAAACAATTTTTATTTCTTATATATTTGTAAATGTAATTTACATTTACTGACAATTTCAAATAAAACGTTTGAATTTAAATAGCATGTAAGGCAACAGAAATATTGTTAAACAGTCTACACTGATTGACGACAAAAAAATAAATAAATAAATGGAATTTCCCCTCACAGGAGAAATGTTGGCCTATGGATCTAAGGTTGAGACCATTGCTAAAAATCTGCTATTTATCAATTGTATCTAGACGAACGCGTTATTGGGACGGTACTAACGGATATGTTTGGTTGCTAGTGAAAATTTAGTCGATTACTGAATTTATGTATGGGCCCAAATTAGGGACACTTAAGCCAACATTACATACATTTCCCCTTTATAAGTGGTGTCATGCACACAGAAAAAAAAACTGAATTTTGATAGTGACGTAAATATCCATGCATACAAAAATTCATGCTTTTAAATTTCCTTTTCACGTAATCTGGCTATTTGCAATAAATGTTGCTTACATCCCAAGTAACACAAATTCACAGAATTATGTTGAGTAAACTACTATACAACCAAAAGCAGTCATACAAAGGTTATATAAACTGTTATAGAACATGTGTGTTGCTTGGGATAGATGTATGGTTGCATACAATGTTTGTAATATTTCATTAATTTTCTCATAAATTTACACGGAATATAAAGTAAATTTGTATGATATATGACGCTCCATTTATGTGCATCATAGTAACGTAAATGTACACTACTTTTTCGAACTGTGTACAGCATTACTACACAGAAGTGTTCATTTACGTTTCTTTGATGCACTAACCGAGTCGAATTCAAATTCAAAATGACAAAAGTGGGGTTTCTCAGTGAGTAAGTAAAACTGTCCTCACTTTTCCAGGAAAAACTTCTCGAATATCAAAAAAAAAATCGATCAACATTTAACTTAGTCTAGTAGTATACTCTTTTGATTTTCCACATATTCTGGAACCAAGCTGTATAACAATCTACAGTTAGTACAGTTATTACAGTTAGCTCTACAATGAAAACGAAAGGAAAATCACAAATCCAAACCCTCACTGCAGACTAGCGTGGCATTTTTTTTTTCTTTCCATTCCTCTCGGATCGAAGCAAATTATTTTTTTCTTCGTCCATTTTCTTCGTCATTTCAGTTCACCACCGCACCGCACCGATCCTGTCGGCCGGGGAGTTCATGCTGGTTTTATTTCTTAGCACGTAATATAATAATCAAAAAGCGATTATCATACCATTAGACGGTCGCGTTAATATTCAGATTAATTACACTGGAGTCGCTTTTTACGCGGGTGATACGTCCCGCGTAAAAAAAAACCGCGTAAAAAAAAACCGCGTAAATTCCGGAATCCGCGTAAAAAAAAACCGCGTAAATTCCGAAATCCGCGTAAAAAAAAACCGAGTAAAAAAAGACCGTGTAAGAAAAAATCGCGTAAAAAGCGATATACCGCGTAAATTCTGAAATCCGCGTAAAAAAAAACCAAAATCCGCGTAAAAAAAAACCGCGTAAATTCCGGAATCCGCGTAAAAAAAAACCGCGTAAATTCCGAAATCCGCGTAAAAAAAAACCGCGTAAAAAAAAACCGTGTAAAAAAAAACCGCGTAAAAAGCGACTCCAGTGTATATATAGAGTCTACCCCCCCGGTGGGAGAGGAGAACGAAGAGGTGTTCGCGTCTTTTCTTCTGGCTCCTTTTCGTCCACCTCAGTTTGATGTTTCGTCGAACAGGACCTACTCGGCAGTCTGTTGCGCGGGCAGCCTGCAGGGGTTGCGAGGGAATATGCTTTCGGAAGGAGAGACTGATGTGTGCCATTTATCGAAGATTGTTTTTGTGTGTATATTATTATAATGCGAATTGGGTTATATTGTGGTTTTTCGGTTGGTCGACCGGAAAATTGCTTTCTATTGTTTGGTGGAATTTCATCGAATTAAGTGCTCAAATGCATGTGTCAATAAAATCTGAGCAATTGAAATCGATTTTTCAGTTTTCTTTTTTCTCTACAATTGCTACGCTCAATTGATTGAACTAATTTCACCATTCAATATTCCTGTGTCCTTCTTCAAAGTTCCAGAAGCACCCTTTTCTCAATCAATCCTATCCCGAGTGCCACCCCCCCCCCCCCCCCCAACAGTAAAAGTAAGATAAACACCGATAAAACAGCGATAAATCAATTCAATTCAATTAAAATCAGCATCGTGGCAAAACTTCGTTACCCATTCCACCCCATCAATTGATTGAAATCCTGATTCCCTTGCTTTATTCGTAGCGGTGAACTCTGACTGAACTGACTGTGCTGGCGGAAAGAAAAAGGGGGAAAACTGGGCTTAGATGAATGCAGGAAAACTTGAGTTATTCCTTTTCTTACCCACTAAAGATGCTTTTTGCATACTGAATAGGCTCAAGTGTGGGAATTCATGTTTTGGAAAGCACATTTAAAGACTGATTCTATTTTAGACCCGGAAGATCATAGTCAACATACTCCCTCATCGCAATTCTAAACCAACCATCTGTGTTTCCTCACCGACCTAACATCGCATGACGCAAATTAATTTAGCAGTTTGTTGAAACAATCATCATCCATAATGACCACATACTTTTCCGCCACACATACACGACGACGCTTTTCGTTTGCGTTGGTCGACGATGGTAGCGGCATTGTCACCGCATTGTGGAATGATTTATGTGTCGTCGCCAATTAAAGCTAGAGCCCAACTGACCGGCCGTGTAAAGATTCGTCGCTTTCTACACATTTCCCACATTCTAAGATCCATTGAGGTGTGCTATTGCCGTGGTCGTCGTCGTCGTTGTCGTCGGTTGAGCCTACCTTTATTAGAGGGCAACCCTCAACCGAAGCCCACAAGAGAAGACCTTTGTTCGAGACTACACATCCAGGTTGCCGCTGTGGTGTCGTCGTCGTCGTTGGTCTTATGAACGTACCTAATCACATAAGGTGGGGTGTGCTCGCGCGTGTACGCAAAAGCCGTACTGGACGGAATGGAGTGTGTCGTCAACGTCGTCGTGGTCGTCGGTGTGGCTTGTGGAGTCCATGCCTAATTAATGAGCCGTAATTTGTAGTTTGCGTTTTCCGCCGCCGGACCTATGATTTATTAATGAAGATGAAAATCTACTTTTGACCACGGTGGAGGTACGGTCGGTAAGGGAAGCACCACCCTTTCCTGATCTTCACAAGAGGGATGAAAGTGGGGAACCTGGTTGAGTGATGAAGATAGGTTCGGCCAATATAGTTGTAGGGAATAAAGGTGGTAATGAGCAAAAGTGAGACGTGCAGTACTTGAAAATGACAGAATTCTTATTGGAACTTTAGGTTAAAGAATCCAATTATATGGAGTACGTAAGTTGTACGGTGAATTTCTGTAGATTTAAAATTAAGTCTGATGATCCTGCTAAATTAAAAAACCGGCAGCTCGACATGCATCTGAAGTGCTCCTTCATAGCTAGTTTCTACATAAGCATTAAGAAGACCATATTGATAAATATCAACACCGTTTTCACACTTCGATCTAGGCTTGCTACAAATTAAAACAGTGAAAATGTATCTGGATTATCAACAGTCTACTTTGATACCCTTCAAATTAAGGTAAACCAGGGCAAGTTGAAATGGTTTTTAGAATTTTAAGGCTCTGTGAAAAAATAATAAAATAAAATAAACTAGATGTTTTCGCATCAACATTTTTGTGAAAGCGTCTGCTTCCATGAAAAAATATCGTTTTGTTATTACAGCCATTCCATATAAAAACGATATAGTGGTTCTCAGAATTTCATAAAAATTGTTAGTTTTGATCCTTATCGCATAATATTAGACTCGCATATTTATTTTGCCATTTTTCATAAATGACTTTTTTCAAAAAATTATAACTTTTGAACCATTGAACAAAGATCAAAATACAGTTAAAAACAATTCAAAAATAAATAAATTTGGCGTATATTAGGCGAGTGTAGGAGAACCAGCGGAGTAACCATGGATTAACCGATGGAGTTGTCGTTGCAGCTGATACCACAGTTCGAACTGCGAGGTCTGCTTCGGGTACGTTGGTTGGATTCAAAGATGGCAAATCCTGCATTGGATGTGAAATGCCAAAGTTTGCTCTAGACAAAATCTGGTGCATACATTCCACAGGTCAAAAATTTTGGATCTCCGATACCCGATTTGCAACGTAGGTCTTTCAGGTGATCGGAGCCATTAGAGCGTGATGGCAAAATGCGACCGGAGTTGTATAGATTTTTCTCCTTTAGCTTACTTAAATCTTTGGTTTTTATTAGTTAGGTAGGTTCCGATTCACCACATTGTAGTTTCATTTTTATACCTATGATCTTGACTTTTTTTTACCTAGGGGATGAGTACTAAAGGGGGTTAGATTTTGATAAGTTCTTTAGTGGGAATGACACTGATGAAGACTGCACATTGTAGTCGAAATACGTATCTGTCATGGATACCAAAATTTAATTAAGTGGAATTAAATGGAAGATAACCTTATTTGCTGTTTTATTTAGCATTACACTAACAACCCAATTTCATTACTTCATCTTTGAAGCGCTTGAAACTTTCCTGATTATATAAGACTACCAAAACATCTCTAATCATTCATTTAACTTCTCTGATTTTTTTTTTAATTTTTAAAAGTTATTGACACTGCCATTAAAAAGCATAGAACTTCCCATAAAATGTTCTCACAATGTTCTAATGTTCATGTAACTTCCCTTACGTTTCCCAAATTTGCATGAGCACAATGAAGTAATAAAATTGGGTTGTTAGCGGAATGCTAAATAATTTTTTCCTTATTTTCCTTATTAGAGAGTTGTATAGATTTTTCTCCTTTAGCTTACTTAAATCTTTGGTTTTTATTAGTTAGGTAGGTTCCGATTCAACACATTGTAGTTTCATTTTTATACCTATGATCTTGACTTTTTTACCTAGGGGATGAGTACTTAAGGGAGTTAGATTTTGATAAGTTCTTTAGTGGGAATGACACTGATGAAGACTGCACATTGTAGTCGAAATACGTATCTGTAATGGATACCAAAATTAATTAAGTGGAATTAAATGGAAGATAACCTTTTTTGCTGTTTTATTTAGCATTCCGCTAACAACCCAATTTCATTACTTCATTATGATGGCTACCAAGCCTTTGGGGATTTTCCTTATTAGAGAGTTGTATAGATTTTTCTCCTTTAGCTTACTTAAATCTTTGGTTTTTATTAGTTAGGTAGGTTCCGATTCAACACATTGTAGTTTCATTTTTATACCTATGATCTTGACTTTTTTACCTAGGGGATGAGTACTTAAGGGAGTTAGATTTTGATAAGTTCTTTAGTGGGAATGACACTGATGAAGACTGCACATTGTAGTCGAAATACGTATCTGTCATGGATACCAAAATTAATTAAGTGGAATTAAATGGAAGATAACCTTTTTTGCTGTTTTATTGTTGCATGAGCACGTTGTTGCGTACTGTCTTCGATTCATCAAGAATACCCGAGAAAAAACTCGTACCCAAATCCTGGACGCCTTCAGGCCCATTGCCATCTTTCTCTTACTTGAACAGCTGGAAAGAGCCAAAACGTTGATGATTCGATTTGCGCAACACGACGCCTTTACCAGCGAGATCCAAGACCTAGCATTCCCTCGGAAGACGTTCCCCCCTAGAAAATTGAGCCCATTTCTAAGCCCAGAGTTAGCAGTGAGAGTGGGAGGTCGCCTAAATCTATCGCAATTATATACCATATGAGCGCGCACGGTAGGACTCATTTTGTACTGCATTGTGATCAGTATGGATTGAAATAAAACAAGATCGACTGTTCTTCCATTCAGTCGCGGTGGTGGTTGGGAATGGATTGGTATATTTAGTAGATGGTTAACACACAACGAAACAATTTGGTGCGATACAAACAAACCCATATCTCTGGGTGAATATTACTTGTGGCGCGTTACCTACTGGAATCAGTCCAAAAGAGCGTGGTGAAGGTGGTCTGAAGAGAAGCGGCGATTCGTTGGTACCGCTCGGCGGATAGTAGAGCACCACACAGTTCGAGTCTAGACTTTGCTTGCTCAGCGGGGCGATTCTGGACTTGGACGTCAGAAGAGCAATTTTTATTTGTCCACGATTGTCGATTGACCTCAAGTAGGTGCAGGTTCCGTATCCAATATAGGAAGCATTCGAGAACAGGTGAAGTTCAGTCTCGACGGAGTTTGGGAGAAGAACGAAGCGATCTATTCTCAATTCGTTTAGCAAAGGAAGATTGGAGTGGTAGTTGATCCATTGAAGACTGGTTGAAAGTTCTCGATCCCATTCCCAAACCGTTCCGTTCTCGTCCTGGAGAGCCAGAGAGTTTGCATGAACGCCTTGCATGGTGGTAGAAGTAGATCGATTTTGTATATGAGACAATCGGAAGCTAGTTCCCAGTGCTAATGGAGCATTTTGAGATCGATTTGAGATCGATGGAATGCTGAAGGGCGCGGTTTTTAGGTGGGATGCCCTCTAGAACGGTCTCACAGTTTGATGCGACCGGTCGAGTGATGAATTCCCGTGCTGTCTGAAGCGTAACGACCCGGATAATGCCGTCCTTACCGGGGTGAAATACATGCATCCTGTCTGTCAAACATCGCCATGGCAGATTCTCTTCCTTAATGATGAACGTAGATACCGGTAGATTGCACCACTTGGCTCCAGGCTGTAGCGTTGCCAAGTATTTCAGGTGGCATCGATTCCAAATTTCCTGGAACATTATCTGAGTCTGCTGCCATTGTGTCAACCGATTTTATAAGACCGAAACAAGGATGGCGTCCGGAACAGCTTTCAATGCTGAGCCCATCAGGAAAATGGCCCGGAAGAGTGGTCGCTTAATGGAGTGAGTGGACGGTGTTCAGACAATTGCAGTTCCATGTCGTCGTTCGCCGGAGCCGAAATGAAACCCATTGGGAGGATTAAAGTGCCAATCAATGCCATTCTCCGTGCATTATCAAGCTACCTAGCCTTTGTGCTCTCTACTTCTTAATAGTCGCTTCAGTTTGCTCGCTGCGACCACAAAGTTCTTTCCTTTGTCCGTGTAGACGTCACAGCACAGCCCACGGCGCGCCACAAATCTCCGAAAAGCTTGCAGGAACTTAGCAATGGTCAAATTAGCGACGAGTTCAAGGTGAACCATCTTTGTCGCAAAACATACGAACACGGCTTTACTTATGCTTTGATTGGTGCAACGTCAGCCCGGTTTCGTGTGACTTCTTACTCTTTCGCCTGCACGATTGAATTCTAGATAAACATTTCAAAAGGTCCTATTTGCATTGAACGATTCTCTTCATCGACTTTCTCTTCCATCAATAACTCAACTTCAAAAGCATTCCCTGCTGTGTTCAACGTTCTAAGCACAAGATATGAACTGCTGCTATCAAACTGAATGGAGAAAACTAACACCAACTGCATTTGCGTAGGCGTGGTTATCAAAAGAGAAAGTCGATGAAGAGAATCGATCAAAGCAGATAGGACCATTTGAAATGTTCATCGAGAACTCACTCATACACAGCAACTCTCTACTATATGAGAGAGAATGGCTGCGTGTTTTCAAAGTGTGATCCTCTCTTGGTGCTTCCCGAATGGGGTATCAACATTTACTCCAGATTTTCGAAAATCTGGATTAGCACCGAATGCACCATAGTCAACTTTTACAGTATATATTACCAATTGGTAAGCCATTTTTGTAGAGTTAGTTAGTTGATGCGGATTGGGTTTGATTTGCGAGCGAATTTATCTGCATAGACAAATTAGAATGTAGAGGAGCATCGCCCTTACGTTTAGCAAAGTAAAATTTTTGGCCCGGGATTTGTTCAAAGTCCATTTTTACGTAAGTTTCATCGTCCATCAAAATACATCCGTTATACTTGGTCAGAACTTGCTCGTATAGCTTCCTTGCACGGTTTTTGGCAACCAGGTTTTGTTTCAGCGTCCTGTTGGAATGTTTGCTGGCATGGTTATTGTGTGCCGCACTGAACCTTTTCGCCAAATCACTACCCTTCCTCCCAGGATTCTTTTGGACTGCCCTTATTTAGTTTTGCTCATAGTTTTCGGTCATATGTTCCACTTCTTCGTTTGTTTTGTTTTGCACGATGCAACGTTAGTGTTTCTCGGTAACGTTTAAGCACGGTATTTACAGTCGATTTTGGAAATTTGAGAGCCTTTGCAATCATTCCTCCTGACCACGTTGGATTTTGCACGTGAGTGTGCAGAATTTGTTTACGTTTGTCACGTTACATCTTCGATAACTTTTGAACAAGTATATGAATCCTGATGAAATTTTTACTACGGTCCTTCCGGATCAAAACGCTGTCAATATATTCTTGCTACGACTACTAGAGACGCTAATTAAAAAGAAGCAGCCAAATACTAACTGGAACAAACTTTAAAATCTTCAAAATGCAAGCAGTTTTAAGTTCAAAAACGTGTTTTAAAAGCTGTTTGCACTTTCATGAAGATAGCTTCGAAAAATATTATAACGTAAGATTATTTGATTGGTTTAATATGATACATGTAAATTATTAGAATCTTTCAGAATTAACGTAAATCTTATAATTGCTATATAATGAAATTCAAACAAAGGATATAAAAATTACCGAACTTACCATTTTTAGTAGGATAAATACCGGTATTTTAGAATTGCAGAATTGCACGATAATACCGGTCAAACCGGTTAAACGATCCAAATCGTTTTGCTTGCTCGACTTAAGTTGAAATTTCGTATGGAAATCTAATTTTCTCTGTATGGGAAAAATTACATTTTCGGAACTTGAGGAAATCTTTTTTTAGCAAAAACAATCCCACCTCAAAGAGGCCTTAAAAAAGCTATTCCTGATCATATTTGCTGAAGAAAGTACTCCAAATGAGCATCTAATAAAGAAAATTATTCAATTCAGATCACAGAAATATCCAAGCTTATTTTACATGATTTCACATCTGATCATTTGGAAACACTGAGTTTACTTGGGTGGTGAAATTATAAAAGAGATACCGTAGAGCCCAGAAATCCAGACAATTAGTCCATAGGTCCAGACACTGCTAAAAGTTGATTATCAACATGATCTGTTGTCAACGTTCAAACCATCACACATGTTTATCATATTGCAAGGAGACGTAATAAGTAATCAAAAATTAAATGTCCAGATTAGCGAACCGTCCGGTATTCGGAGCATTATGGTACCCAGTGGCAAAATCGGTATTATAATGGCATATTCCTACTAAGTTAATTTAAGTTTTCTTTATTAAGGAAGCTTTCAGCCTGGGCTGGTTCGCCTTCACCATATTCCGACTATGGTCAACACAACACTCTATTCGATTTCAAAATTAATCACTGATCACTGGAATTACTGTCAGGAAATGCCGCAAGACCTAATATGCTAATTGTGTTAGGACATTTACATGGTAACAGTTCAGCTGTGATGGCGCTGGTTGACATTTATCGAAGTATTCGGCAGAATATTCCTCCAACGACCGTCTTTGAAAGTTGAAATTTTCGATTTCACCAACCGAAACTGCGGAGCCCAATCCGTTACCACTAAGTTCTAAACTTCCTCAGCTCTGAAATACCATCCATCTGCCAGGATCGTTCATCATCATTATTATGCCATTTTGTTTTGTGTTCCTCCTTTGACGTCTCTCCCAGAGGCCTTTCGCGAGTCTGGCCTTTTTAGTCGTCGTACGGTCACCGATTCCCTCCGGGGTTTGGAGCCACATAGACCATCATCACCACGAAGGCACGTTCCGACCAGACCCCATCCCCATCTTCACCATTCATCCTCCTCACCACCTAATCCAACGGCCATCCAAAGTCGAGTGGATTTAGTCCTCGAAAGCCAGAGAGCAAGAGCGTGTACATGGTCAATGAAAGAAAAATTACACCGCTTTCGGTGCTGTTACTCCCCCAACATGAACCACCCTCCAGTCGACGACGACGACGACGACGAGAAACTGAAGAACGAAGAAAAAACTCGTAATTAAATTAATTTTTATGTACCGGACAATTAGGTTCATTCCATTGCGTTCCCCTCGGGGATAAGGTCAGCCACTGCTGCTAAAGTGCCCTTTGACATGCTATATCCATTTTTTCTGCCCAACCCACCCAAGTATTTTTGTGTACCCAGTGATTGAATAATTTGAAATAATGCCACTTTTTCAATTATTACAACTCCCCCAACCGAGGGAGGACCTGCACTTGGTCAACTTTAAGCTTCCAACACCAATGCAAATTCCTATTTTCCAAAGAAGTCTGTAATCGCCTTTTGGAGCCATGGACTCACTATTCGGAGGACCCCGGAATTGAGTTTCGAAAGTAAGTAGTGAATTCATAAGCAGTAGTGAACGAGTCTGCTGTGAGCTGTGCAAGTAGCCATGGTAAGTTTTCGTTTCAATCCGGAATGAAAGGAATCTCCTCAAACTCTCTTTCTTTGCCCGATGCCCGATGATGTGGTTTTGTGTCTATGTACTCCGTGCGGCAGGTGTCACTGTTCTCACGATATTTACCGGAGCGCAATTCAGAGACCATAGAGACGGGAAATATACGGTTATTTCCGTTGCTGCGTTTTTCGTCCAACTCCATTCTGCCTCCTTTCTTGCCGATGGTCGATGGATGGAACAACTTCTAGCTGCAGTGCAGCTAAGTTGCTATCATGTTTGTTTGTGTCGACGATTGAAGCTTATTTACTGTGATTTTGAATGGTTTGTAAAAGATCCCGGTGGAAAGCTGATTACATCCGGTTTGCTCCGTAACCAAAACAGAGAAGAAGATGTGGCTTTAATTGCCGCTTAAGGTTGGAAAAACAAAAGATTCTTCAACGGTAATGAGTGTTATTCAATACAATAAACTTGTTTTTTTTTCAACGCCAATTAGTTTTTTCGAGCCGAAGTGAGTAAAACTACACAGTCAACTTTAAGTATTTTGATGCTTTTATTCGGATATTCCTCGAGATTGTTCGAATATTGGACCAGGATAAAACTTAGGCACTGGTTTTGGAATTATTTATATTAAAAGTATGTAATCAATGTTGACTATGCTCAAAATAACAAGCAAATTTAATTGTGATTTTTTAGTATTATATATATTTAGTTTTATCAAATCATCACATAGGGAAAATGCAGGTAATGTCGGCCTAAGTGTCCCTCATTTGGGCCCATACAAACAAACGACTAAAATTTCAATAGCAACCAAAAATATCCATTAGTAACGTCCCAATAACGCGTTCATCTAGATAAAATTGATAAATAGCAGATTTTTAGCGATGGGCCCAATCTTAGATCCATATGCCAGCATTAGAAACATTTCCCCTATATTAATTTTGTTGCAAAATAGACACAATTAAAAAAAAAAAACGAAATGTCCAGATTAACGAACCGTCTGGTATTCCTAATTAAAAATTCTTGTAGTTCATCATCTGTTTTATGGAAATAGTAATATTCTATACAATTCCAGAAATTAACTTCTGAGATCTTTTGGAAATCACTCAAAAATTATTTTCAAAATACACTGTGCATGTTCAGGGCGGCCACTTAACCGGGAAAACAGGGATGATCGGGAATTAACGTAATTAACTGAATTACTCCAATAAAATGAAAATCGCAATATCCAAATCTAATTCATTCATCAAACCGAAGACACACCAGCGTTCGGCTGAAAGTCTCCTTAATAAAGATAACTAAATAACTAACTAATTCATTCTTCAGCGGAGTCTACTTTTGAACCTTATGTCAGTTGGATCTCAGAGAGAGTGAGTGAACGAAACCGGTGTGAGCTGCCTCTCCGTGAGTGACAAAATGTTTTGGTATGCTCTTTCCAAGCGGAAACGTTGATAAGAGACGCACAAAGAAAATTTCTGTCAAAACAGCAGCACGGTTTTTGAGGGATCTTTTGCTAATGTCACTGGCAACCATGTTTCTTCGAGTGGCTTCAACTCGGCTTCAAATGAATTTCATGAATGTTCAGAAAATTTGAACGTTCATCCGGAACTGAATGAAAATTAAGTGCGCGGCAACATTTTGCAAAAATAAAATGAAGATGAGAGATGACAGTCGCTCCAAGACAGTATAACTTTTGTCATATTTTACTGTTTTGCAGTGCAATGGTATTTCTCTATGGGAAACCAACTTTTTTTTCACCATGCGTAGATGACGAACAACAGGCATGAATGCTATATGAAAAGAGCTTATTTATGATTTTCGTGCTGAAATGAAATAAATCCAAATGAATTAAAATCGATTGATGGAGTTCATTTTCTTATAACAAATGGCAATAAAAATACTTTGCTGTCTTCTATTTAATTTTGCTCTTAAGTATAATCAGGAATCAGATTTTTTTAATCATATTTGTGTGATGAAGGCTTGCCATGAGCCGTATGAATAAAAAGAGTTTACTTTCCCGTGTTTCAATGTTCTTTTGTTCTTGTGTGTTCTTCTGATAAGCAAGATTGCTGAAACTGAACTGAAAATACTCATGAATCACCACAAAAATTTCAACGTTAGGAAGTTTTCTGAACGGCTTGAAAAAAGCATCCTATAAGCATCTGCAGCATACATCAACATGTTTTTTTTTTTCGTAACTATCACGATACATTTTGGAGCAGGAGGCAGTTAACAATCATAGCAACATATAGATAAGATTGTCCATCGATTTGTTTTTAAAACTCCAGCTTGAATAAAATGCCAAAATCTTAGGATGCATTAAGAATTCCATCCGCAAAAAATTACAAAATTGAGTTTATTTTGCTTTGAGTAGCTGGGTGAAGACGAACATTTTGTAAATCCTTTTAAAATTGAAGAAATAAATAAAATTATATTATCTTAATCTAAACAAAGGGTATCGCAAAAAATATTCATAATGAGCTTCTAAAACGAATAAAATTAAGTGATTGTCTTTTGTTACACACGTCCGTATCATTAACGTAATTCCTCACCAAACTTAAAGCCTCAAGAAACAGATGAGACCATAAGTTTGTATGTTCTATTATTTAGTTACACAGTTATGGGAATAGTGACAATGACAACTCAAATACCATGAAGAATTCTGGAAAATTTAGTTGCCGTATAAGTGAATATGTTGTTAATCAGAATTTTGCAAAATATCTGCTAAAATTGAGTTTTGATGAATGGTCGTAGATCCGTTACCGCAAAACATTGAAAATTTAGTCAAATTGAACAATATATCACATATTTAACTTAAATGCATTTAAGGCCTTCGACAGACGTACTAAGTACGCCGTTGTACTCTTTTAAACTTGTACCTCAAATTATACATTTTACAGTACTAGCTGCGAATAATTAGCACGCTCTTACTTGCTGCAAAACCATTCTTCTTTGTTCATCATCGACGATAACAGATAATCATTTGTTCCAATAAATTCGATGACAATCATATGATTTTATTTCACAAACCATATGTTTAAGCTTTCGGATATGTACTGCTCAAATAAATACATACGCTACACCAAATAAAAAAAATATATGTTTCATAAACCGATTATGTATTGTGCACACTACTGAGAATCAAAACGACAGTTATTGCTGGCATCACTGTAGTTCCTATGTCGCTAATGTTAAATTTTACGTCGGACGTTGCGTGTCCATTTTGGTTGGCACGTGGCATTAAGATGAATTTTAAACATTAATTTTATTTTCTGTACATCATTTCCAAATTCACTCTATTCAGATAATACTTCTGAAATTTGTGAGTTTGACAGAACCACGAGCACCAAATTGCCGGGTACACTGGCAATATACTGGAGCTGTCATGTTGCCCCCGACTTGGCTCTTTCTTTTCCTTTTGATTTTCTTGTTCCACTCGATGCAAAATACGTAATCGCAAATCTTGAAAAAGGTGAGCATGGGGAGGAGGTTAAATGTAACCAATCAGGGTAATCAGGATGTTTACAGAAAATAAGTATAAATAAGGACTTTAAAATTATATCAGGATAGGCCAAAATATTCAGTACAAATCAGGTTACCTGGCAACGCTGCCCGTGGGAAACAATTGGTATATAGGGTAATTTGGCTCTAATGTTGGCGTATGGATCTAAGATTGGGCCTATCGCTAAAAATCTGCTATTTATTAGTTTTATCTAGATGAACGCATCATTGGGACAGTGCTAATGGATAGTTTTGGTCGCTATTGAAAATTTAGTCGATTGCTGAATTTATGTATGGGCCCAAATTAGGATCATTTAGGCCAATATTACATCTATTTCCCCTATACACTAATAACAATTCAATGCTAATTTTTATGTGCCCCACACATGAATTTTTATAATGTGATAAACAAATGATACATATGTGTCGGACACATAGTTTTTATGTGTACAGATAAAATTCATGTATAAGCACACATACTATTCATTTGACTCATCAATTTCATGTGTACTTCTGAGTGGATTCTGTTTATGTGTGGACATATGAAAATTATGTGAAATTTTACATAGAAATTCGGGAAAAACCAGCAATATTTTGCTGAATTTTTTCGAGCTGAAAGTCCAGCAATCCATCCAGCAAAATATTTTTGCTGGACGACCGGCAATTTAGTCCAATGCCAATTTGACAGCACTGACTATTCATACTATTCGGAAGATCAATCATTTTACTGGAAGAGCAGCAAATCTCAACTGTTGTTGTTTTTTTTAAGAAAGAGGCATATCATTGTTGGAATAAATATTTTATTACACTTCCATGTACTTGTATTTAGTAATTTATTAAATGTGATTGCACTTCTTAAAAAACATGTCTTGGAGAAGCTATGATGAACCATCCTGTGTGAGTCATTTTTGTTGTTGTTGTTGTTTCTTTATTAAGGAGACTCCTGGGTAAGTTTACGAATGAAGAAAACTGTAAGTTTTGTTAGTTTTTCAACTTAATTCAGGTTGCTAAGGTAGTTTAGTATTACTTACTTCATGACAAAAGCTCGTTTTATATAATTTCTATGATATTTTGTTAGTCGAACACTTCTTGAAAATAAAAATAATCATAAAACGTGAAGGAGCGAATGATGAATTTTGACCTGATTTTGATGTTTCATACAGTTTACTGGAATGATCAGCAAAATATTTCAAATTCCTGATTTTTCAGTTAAAGTTAGTTTTGCTGGACGCGATTCAGCAATTCCTTTTGCTGGAACAGGATTTAGAAATGTGGTGTGTAATAATGACAAGACCCTCTTGCCTTTTTTTCATGAAAATCTCCCTTTGCAATCGAGGGGGACGACTCTATCTACGATGCAAAAAAGATTGTGTTTTGCTGTGGCTAGCTGCACGCACGCTGAGTAGATAGAAGGAAGATTTATGTCGATTTTGAAGATTTCCTGCAAAAAGATGAAGCGCGATGCAAGTAGATGCGAGAAATGAAAGATGATTTTTCGAAGATTGATTCGCTAGTGAGAGATTTTTTGAGCATCTAGAATTGAGATTTAGATGTGTCGCCCCCCTCGTTTGCAATAACACTTGATCGGGTGCATGGAAAAGATAAAATTATTTGCAAGCTTCTACAGAACAGACGATTTTTTTTTATTATGTAATTTTACCGTTACGTTTAAGCTATGCCGTCAACCGCGTTTGCTGCAACAAAGTTAGTAAACAATATACCGTTTTCCTTTCACCTTTGCAGAGAGAGTTTACTGTGGTAATCGTCGCAAGCTTTTTGTCCTTATAGCTCGTTGCTTTCTGTGTTTGGATTGATTTGATTTAAATTCAATTCACATACCTAAAAATTATGAAATTCAATAGTACCACTTTCTGGAATTAAAATAATACCATGGAAGGAGATCAGAACCTAACATGAACCAACATCTTTCAAACGGGGGGCGACCCCAGCGTAGTGGTTAGCATCCATACCTCTCACGCCAAAGTCACGAGTTCAAATCTCACCCCCGGACAAGTCACGAATGACCCAAGAGCGTTAAAGTAACTATAATAAAAAACAACCTTCCTAACGGAAAAATAAACTTTAAGATCAAGTCAATCCTTTAGCCATCATTGAATAAAAATTGGTAAGAAGAGTTAGTTGTCACTTTCGTTAGTTGACCTGGAAATTATGTGATGCATGATAAAAAAAAACCCGAATTTATCCACCTATGGTGTGATCAAACCCTTCTTACTTATTTAAGTTTATTTATTTTATTGTCAATATCAGTGACCAAGCCCCCCACCCCCGTGTCATCCAGTGACGCTACGCCACTGCCTGGGGGTACCCGGAATATATCCGGGTGTAGTCTATTTGGTGATCTTATCATCGTATTTTAATGTGATTTAATGGGTTTTAATTCAATTCATATTCAAGCAACTTCCCCGGGGTACCCGGAACATTTCCAAGTGTGTCCAATGTGGTCTGGAACACTTAATACGACTTGCATTTATCTTATTTTTGAATTCTGTAGTAATTTTATGTGTCGCATGATGGTTTTAATACGTTTTCCGTTAAATCCAGCGTGAAGGCCCATATTCACCGGATCTTAATCCGGCCATATCTCCGGAACCGGTTCACCGATTCCAAAACCGTTCAATAGCGTTCAATGGGACCCCAAGACCTATCATTTGGCGCCGAGTTTGTCCAAATCGGTTGAGCGGTTGCTGAGAAACGTGAGCGCATTCATTTCGTTACATACACACACACATACACACATACACAAGTACACACAAGGGCATGTGACACAACTATGCCGAGAAAACTGGAGCCAACGAACAGGCGGCGTCCAGCCTACTGGTGGAACGAGGAAGCACCCTCCGGGCTACTTGTCTTCTAGCCAGAAGGCGTGCTCAGAGAGCAAGAACAGAAGCAGACAGAGAGGAGCGCAGGGTGGTGTTCCGAGAGGCCAGGGCTGCACTGAAACGAAATATAAAGCTGAGCAAGTCAAATAGTTTCAAGGAGTTGTGCCGCGATGCCAATGCCAACCCCTGGGGCAACGCATACCGAGTTGCGATGGCGAAGATCAGAGGCCCAACGATGCCGGTTGAAATGTGTCACAACAAGCTGAAAGTCATCGTGGAGGGACTTTTCCCACAGCATGACCCAACGAACTGGCCACCTACACCATATGGCGAGGTAGATGATGACAACGTTGAACAAGTCTCCAACGAGGAACTCATAGCAGCAGCGAAAGGGTTGAAAGCGAATAAAGCTCCCGGCCCGGATGGAATTCCCAACGTGGCGTTGAAGGCGGCGATCCAGACGTTCCCGGACATGTTCAGGATGGTGCTGCAGAAATGTCTGGACGAGGGTCAGTTCCCTGATAGGTGGAAGGTACAAAAGCTTGTGCTGTTGCCGAAGCCCGGAAAACCGCCGGGGGATCCTGCATCGTATAGGCCAATATGCTTGCTGGATACTGTAGGAAAGCTCTTGGAGAGGATCATCCTCAACAGGCTGACGAAATGCACGGAGAGTGAACACGGATTGTCGGAGAGACAGTTTGGATTCCGGAAAGGGAGATCGACGGTGGATGCAATTCGGACAGTGATTGACAGAGCCGAGAAAGCTTCCAAACAGAAGCGGAGAGGAAATCGATACTGCGCCGTGATTACGATTGATGTGAAGAATGCATTCAATAGCGCCAGCTGGGAGGCCATCGCCGAGGCGCTCCATAGAATGAGGGTTCCAGACTACCTCTGCAGGATTCTAAGTAGTTACTTCCAGAACCGGGTCCTGGTCTACGTGACAGACACGGGGCAGAAATCGCTTAGAATCACGGTGGGGGTTCCCCAAGGCTCCATTCTAGGTCCAACGCTGTGGAACGGAATGTACAATGGCGTGCTGACGCTCAAGCTGCCCAAAGGAGTTGAGATCGTTGGCTTTGCGGACGATGTCGTCTTGACGGTAACCGGTGAGACGCGGGAAGAAGTGGAAATGTTGGCGGCCGAGGCGATAGATACGATTGGTAACTGGATGCAAGGAACGAAGCTACAGATAGCCCACCACAAAACAGAAGTGATGTTGGTCAGTAACTGCAAAGCAATGCAGCGGGCAGAAATTACCGTTGGAGAGCACACCATTGCTTCGAAGCGCATGCTAAAGTATCTGGTAGTGATGATCGACGACCGGGTAAACTTTAATAGCCACATCGAATATGCTTGCGAGAAGGCGACGAAGGTCATCAACGCAATAGCCAGAATCATGCCGAACAATTCTGGTCCAAGCAGCAGCAAGAGACGTCTTCTGGCTAGTGTGTCCTCATCAATACTAAGGTACGGAGGTCCAGCCTGGATTGAAGCGCTGAAAACGAAGCAGAACCAAAGGAAATTGAGCAGTACGTTCCGGCTCATGGCCATGCGAGTCGTGAGTGCGTACAGAACCATTTCGATGGAGGCAGTATGCGTTATCGCCGGTATGATCCCAATCGGCATCACCTTGGCGGAGGACTACGAGTGCTATATGACGAGAGAAACCAGAGGAGTACGAAAAATGGTGAGAACGGAGTCGATGGCTAAGTGGCAGCAGGAGTGGGATGCAGCAGAGAACGGTAGATGGACACACAGGCTAATACCGACTCTTTCGACCTGGGTGAACAGGAAGCATGGAGAAGTCAACTTCCACTTGACGCAGTTCCTGTCTGGTCATGGCTGCTTCAGGAAGTACCTGCATCGGTTCGGACACACAACGTCTACCTTCTGTCCGGAGTGTGGGAATGTGGAAGAATCACCAGAGCACGTGGTCTTCGAATGTCCTAGATTTGATGATGTGCGAGAGGATATGCTCGCCCTTAGCACGGAGAATGTCGTCGAAGAAATGTGTCGAGAGGAGGGCACCTTTAACGCCGTCAGCAGAGCAGTAACGCAGATCATGTCAGCGCTGCAGCGAAAATGGCGGGAAGACCAACAGTAGTAATGTGCTCACACAAGTGCGAACTAAAAGCCGAAGCCGGGAGAACTCTCCGTCAGAGTAGGTTGTATCCACCACCAGGGATAACCGAGTAAAACGTGACGCTGGGAGCTAAATGGCTCACAAATTGGAGAGACGATCAGCGAACTGGAAGCGCCAATTAGCTGAGGTAAAGTGAGGTGCGTAATGCACGGCCCCCTCCGAAGTAATACGACAAGTGGTTCCGGGGGAAAAAGGCAAGGCGTCTAAGGAGGTTTTAGTGCGGTAAGAATCCCACACACCGTGTCACCGCGACTGTGCACCCAGTCGTTAAGCGGTGGCACGATGGCCTTTTTGAAGGTTTCCTCCTTGCCAAAAAAAAAAAAAAAAACACAAGTGCACACACACACACAGACATGTTCCGATCTCGTCGAGCTGAGTCGAATGGTATATGATGGTTTTGATACGTTTTCCGTTAAATCCAGCGTGAAGGTCCATATTCACCGGATCTTATTCCGGCCATATCTCCGGAACCGGTTCACCGATTTCAAAACCGTTCAACAGCGTTCAATGGGACCCTAAGACCTATCATTTGGCGCCGAGTTTGTCCAAATCGGTTGAGCGGTTGCTGAGAAACGTGAGCGCATTCATTTCGTTACATACACACACACACACACATACACACATACACACATACACACATACACACACACACACACACACAGACATGTTCCGATCTTGTCGAGCTGAGTCGAATGGTATATGACACTCGGCCCTCCGGGCCTCGGATCGATAGTCGGTTTTTCAAGTGATATCCAAGGTTGCAAAGACTCATTTCAGCTAAAATAATGTTTTTCTGAATAATAAAACCAAAAGATGGTATGATGGCATTTTTTACTTGTAACTTACAAGAAGAGGTTACAAAGTATGCTTTGGAAACATAAAACCTGTAAATTTTGCTTTCTATGAGTCACAATCAGCTGATCGCTGAGTGAGGGAGTGAGTGAGTGAGTGAGTTTGTGAAAAATCGCTGATTGTGACTCTCATGAAGTGAAATAAACAGGTTTAATATGTCAAACACATTCTTTGCAACCTCTTCTTGTATCCTACCAATTCAAAATTTGATCATGGCATCTAATTATTTCATAATTTAGAAAAACATTGTTTTAGCTGAAATGAGTCTTTGCAACCTTGGTGATATCAGTGTTCACTCGGCTGTCGACAAAAGCAGGCCACTCTCGATGTGTGCTACGCAATCGTCTGTTTTCTCGGCAGCAACCATTGTGTGGTCCTCCTCATTGTTCTTCATCAGCAGTTCTTTCAGTCGATACATCGTCGACTTTGCAAAGCAACCGTTTCGTGATGAATGTGTGAGTGCTGACCACGTTTTGCGTCCATTGCTACAATGGAAGCGCTCTGACCCTCGTTGGCATACAACAATTTGCCATACAATGAAACTACAGGAAGCGGCTCCAATTCTGATGGAGGAGGCTTTTTGGATAGCGGAAGATAAAGTGTTTATTGTGTTGTACCTTTTGACTATATTTTTAAGATATTTTGTATAGTGACCAAGAATCCTCGGCTCTGTAAAGTTAATTCGGTTGAGCCTTATCAAATAAATTAATAAACAAAAAAAAAACCTTGGTGATATCTATAACCTTCTTTGTAAGAAGGGTAAAAAGCTTCTCAAGGTGAAAATGCTGCACTAGGATCCCTTGTGCGAAGGAAAGCTGATATGATTAAACCAATGAACATCGAAAACCCAATCGAAATCATCCAATCGGTCTTGTTTTCTAATTTTCCCATATAGCATCAACCGTTTTGCGTTGGAATCGATGAATTCGTCATCTTTAGCGTAGACCAATTTTCCCATTCTTCATCCTCCGATTCAGCAATGCACAGTATTCGATGTGTAAACACAATCATAAAGAAATCAACTGCACACCAAACTGCAACCGTACCCAAATGGTCCCCATGCGTCCTCCTGTCCCTGTCCATACCCGATTCAATCACACGTGTGTTGAGTTTCGCTATACTAGCAGTCGAGTCTTTTGTGGGATAAAGTTTTCCAACGATATCCTTACCAACCACACAGCAAGACGTCCTCCCATATCCCTTCTCCAAAAGACGCTGACCTTCGTCTTGCACTTTCTTTCCATTCTGCTTTCTTCCAGTAGTGACAAGTCGTCTCTCCTTTTGCACTTTTCTTCGCAATGTTCTACAGATATTCACACACGTAGGTATTATACCAAGAGGTATGGTACGTAACCAACTGTTAGCTGTACGTGTGCTTGTTCTACGTCATGTTATGGATGTAATCACACTCGCCTTGTGTGTATGTGTGAAAAGTTGGCACCAGTTCGGTTTTGGGGAGCTTTCCACCGTCGTATGCTAAAGGGAATCGGCCAGGAAAAAAAACTATAGTAGGACACGATAGCAACCCATGTTTGAAGCTGTGTTTAACACGTTTGCCACCTCTTCCATTGGTTCCTTCCATCCAACAGCACCGTTTGTCGTCATTCACATCCCCATGTAGGACACACACACCCACACACGTGTGAGACATTGCCATCCGGATGTTCAATATGAAGTTGATGAAGTTTCACTGCAATTCGCAATCCGTTTAGCACCAGCAACCGCTATCGAAGAAAAAAAAAATGCGAATAGTAGAGAAAGAAAAACAGTGACGATCACCAAGAAACGGACGGGCAAGCAGAAGCAATTCAAATGGTGTGCCTCCCCCCACCCGCTCCAGGAGTGAAAAGGCGAAAAAATGGAAACACGAGAAAATGCAAGCAGCGATTCTTGCTCCTTCTTGGGTTTAGCCTTCGATTACTCGGTGCAATACACGTCTCTTTTTTTTCTGAAGGATAAGCAATTTCCTCGTGTCAAACTGGAACGGTGCAGGCGGTGTGGCATCGACTTGATGCTAGGATTGACACCGGGCCTATAATTTGAGTTCATATTTTATTTATGAATGTACGGTTCATTGTACGCTGTGCATTCCTGAACTTGATGAAATTTAATAAAGATTTGATCGCATTAATTTTGCTTGATTGTCCACCTGTAGCGGCTATGGGACTGCCTCTGTTGTGATGACCAACCTGGTTACAGTTCAGCGCATGCTTTCAGATTTAAATTCCATATTTTAATAGTATGTGGTTGATCAAACTTCTCGAATTTCTGTTGATATCGACTTCTGCATTTAAGATCCAGTTGTGAGACCAACAAGTTACAATCTATCTAATTTCCCTAAACGTTTGGCACTACATTTAGTTGACATGCAGAGTTTTCCCCGAGGTAACGAAAAGCACCACATTGAATTAACCCTCTACTCGTTACCACAAGTTCCCCATGACCAACCCAACTAATGCTCCACTTAGTCCTCAAAGTGTTGACGTTCCCAGATCCCAGATCGACATCAATCAAGCGACAGTCCTGGGAGCGCACATTGTCATGCTGTTGTTGTCAATGCCGCATAATCAGATCTTTCATTAGTTTATTACATCGTCACACCCACGCACTACACCCATATGTGGATTACCAACCACATCGACAACGGTGGCAAACTTACTACTCATCGCACAAATTGGGAAACACCTTTTTTCCCATTCCATTCCACTACAAAGTGATTCTGCACAAATACACGCACGCTCGACAAACTTTCCGATCGCATCCGTCGTCACCCCACAAAAGTGAGGTAATTACGTCCCTAATCTTCCTCAAGATCTAATTTGCTGATACTGTATAACGAGAAGCCACGACAAAGACGACGCGCCACAGCGTCCCACATGGCCCTTCCGAGCATGTGTGTCTGAGTCCCTTCATGTTATTCATGACAAACGTGTGTCTGAGGCAGAATCCGGGAGAGTGGCGGTAAATATTTTAGGTTTCCAAACACCCACTTTTCTAATAACACATTATCACGGAAACGAGAGATCTCAATCTATTAAATGGTGGTTTGGCTTTTCCTTGCACTGGAACTTTCGACAGTTGCTCGAACGTTGCTTCATCAGGAGAGTTTCCAAGATGGATTACTTTCCTGGTTAAAAAAAAAACTAATCAACGATTCTATCACCTCAAGGACATGTAATTTCTTAAATTGCCTCCCCTCCGCTGCTCGACGTTCCCGTGCCGGTCAAAGCCCAATTTAGCAACCCAGTACAGTTTTCCATTTTCTCTTTCCCTGTTGCCCAAGCTGCTGTTGTTGTTGTTGTTGAGTGTGCGTGCGTCGTTCTGTCTTCTGTCGGGTGCTGTACCTTGGTACACATCCACACGAAATGAATTCAATTTAATATTCGTTAACAGGTAATCAATCATCCAGCTTGATATGGAAATGTTTCTAATGAAATTAAATTTCGGAGAAAATACACACCACACCTCGTCGCGTCGTCGTCGTCGTTCCCACCCAAATTGGGATCGGTGATGATGGCGTTTTCCATGAGTCTCGTATTGGCTGGCTGGGTTGGCTGTCTGGTTGGTGGCTGATGAGGCGCAATCAGTTTTCCAACTTTGCTCGCACTGATGGGGTGGGTCGGTATGGAGCTGGGGAGGAAAATGGTTTAGGTGTAATGACTCTTTGGGTGCTCCGATGTTTTCACACATGCGGTGATTAGATCTGTTGATTTTAAAAGAAAAAAAAAAGTTAAGGGTTGTGTCCGAAGCACGACCGCATTATTGACGTACGATTATGAGATAATTTTTTGGCACAATGAATTATTTATAAATTGTTCTAAAATCATCAACGATTCAAAGTTCCCTGTCCAAGGATGAGGGGCTTGATGATGATTTGTCAAGTGTCGCTATGATTTTTTTTTTTTTGCAATTTGATAAAATTGTAGTTTTTCTCCAGTTCATTGATTTGAAAGGTTCATGCGAGTTAATTTCACGGAGCCGTAAATTGTAGTTTTGTCATAATTTTAATATTAGCATTAAATAAAATAGTAATTTTAAATTCGCTTTTGTAATGCTAAGGTAAATAGTTTGCTTTGAGTGTAAAGTTAATTTATAAGAAAGTTCTAACAGTTTTTTTTTTTGCACTTCGAAACTTGACGGTTTATACCTCTAACATAGTAGCAGTGACAGTGTCGCATGTCCTAACAACAACTGCCTGCGACTAGTGTTCGAGGGGCCGACAGGGCTGAATACGGGTCAATAATAACAAAACTCTAACACTAACATGACCCCGAAACTAACGTTCATCCATTGCACTAATAGTTATAATGTAGTTGTACTTTCCTAATAACCCATCTATCACAGACAAACAGACATAACACTCGATTGGACAGGTTGTTCATCGAATACGCATTTGACGGTCAATTCGGGTGTTTTTGGTTGGTGGTGCCGCCATCTGTGGCGCGCACGGTCGGTTCCCTTGTGTTGACGTCTGCACACTAGCGCCATCTGTTCAGCGTACTATCCATCACATGATACTCAACAGATGGCGGTAGTGTTTTAGTGACTATGTTTTGTGGATAAAAATATTAAATGTGTTATTTCTGTTTGTCTGTGCATCTATGTTTCTTTTTCGTTGTGTGTGTGTGTGTGGGGGGGGGGGGTGGTTAATTTAACCAATACTAATACCTTTCTTTCTGTTCTTTTATTCGTTTTCTATATCCCTTCACCATCACCCCATATCCCATCATTTTGACGAGAGATGACTTACTTGCATGGTGCATGCCCAAGTCGTACTACAGGATAATATGCTGAGCGTGGTTCTATCACAGATCGATAGAACGAAGGAATAATGAGGTAAATTCTACACAGTATTTTAAAGGAACCAACTCTAAGCAGGTAATAATAGCAATTAATAATCAAACAACCATAAAAAGGTAAGACTGGCCTAAAGGAGGATCCAGAACGACTGATAAAGTGGCCACGTTATAAAAATTGTCCTAGAACCATGCGATTTTTTTCTATGCTTGTTCAGAATCATGAGATCAAAGCGAATGTAATCCTTTGAGAATATGTATAACATGTTGACTGAAACCGTTTGACAGCCGAGATATTCAATTTAGTCGCGGTTTTGTAAATTTTTGCCCAGTGTGCATTATGACGACCATATGATGTTACCCAAGCAACCAATAGTCGCAATAAAGCTTGTATATACTTACTATTCTTGAGCATGGTTAGTTGGGGAATCCGATGAAACTGTCACTTCTTGAAACTAATCCCTTTCGTATTTTTGTTATTCTCTCTTCGCACTTTGCATTTAACACCATCTCATACTGCTCGCTTGACCAGTGACTTTAGCGCAGATGACCATGACAATGCAAGAAAATTAGTTTTCGTTGAATGAAGTATCACATCACAGGTATTTGCTATTAGCTATTTTTGCATAGTGAGTGACAGATGGTGGACATGAAGATCCAGTGGAAGTGCCAAGCAAAGGTGTTATATCCTAGACAAATGGTAAGTTCCAAGTTCGCTGATTTCGTCATGGTAAATAGTTGTCGTTGGTAGCAATTATATTATATTCTTATATTCTACATATTTTTATGCAAACATATAAATTCACTGGGTAGGGATGAGACCATCAGGGCGGTTGAATGAAGCGATTTGGATGGGGAGAGTGGATTGCCAACTCCCCATCGTTAACATTTCGTGAATTGAAGGTGGGCTTATCTCCCCACATCCCCTCGTATGATGGCTTGTTCTGTATCGGGTTGGAATATTTTTATCGCTGGATGGAGATTTCTCTTGCTCCCGTGGATCACTCGTTAAGTTTCTCTGCTTACGGGTCCACCCTCTGTTTTTGGCCTTTCATACAATGGTAAATTGAATTCAACCAGGTATCGTACTTGATCAAGTCATACGAGGTGGATTGGATAGTCCACTGTCTAATGGCAGTGCCCTGCAACAATGAGAGGTATCCTTTACATACATACATACAAACATATGTACATACATACATATGTACATTATAGTGATGCAAAATTTGAAATTTTCACTCCACAATACTTAAACGATTCCAAATCGGATCCTGACTAACCTCTCAAAATTTGAACCCATTTGGTGAGAAACTGAGATGGCACAAACCATTTGAAGTTTGTATGGGAATTACTATAGTAAAACCAAGATTTTTGATCATGTCTATCTAATAATTCACCATATCGTTCTGCTTCAAAAACTTTCAATTGTACTTGTAGGAAATTTTCCCAGATACTTTGCTCAAGACCGCTTTTTGATTTTGATTATCAATGGTTCAATGCGCTGATGTCTTATGATCATGCTCAATCAGCTGCTCAGAGGGCAACGTTGGTGTTTCTGGGGCGTTGAAAAGGACACAAAAATCATGGCTACTATGTCACACTGCAAAATACAGTGTTGCCTACAGAGCAGCTGCTTGATCATGTCATAAGTTTACCAATCTCTTGAATAATTAATAACTTTTTCCTGTCCCGTTTTACCTAGAAACGATCTTGAGCAAAGTTGTAGCTGAGTAAATTTTCTATAAGAATGGCTATCGAACTGTTTTGCAGCTCAATATGGAAAAATAATAGAAGGCAATGAACAAAAAGTTGAGATTTCCCATAGTAATTTACATGTAAACTTCAAATGGCTTGTGCGAAGTCTGTTTCTAACCAAATGAGTTGTAACTTTGGGAGGCTAATCAGGACCTGATTTGAAACCATTTAAGCACTGTGGAGCGAAAAAGTCAAAATACATACATACATTAGCTGGTCATTGGTTCTCTGAGTGGCCGCCATATGGGCCACCAGAAGATTCAGAACATCCGTAAAATTAATTGCTGTGTTATTTTGATCAAAGTACGCCGTGATTTTTCAGTGTAACTATATTTAATGTTGTAAATTATGCTTTTGATATATTCGCTGGTCACCAGATGACCCACCAGAAGATCTGGAAATGTCCGTAAAATTGATAGTTGCGTGATCAAAGTAGGCCTTGATTATTATTAGCTGGTTATTTGCTCAGATTGATCACCAGATTACCCGTCAGAAGATGCAGAACATCCGTCAAATCGATTGCTGCGTTAAGTTGATCAAAGTAGTTCGTGATTTTTCTCTGTTTATATGGAATGTAGTAAAATGGTGATTTTGATCTAGCTGGTCATTGGCTCTAAGGTACCAGATTATCAGGAACATTTGTACCATTGGTTGCTACGTAAATTTCATCAAAGGAGGCCTTGATTTTTCTCAGCAACTTTATTTTTTTTTTGTTAATTACTTTATGTGTACAGGCTCAATCGAATACTCAGCAACTTTATGATAAAAGTAAAATTTATTTTTTTTTATATAGGGGAAATGGATGTAATGTCGGCCTAAATGTCCCTAATTTGGACCCATACATAAATTCAGCAATCGACTAAATTTTCAATAGAAACCAAAAATATCCATTAGTACCGTCCCAATGACGCGTTCATCTAGATAAAATTGATAAATAACAAAATAGGTTTTTAGCGATGGGCCCAATCTTAGATCCATACGCCAACATTAGAGCCATTTCCCCTATTAGCTAGTCATTTGCTATAAGTGGTCACCAGATGCTCGGAAATGTCCGTAAAATTGATTGCTGCGTGAATTATATCAAAGTAGGTATTGTATTGATTTTTTATGATAATATTAGTTAGTTATCTTTATTAAGAAGACTTTCAGCCGAACGCTGGTTTGTCTCCGTTATGATAATCTATAATAGCTGATCATTATATGAACATCCGGAACATTCGTAAAATTGATTGATGTATTAGTTTACGCAAAGTAGGCCTAGATTTATTTATGCAACTAAATAAACTGTAATTTGGTTTTTTTTTGTGAATTCATTTATTTATCAACGCTCAAATGCTGAAGCTTTACGGAGCCAAAATCATTTTACTTTTTACAATGTTACTTAACACTAGAGTTAGTACATGAGGTGTCCGAATACTCACGGCTTATTCGAAGATACGGGCAACAATCTATCAACAAATACGGAAGTGATCAAGAAAAAGGTACACAAGAATGCGATTGATATATTTATCTCCATCACCGTCGAATAGCTGTTTTTCGACAAATGACCATGGGAGATACAGCGCGGTGACGGGAAAGTGCCCGTGATCTCTCTCGAGATGACTGATGGTTATTTACAGCTGCAGCGAAACATAAAAAGAGGGTCTTGGCGAGATTCAACGATCAGAGAACAGATACACGGACAGACGAAACACTACCACACTTTCAAACGTTAGTAATTTTAAACGATCAAAGTTTATGATCGAAGACAGCAAATGAGTTGCTTCAAAAGACTTTTCAACATTGATATCATCAAATCAGTGATGTTCCTCATAGAGTCAGATACAGTCAATATTTCAAGAATGCCATCCAAAATTCCAGAAAACGTAAACATGGCGTCATGCTATCTGGGCTGTGAAACTGGAACATCTGGAACCTTGAAAGAACCTGTAAGTCACGTAAATCCCTATAACAATTAAACGATTTAAAACCCGATGGAGGGCCTTTCGGAAAATTACTGCTACTTCCTGGTTTCTTCAAGATGAGGTGGCTTCCCTCACCAACATTAGGTTTAGAAACCTGGTCATCAAATGAGAGAAGGTCGAAGGGATTACTAAAAGGGGGACTAGGGAAGATGGAGTAACTGATCTTAAGATTTCCGTGAAGGAACGCTGCGCGCGAGCCTTTAAAGACCGCTGGAGTTTTACTCCCTGCTGTTTTTAATTTGTACAATCAAAGAGAGCATACGAAATTTCAAAACAATATACATCCAAAAATTTTGGGGTTGCACGACAAAACCCTCCGTATGTTTCTACCTACCAGTGCTGATAAACACCATTTCTTCTACACTCAACTTAGCTGAAATTGAAGACAACCTGGACCCTACCTATCGACCCATCAACTCATGAACCGGGGACTTAGAAAATCCCGGCGGCGCCGACTGGGATTGAACCCAGACCCCACGCTTACCACCGACGCCGCAGAAGACAAACTTAGCAGATAGATAGATAGACAGATAGAACTTCAAAAGACGATCTTAGAAATGTGTTCGTGAGCTTCAGAAAAATGTAATCACATTCAGAGAAATTCATAATAGGGGAAATGCAGGTAATGTCGGCCTAAGTGTCCCTAATTTGGGCCCATACATAAATTCAGCAATCAACTAAATTTTCAATAGCACCCGAAAATATCCATTAGTAACGTCCCAATAATGCGTTCATCTAGTTAAAATTGATAAATAGCAGACTTTTAGCGATGGGCCCAAATTAGGGACATGTAGGCCGACATTACCTACATTTCCCCCAACATAACATTTAAAAACAATTCGAAAGTTCTGCTTATTGCGTTTTTTCCTAGAATTCGACAAGCTTCTCAAAAGGTTACATCTCTGACAATCATTGAATATTTCGGATGTTTACTGAATTAAAAAAGTAGTTTTCAAAACAAATGTGAAATACATAGAATTTAAGTGAAGTATGTTGAACTTTTCTAAAGCTCACAAGTATGTTTTGAAGTCCACAGATGTAATTATTCCTTCAATTCCTCAAATACCAGCATTATGTTTTCTGGCTATTTCGGTACTTTTTCTGGTTGACAGAGACGTAGTGAGGGTTGGCGGCGCCCCTGGCAAACCAATAAAATTACGCCCCATCTGAAATAGCACTCTTGGGTAATTTGTGACTTATGTTGACGAAAATGTTTGTATTGCTAATATTGCACATACATGAATTTACAACATTTGATCTTCATTAAATAATTATTATTGTTACATATACAAGTTTGTGATATGTCGAGTCAAATAGTTGCAGTAACGTTTATTCACATTTGAATTTTTTCAGTTAATTCAATTCCAAATTTCGCCTTACGTGCCTTAGCTGAAGCAAACTGATCCACAATAACCTCTTAATTAAGTTCTGGGAGCGATTCCTTCTCTATAGAAAGAATAGCCAAGCCAGAGAGTCTGTCTTGGCTCATTTTAGAACGAAGATAGTTTTTTATTATTTTCAGCTTGCTGAAGCTACGTTCACACGATGCCACTGTAACTGGAAGCGTCAAAAAAATTCGTAGAGCCGTTTCGATGTTAGGATAAACTTCTTCGAGAGAATATCCAAGAATACAGTTCAAGATGTGTAAGGGAGTCGAAGAGCTCAGGTCAGGCAACAGCTCATTAATCTGTGTTTTAAAAACTTCTACCTCAGATACAAGCTCTATCAATGTCAGTAGAATACTTTAGCCCAAAGTCTGCCGCGACCTTCTTCAATTGCTGTATAGTCATAGAAGCGAGTCCGTGACCTGTCAAAAATGAAAATTCCAAAGCTATATCCGCCATTGCTTCTCCACGCTGTTCCATCTGTTGGAGTATTTTGTCGAATACGGAGCTTACTTCCCGCTTAAAGCTGTCTTCACTTGATAGAGGAGCTCGAATATCTGTGGTTCAATGGATTTTTCTTTCGCATACTGTATTGCACGATCAGCTCCACCCGTTTTCATTTCCTCAAATGATGTCTGTAAACCTCTGATAAGTTTACAGGCCACGTCTATGGTGATGGATTTTGCCTGCAGTGATTCGTTTACTTTGTCGATATTATTCAAGATTCTCTCCCATAGTTCGAGAAGACAAAGAAACTTAAAATCTATTTGTTTTAAGAGAACTTGAGCACCGTGCACCGTGGCACTATTATACTTTGTCAACTCAGTTAAATCGGTTAAGATGGAAAACACGGAACAAATTGATCGTTTTAGAGCAGACACTGCTTGTCGTTTAGACGACCATCTTGTATCGGAATGCCCTTTCAAAGATACTCCCAAAGACTCTTTAAGAACACTCCATCGCGTAGTTGAGTTACTGAAATATTTGAACATTTCTTGTACAGTTCCGAAGAAGGTTATCATTGTAGGTGAAGTACTGGCTGCATGAACTCCGACAAGATTTAGACTATGGGCAGCGAAAGGAACAAAACGGGCTAGATTGTTAATTTGGTAAATTTTGGCCTGTGCTCCATTCTTTTTCCCCGCCATATTAGCACCGTTGTCATAACTTTGCCCACGGCAATCAGCTATGTTTATTCCGTCATTTTGCAATTTTTGTAAAATATCATTCGACAGTCCTGATCCAGTTTTCTCGGCCGTGTTGATAAAGTCGATGAAGCATTCTCTGATCTGGCATTTACCATCAGAAAAATGCAGGAAACGGATTATCTGACTCATTTGCTCCATATGTGCTTGATCAGGAGTGCAATCAAAAATAATTGAAAAGTATTTGGCTCGCTTGACTTTTTCCAAGATATTACTTTTAAGCGAACTACCCATTATGTTGATAAGCTCGTTTTGTATATCAGGGGAAAAATAGCTTAGCGTTTTTTTATGCTCTCTTACATAAGTCATGTGAGATTCAAGTTGAGGATGATAATGACTGATCAAATCCAATGTGCTCATAAAAACTCCACTGTCAGATTCTTTGCCTCGTAACGGTAAATTATTACGAGCACAAAACAGAATTACATCGACCACAATTTTCAATATGGTGCGCCATTTCTCCGTCTCCTTTTGAATTTCATTCAAAAACCCAGAATCAACCATTTTTCCGAGTAACATCCTCTTCTCAAAATCTTTCCACAAGAAGACACATTCTCTGTGGCTCGATGAATTTAAGGAAAGCTTCTAGAACATCACAGTAGATCAGAAAATCTCAGGGTAGTTCAATTAACAGCAATAAAATTACAGGACTTTCAAAAAATTTCTGAGATTCTCATGATACATCAACAAAATTCCGAGAGTTTCAGGAATATTGTGGAATCTTCAGGCATGTTTCATGAACTTTGGAAAAATACGAATAACATTTTTACGGAGGTTCATATTACTTCATAGCAGTTTCGAGAACTTTAGAAATAATGCAAAAGTATCAGCGTAGATCAAATAACTTCAAGAATTTCCAAAATCTTAAGGAAAGTCCAAAGAACTTCAGAAAAGTTTAGAGATTTTAGGGAGATTATTCATCAGCAGAAAAGTGGCAAGTACTTCGAGCAATATCGAAGATTTTTAGAGCACTCAAACTATCAAAAAGTTTGAAGTAATTTTGGAAAATTTAGAAATTTTTTGGAGTGTTCTGGAAATTTCCGGAACAGTGAGGAAGTTCCAAGAACTTCTTGGAAAATAAAGGAACTACAGAGAAGCACCAAAAACTTCAAGCCTTAGAACCCAACCATGCTAGCTGCAATTCATTAACACACTGAACAATTAAATAAGTCTGCATTTATACAGCTTGTAGCCTTCTAAATTGTGGGCTAGGAAATTTAATGATTTTGAAAGGTGATGCTTCACGGACAATCAAAGGACTTTAATATTGTTAATTGACTTCGGGAAATCAGCGGGAGCATCTAAAGATTTCTGGAAAGTTCTGGGAAGAACAGAAATCTTTCAGAATGTTCCAATAACTTCAGAGAAGCATCGAAAACCTCAGAAAAGTCTAGACTTTCGGGAAAGTTTAAAGGCCAGTAACGCTGGAAGATCACCTTTTCGTGATACGTTACCGGTATAAGGTCTTCGGCATCGAACTTTGGCTCTAAGCTCTTCTTGTTGACGGGTCTGGGCGGGCCTCGGGCCTCGGGCCTCGGGCCTCGGGCCTCGGTTTTGAGTTTGTAAACAAAAAAAGGTTCAGGCCAGGGTTTTTCTGCATAGTCAAATATCAGTACCTTTGCTTGTTTTTGTCGCTAAGAAGACCTAAATTTTTAACTTTTTACCAGAAAGATCTCCGAATTTTTCAAATAATACGGAACATCACGATTCAATGAGAATCCATGTAAGACCTATTTTGATTGATGAGAGAGTGCGTCTTTGGAAAGGTCCCGGAACGCTTCAAATAATGCGTAACTTCACAATTGAATGAGGCTTCTTGTGAGAAGCGCAAGTATGTATGATTTAACTGTACCAAAAATGAATACCTCATTACTTTTCTGTAGCTATGAGGTACTACGACGTGCACTGAACAAAGGACACGGAAATATCACAAAAGATCAATGTATTGGTCGCAGTAATTATGACCCGAACAAAAAAAAACAAAATTGTCGAAGAATTAGTTCTGATACATTGTGTGCAGTAACATAAACTTTGATACTTCACAGTGAATCTTTAAACTGCATCCATAATTTTTATTTTACTGCAGAAAAATAACGGGAATCATAATGGAGTTCCGGGAATTTATTGGGAAGTTCGAATGTTCTGAGAACTTCGGGAAAATAGCAAAAACTTAAAAAAAAATCGATAAAGCACTAGTGGCGCCGGTGGTGTAGTTGAAGGATGGAATAAGAGGGAGCTGAATTATGTGTACATGTAGTTATACATTATTTTATTACAATCATGGGCACTGATAGGGGTTCATGGATTTACCATGACACTGTCATTCATCGAAAAGATCCGTCAAATGTTGTAGCCATCGAGTGTCTAACCCTATCATCTTCTGCCTCAGCCACATTGTCCAAATCGAATCTATTCATTGTCGCTATCTTATCTTCATTTCTCTCAGAGCTCATAAAGGTCCCTGCTAGACTTTTAAGCGAATACTTTAACTTTTCAATGATAGAACTAAACGCCGTTTTCCGATTCAATTTAGAGAGAAAACACAGCCCTCCCGCGTTCTAATGGGGGTAAAACCTCTACCATGTCTATTCTGGGAGTTTGTGCCGTCGTCCATCTAACCTCCAACTGGTGGATGGATGTTGGCCACATGTGATTCACGAAAAATGGCTCGCTTAATGAATCCGAGGCTGCTCCTGATAAAGATCATCATCATCATCATCATCATCTTCATCGTCGTCGTCCTTCTTGGCATTCTATCACTATGTGGCAAAATCTACCATCCCATCCCATCTCCGTACAAGTCGAGCTAATAAGAATAGATCCTGTGGTGGTGGTGATGGTGACGATGGTAGTGGCGAAGGTGGGAGTGCTGATGACTAAGCTGGGTAATAATAATTAGTTTTGTTTCCGAGGGAAAATTGAGCGTTCACTAATTATGGAATTTCTTGTCCTTGGCGTACTTTTGGATGATGATTGAGACGGGCGTGGGAGGACAGATTGATTGATAGCGATTCGGAGATGGATGATTGACTGATCTTAATTGGATTGGAAAATTTCTCCCCCGGCTGAGACGCCATTCAAAAGTTCTCATACACACTCGCACAGAGCCGATGGAATGAAATCCTAATGGGGTCAATTCGTTCTCCGAAAAACAAACCCACTCAAGAAAAGAGTTTGAATATTTGAACGCGCTTGTATAGTGGAACATTTTCCAATCAAACTTTGACTTCCTCTCCGCAATTACGGTCTGACATAAAGAGGTGCTTAATTTCAAATCTATCGACACAAGTGTTGCTGCCCTAGCATACAAATGCATGGTTGGAGATCCCAGAGGCTAAGCAATAATAACAACAACAACAACAACAACAACAACAAAGGAAAGCAACTTGAACGATTCAAAAACGGGGGTTGGCTTGTCGTCGAAGAATGCGAAAAACTTATATTGGCAATTTGAATTGGATTATTCATGCACATACACACATACACGTTGACTGGAACCTCTTGAGTTCCTTTCCGAGTGCAATTCCTTTTTCCGCTCCTCACTACTGAGCTGCGCTCATTAGGGTGCCAATTAAAACGGTCATATTGCATTTTACAAACGGACCATATACGAAATGTGCATTGGGTCGAAAAAAGGCCCTATGCGAAATTTAGGTTAAATCGGACATGCCGCAAAGTGGTCAAAATTTGATGTCATAAGAAAATGAGTAATTCATGCAAAATAACTTAACATACTCGAAAACTTACAACTTATTTTTCATTAGTGTGGTTCTTTTAATTTAAAGATAAATCCAAATACCTGCAAAAATCGTTACTTTTCACCCAAATTCAAAAGCAAAATTGCTATTTTATCTGCATCCATCATTTACCTAGGATGGCTTATTTGTTAAATTTTCTGTAATATAATACGGAAACGCTAAAAAGCTTTATAAGTCGTTGTAAATCTCCAAAAGTTCTTAAGCATCACTTTTATTTAAACAACATTGATAATCTGCCCAAACTTTTTGTTTATTATTGTTGACGTGTTTCTTGTTTTAATTTTTTAGTTAAGGTGCTTTTTCATTATAAGAAAACAAAAAGGAAACACAAACAATAAGTTTATGCCAAATATGCTTGCAGTCCAAATAACTGCTTACCATTATTCAGGGTGATTCAGAATAACTGTCACCAATTTCAAAAATTTGCAATTCTCAATGGGTGAAATGGCAATATGTTCAAGTATTTTTGTTTTAAAGTGTGTACAAATATCAGCCATACAAGCTACAACTTATGTTTTTTAATCGATCTTAAATAAGTAAAAACCTGTGGAAAAAAGTGGTGCTATCAAATCAAAAATTTAAATGAAATACTCAAAATCAAAATTTTTAATCAGTTACAAATATCCACCAAAAAATACATTAATGTTTTAAGATGAAAATTTAATCTTAAAATTTGAAAACACTGTTGACAATGTATTCATGATTTCATGTTTTCTGGCTTCAAAAACAATTTGAAACAGTAGGCGAGAAAAATAAGTTCGTTTGCATAGGGCATAATACATATTAACTCAATTTAATTGTTTTAAAAACTTATTGAAAATGCTTCTAATATGCATCTCCATGAAATGAAAATTCAATTACCTACATTTCTAAGATAATAATGGAAATGTAGCTCAAAATCTCTAGAATATTATAAGATATGCAGTCAAGAAAACAAGCATTACATTCAATATATTACAGTTTACTGATCCGCTGGTTCTACAGCGAGTAATACACGTAACTGTTGCTAAAAGAACTTATGTTTCTTTTCACATGATTCCTGAATGTTATTTTCTATTGAAAACCTGTCAAAACGTTAACTTTTACTAGAATACACATATTACCCCGCATGGTTTTTGATCGGAGCAAAAACTGAATTTTTTCAAACATAATAATTTATTGAGTCTATCATATTTTATCCATATTTTGAACATTGTATACTATCAAACATATTCCAAAGCAGAAGCATGATCACAGCTATCAAACATTTATGAATGTTTTTCATGTGTTATGATGTGTTTTTCTTAGGGGGGCCATATTGTCCCTATCTACCCCAATATTGTTTCTCATAATTTTTGACATTCTTTGCCTCAAAATGCTGTATCTCAAGAAATACGCAAATTACTTTTGACTCATAAGTGTTTCTTGCGTAAAAACTACAAGGGACAGTCCTATGGGATTGTCCGCAATCGTGAGTAGGAATAGGAATTTGACCGGGGTTGACTATGATTACACTGAAATGAACCTTGTGATATAAATTTTAGTTTGAACATGTTCAAAAATTTAACTCTTTTCGAAAATCTTGGTGACCCTGAAAAAGGCCGATGGTAGTACAGTATCCCATATTCTTCGGCTCAATTATTGGACCAACTCCTGGACAGGAGTTGAACTGGTGTCTGTGACAGGTTGGAAAGCCGCAGAATATAAGTGCCCACCCACCTAAAGCTCATTCCCTTTTTTAGTTTTCTCGTTAAACTCCTTCTCTCAACAAGTTGGTAAATCTTAGCCTTTAGCAGGAAGACGCTTAACACTTTTTACGGTGAATTTATGATCCTGATTCACGTCATGGTTCTTCTTTATGCCTGTTGAGATGAATTAGTACTTTTATTAATTTTCTCTACTGCGCTAAATCAAACCAGTAGAAAAAAGAAGGGATGTTTATTCAATCGAATAGCTGGGAAAATCTTTACGATTAATCGTAATAGAATAATAGGACTTTAAGAATCCCTAGAAAATAGTGTAATTTCATGTCTTTTGATGATCCTTCGAAAATCTCGAACAGCAGAATTGCAACCAGCAAGTGTAACCCAAGAACCAAAAGCTGTTTCATTGCTATGACGACGACTGAATTAAGGGGTTTAGAAAAAGAGGGGTTAAAGTCAATTCGCTTCATCGATTTCCCCTTTTGATGACCATGGCTTCACCAACCTATTTCACACTATTTCGCTATGCTCTTCTATAATCCAGAACAACAAACGTATCAATGAATCTGTTTGCCGTCGAGTTATTAACGAAACAGAAGTCGATCAAAATCACTTGCACCCCTGCTTCCAAGTGTTGTTACAAGATTACGATATGGCGATGAGTGTGCAAATATAACGTAATTGCATCTTTCTTATTCTCACACGCCAGAAGATCGAAGGCAAATGCTTCTTCGACTTGTTTCGTCTACTAACGACTCTCTGATGACAGTGTTGGAGAAGCAGTAATGCTATATCGATATGTTTCGTCTAGAAACGATTATCTGATGACTCCCAAGTAACAATTTTGGTTTTATGAGGGTTCTGAAGACCATGATTTAGACTTGTAAAATGCTATAAAACCGCGATAAAACCTGCAATGTTACTTGGGCTGTGTTGTGGAAGCAGCATATGCATATACGTAATTTGTGGATTTGTTAGTTATTTCAACGCTTTTGGACAATGCTTGACATTTACCACTTTTTCAATAATTTTTGTTAAAAATCAACAGCCTAAAGCATAGCTATCGATCCGTAGAAATAGTTCTGATCGATTAGTGAAAAGATTATTGGAATTGGTTCTGGTGAAGCTGAATTATTAAAGTTCAAAATCTTTCATAATTTCGTTACATTTTCCATTTTTGGTTTTTACAAAGTGTACCCTCATATAGAAATCACAGACGTAGTCCTACGTCAAAATGATGGCAAATATGATGAAAATCTAAATTAACTCATTCTGAGAAACTTGCGTTTTTAATTTGAAACGCAAACTTAAAATATTTGGCAAAATAAACATCTCCTTTAAATTTGGTTTAAATTGGAAAAAAAAAGTCTTTTCACTTGCCTGCCATACGGAAAATTTATTTTAAGAATTTCATAACATTTCACTTATTAGTATTATCCTTCAATAGTATTGGTCGCTCAAATTGGAGCTCGCAAATATAAATTAAAACAAATGATTTATGGTTTAAGGAAACTGCTAATTGGAGCCGGTATAAATAATCGAAACGCTGTAAAGAAATGACCCGATTTGGTCAGTTCCCATTTTGATTTTTTTTTATTAATGCACTTTCTAAGCCATGCGCTTTTTCAGTGGTCTTATTGCACTAAAGCATACCTTAAACATCCATCTTGAAGATTAATGAAAATGATTTGCAATGACCTTATTTATGATTTGCAATGACATTATTTAAGGATAAAAGTCTGATGCCTGGAGGGACTGAAAAAATCGGGTCATCACTATACATTTAAAATCTACGCTATTTTTGATCAAAGAATATGTCACAAATATAAGTATAGCAACACCAAACATTGAAAATGATATAAAAATCTTTTATTTTGTATGCATAACCGGTGGTAACTATATGTGGGACTATATATAAATCGTTGTGCTTATTAAATAATAATATGAAATGTTTTTTTATATCAACAACAAAATTTGACACAGCATAGTTAATTTCAGCACTAGATGTCCCTGGTAAAAGAATTACGTTTTTTTAGGACAGAAAAATTAACGAAATATTCATATGCAGTTGCTACGCACCCGATGGACGATGGAGCAGTTCCACGAGACGCTGTTTGGACTTACCGAAGAGCTGATCGGGCGAAGACCGGTAGTCATCGGAGGAGACTTCAATGCTTAGGCAATGGAGTGAGGAAACAGATGTACCAACGCAAGAGGGCAATTCTGCTGGAAGCTCTGGCGAAGCTGGAAATTAGGCTGTTCAATAAAGGCACCACCAGGACTTTTTGCAGAGATGGACGGGAATCTATTATCGACGTCACTTTATGCCGACTGCAGTCCGTCGTTGGTGGAAAACAATAATTGGAGAGTGTGCGAAGGATATACCCATAGTGACCATCAGGCAATCCGATATGGCATCGGCCAACGGAATGCTGTGGCAGTACAGAGGACGAGAACTTGCGACCTGAAGTAGAAGACGAGTTGACAGAATCGTTAGGGAGAGCATGTGACACGACCATACCGAGGAAACTGGAGCTATATAACAGACGGCTTCCAGCTTATTGCTGCAACGAGGCAAATAGCACCCTCGGCGCTAGTTGTATCAGAGCCAGAAGACGTGTTCAGAGAGCAAGAACAGAAGCAGACAGAGAGGAACGTAGAGGAATGTTCCAAGCACATAAACGAAAGATAAAGCAGAGCAAGTCAAACTGTCAACTGAAGCTGGATCGAGAAGCTGCTGCCAACGCCACACACCGTGTCGTGATGACGAATATCAGATGTCAAATCATGCCCGCTGAAATGTGCTTAGAGAACCTGAAAGTCATCGTGGAAGGACTGTTCTCGAAGCACGATCCAACGACCTAGCCACCTACATCGTACGGACCAAGACAGAGAGGGAGATAACGACGAAGTCACCAACGAGCAACTCGTAGCAGTGCCTGCTGGATACACTCGGAAAACTCTTGGAGAAGATCATCCTAAACTGGCTAACGAAATGCACGAAGAGTGAGCAAGGATTGTCGAAGAGGCAGTTCGGATTTCGAAATGAAAGATCAAAATTGGATGCAATTCGGTCATTTGTCGAGAGAGCCGAAAAAACGTCGAAACAGAAGTGGAGAGGAGATCGATATCACACCGTGATAACGATCGACGTCAAGAATGCATTCAACAGTTCCAGCTGGGAGGCCGACGCTACTTCTAGAACCGGGTTCTGATCTACGAGCCAAATTTGGGACAGAGATCGATTAGGATCACGGTGGGAATTCCACAAGGCTCCATCCTTGGTCCAACGCTCTGGAACGTGATTTAAAACGGCGATCTAACGCTGAAGCTACCCAAACGAGTTGAGATCGTTGGCTTTACGCACGACGTCATCTTACGGTAACAGGCAAGACGCTGGAATAGATGGAAATGTTGGCGACCGAGGAGGTCGACTTGATTGGAAACCTAATGCATGGAGCGAAGCTGCAGATAGCCCACAACAAAAGCGAGGTGGTAGTGATCAGTAACTTTAAAGCGCTGCAGTGGTCAGAAATTACCGTTGAGGACCACGCAATAAACTAGAAATGCGTGTTGAAATACCTGGAAGTGATGGTCGACGACCGCTTGGCTTCAATAGCCACGTAGAATACGCCTACGAGAAGGCAGCGAAGGCCATAAACACGGTAGTCAGAATCATACCAAACATTTAGGGACGGCTCCTGGCTAGTGTATTTATGTTGATACTGTGATATGGAGCTTCAGCCTTGGTTGCAGCGCTGAAAACCAAGCGGAATTTAAGGAAACCGAACAGTACGTACGCAAACTTTTCCAGAGATTTGGTGTACCCTTTGTTGTAAATATAGTAAACATTTATCAGTAATTCCATTAATAGTGGAAAAATAATGGTTACACTTGATTTCAAAATCATTTTGAGGGTTAAAATATTGAAAAAGAAAATTTCCCGTTTTTGTAAGCCTAGAATTTCAGATGGGAAAGTTCTGTAAATGTGAAAAAAAAATATAAACCAATGCATCAATGTTTCATATCATGGATCCTAACCACGAAAAAAAATTTAAATCCCAGAAAGTTGATTTAGGCCAAAAATAGAAAAAAATTTCAAGATAACACCAGACCTTGACGTTTCATACATTCGATATCTAAGAAAATACGATTTCTGAAATTTCACCATGAATGATTTTTTAAATGAAAAAAGTTCAAGTTAAATGAAAAAAGCGGATAAATTTGGCATAGAGTCTTCTTTTTTTTTCGAGAAAATAAACATTTTGTATGTGGTTCGTTTGTACTATTCGATGGTCATTTTTTCCCATACATTCATTGGCACCCTAGCGCTCATGTAGGTTATGCGTAGGGAAAGCAGGTCGATTGTTGCCGCCGCCGTCGCGCTTCGCCGTCATCAAAACCGTTGTTGTTCTGGTAGCACACAGCGCGTAGTTCAACGAGTTGCAATAACAACACTGGAAGTTGACGGGTACCATACTCTCAACAGTGAGCGAGGTACAGTACGTAGGGCTGGAAGGTACACACGAAAGTCACCGTTGAGTGGTAGCTGTTATCGTCAATGACGATATAATTTCCGGTAATATGAGCATAATTTTTGAGACTCAGTGGCTCTCGAATAAGAAAAGACACATACAAACAAACAAGCAAACTAGAACAGCGACGGTTTTTTTGGCACTCCGTTGAATTCGACAGTTGCTCGTATGGTTAGCATTTTTATTTCAATCCAATATTCGATGCAGCTTGCGTTAAAAAAAAACAGAACCTATACAGACAAGAGAATTTTTATAATTATTGAACATAGCAAATAGATCTGTTTTAAAATCTTCTATTGCAGTATTTTCAACTACTAAGAGTTGCGTTTTGATAAGAACTAACCAAGTAGAATTAAACAGTATTGTGAATATCAAATCCAACTTAGCTGAGCATATTTAGAAAAACAAGTACCTCTTGATCAACAATGCAAAATGAATCATTCCAAGATGAATTCATACTCTAATTTGCAATTCCTACACACGACATCATCTGACAAAAAAAAAACCTTCCATAATCGAAACTGTCACTCAATTCAATCCCAAACTTTATTCCTTTGCGAAAAGCTCTCCCCATCGAGAGCCATAGCTTCATTTATCCTTACCATGCATACACCGAATCTTGCTCCCCACATCGTTCAAATGCTTCAATCAGCATCCTTCCACCTCCTTGGTGCCTTTATCCTCCCCGCGCAGGGGTGATGATGGCTACAGCAAAATTCCGTCGTCGTCGTCCGCCTCGTCGTGGAAAGTCGAATCCAAATCATCAAATCGACATTTTCTCGGGTGTATATTTGATGAACGATTGTTGTGCTCTGTGTACCGGTGGAGCTGTGTCCGGTATCCTTGGGCTCCTCAAGGATATCCCAGGTTGGCGGTGGGTGCGGGTTGGATGTGCGGTGAAAACATGCTGTCCCTCTGTGATCGTAACAAACCAGAAGGTAATGAATGAACATTGTCTAGTGTGCGCGCGTATGTGTGTGTATATATGCGCACCGAACTAACCGAGATTCGAAGGAAGACATGGACACGAATCAGCCACACGGTAGCCGGTCGCCGGGATGTTGCTGGTGGATGTAGATTAAATTGTAGCCCGAGGCTTCGATGGTTCGTTCGGTGGTGAATTGAATTTTCCCAAGAAACACAGAGACGATGAATTAAGAAAATTAGTCGTTCTGTTGCCCGAAGGATATACCGTACCGATTCAAGCGAGACGAGAGTGGATATGGGAAGTTGTCCAAGACCAGGAAATGACGAAAAGGATCAACATCAGCAGCAGCGGTAGCACCGGCAGCAAAAAGAGTACTAGCCTGATGATGTCCGTTGTAATGCCATTAGGATAAAAGGATATTACGATTATCGTCGTTTACTTTTAGTGCCGTACTTGAATCGATGTTGGTCTCGGCTCTCGATGTGCGCGATACAACGGTCCATTGGCGAAGGCGAGCAAAACGCAAATCGATACCCGGGGATCGAGTCTGTTTCCCCTCTTTTGTGTGTTTCTGCATACCGGGGTTGCAGTGACGTGTTTGGAATATGTATTTACAGAAAAAAAAATTAGGAAATGTTTTAAAAACCTGCTGAAAATCTTAATAACTTCTGTCAGAACCTCTATAGAACCCTCCATGCAGATCCGGATTTACGTTTATGGAGGCCCATGCCATAGAGCAATGTCAATTTAATCAGTAATTTTTTAAAATCTTCAATCATTTTTTTTTTTCAATTATACATTTGAAGGTTGTCCATGATTTAAATTGCTAACATATTAACTGCTGCTAGGGTTGATCGACTATTATCAGTTTTCATCAGATTTGTCGTCGTTGGTTGGAAGGTTATACCAATCTTTTTATGTTGGGAGGCAACAACGGTGTAGTTTTTTTCAATAAAACCTTAAAATTGCATGTAAAATACTTTGAAAATAACTGATATTTGGATATCAAAAGAAAACCTTTGTGCTATTGTGTTGGTAATGCATTTGCTTAATTTAGTACTGGGCTTCAAAATGGTTTCATTTTAAGCTATAGTCGGCACTAACAATTAAATTGTTTACGTGTAAATTTACGCTAACATTTACATGATTTTTTCAAACGGTGTAGTGTCAGCACGGAACTCTCACCAGAGCTGTGCACAATGGTCCTCAGACGCCCTGGAAAAAATATAAAGTTGCAAATACCGAAGAAAGAAATACGGATTGGAACAATCGGCACAGACCTACTCGACAAAATAATGACTATGATTGAAAAGTCGGAAAATGGAACTGCAAATCGCTCGACTTCCCGGGATGCGATAGGTTAATCTATAAGTCATAGCACTGTAGGACAAAAAGTTTGGAAAAGCGGGTATCGAGCGGCTACTTTCTACCAGAGCTGTGGCACCACCAATGAGCTGGGAACCGACTTTGTAGTGCTGGGTAAGATGCGCCAACGCGTAATTGGTTGGCAGCGAATCAACGCGAGGATGTGCAAGCTGAGGATTAAGGGCCGTTTCTTCAACTACAGCATCATCAACGTGCACTGCCCACACTAAGGGAGACCCGACAACGAGAAAGAAGCGTTTTATGCGCAGCTAGAGCAGGTGTACGATGGCTGTTCGCAACGGGACGTCAAAATCGTCATCGGCGACATGAAGGTAGTACTGCTGCAGCCGCACTACTTACTGCGATCCCGGACCGAAAAAATGACTGGTTTGACGGCGAATGCAAACTGTTGGTAGAGGAGAAGAGTGCTGCAACACCGCACGAGATTGAATGTGGAGCAATACAGACAAGCGCGGAACAGACAATACTCGGTTTTTCGAAGAAACAAGCGTCAGTAGGAAGACCGAGACATCTTTTCCGCGTAAACGACACACGAGAAGCAAAACAGTTCGCGCAAAGGCTACGTGCCGCAAGCCAATATGTGCAACGACTTGGATGGTAACCTTCTCACGAACGAGTGTGCGGTGATTGAGAGGTGGAAGCAGTACTATGACGAGTACCTCAACGGTGATGCAGCAGAAAACGAAGGTGGCACGGCAACAGACCTTGGAGCACAGACGACGCAGAAGACTTAGGAGGAGATCGATCGGCTGAAGAACAACGAAGCAACTGGTGTAGCTCAACTACCAAGTAAGCTATTAAAATACGCTGGTGAAGCACTGGCTACAGCGCTGCACTGAGTAATTTCCAAGATTTGGGAGGAGGAGTGGATGTGAGGTGTCGTATGCCCAATCTACAAAAAGGGCGTCAAGTTGTGTTGCTGCAACAACCGCGCGATCACACTGCTAAGCGCCGCCTACAAGGTACACCCTCAAATTCGATATGGGGCAATACCAGGCGGGATTCATGGGTGCCCGCGGTACCACGGACCAAATTTTCGCGATTCGGCAGGTTCTGTAGAAATGCCGCGAATACAACGTGCCCACACATCATTTGTTCATCGATTTCAAATCCGCATACGACACAATCAATCGAGATCAGCTATGGCAGATTATGCACGAGTACGGATTTCCAGATAAACTGACGCGATTGGTCAAGGCGACGATGGATCGAGTGATGTGCGTTGCTCGAGTAACGGGGACACTCTCGAATCTCGAAGGGGGTTACGGCAAGGTGATGGACTTTCGTGTCTGCTATTTAACATGTGATCACAAGAGCTGGGATAGACACGACTGGCACGATCTTCAGGAAGTCCATCCAAGTTCTTGGCTTCGCCGATGACATCGACATCATGGCACGGAACTTTGAGACGATGGTAGAAACGTACATCAGACTGAAGGCTGAAGCTAGGCGGATTGGAGTTGCCATCAACGCATCGAAGACGAAATACATGAGAGTAAGAGGTTCGACGAGTTCCTACATTTGAGCTCACTGGTGACCGCCGAAAATGATACCGGCAGAGAAATTCAAAGACGCATTATGGCAGGGAATCGTGCCTACTTTGGACTCCGGAGGACGCTCCGGTCGAATAAAATTCTCCGCCGCACGAAGTTGACTATCTACAAGACGCTGATTAGACCGGTGACCCTCAACGGCAACGAGATCTGGACTACACTCGTTGAGGACCAACGCGCCCTTGGTGTTTTCGAACGGAAGGTGCGTACCATCTACGGTGGAGTGCAGATGGACGACGGAACGCGGAGGAGGCGAATGAACCACAAATTGCACCAGCTGCTGGGAGAACCATACATCGTCCACATTGCAAAAAATGGGCGACTAAGGTGTGCTGGGCACTTCGTAAGAATGCTGGACGACGACCCAGTGAAAACGGGTCTCGTAAGCAACCCACCAGGAATAAGAAGAAAAAGCGCGCTGCCGGTAAGGTGGATCGACCAAGTAGAAGGTGACCTGCGGACCCTTCGCAGACGACGAGGCTGGCAACGTGTGGTTATGGATCGGGTAGAGTGGAGACGACTTCTTCGGACAGCAGATGACATCAGGGTCTTAGCTTGAATGGTATTGCATTTGCTTAATTTGGTATTGGAATGATATTGTGGGAACATTTTATTGGTATTATTTTTAGGTTTTTTATCTCTTATGTTAGGGTAATCCATATCAATTTAACCCTTATGTGCGTGAGGATTTTTCCACCCGTAACAGGGTGATGGGGTACCCGGGGACCTAAGCTTATTACGAAGCTCAGACAATAAGATAGAACCAAACAATGTTCTGCAAAGTTGTACAGGTTCAGGGAGTGGTCCAACTCTGATTTTAGCAAAAACTAGCCATCCGGCTTACCGAATTTTCGTAATTTCATGAATATGTCATTAGAGAGCATGTCAAATGATAAAAGTGACAAAGGCCATCCAATGGCCCTGGAACAGATTCCGGAAGCCCCGGGGAAGTGACCAGTCTCTTATGGCAACAGAAAACTATCGTACGACATATTATAAAATTTCAGAATTTCATAGACTATGCTTTAGAGACCATACCAAATAAGCAGATTGACAATGGCCTACGTGATAACTCCGCAACAGGTTACAGAAGCCCCTTGGGAAGTGACCAATTTCTGATTGCAACACAAACTAATAATGCGACAATTCAAAATGTTCAGAATGTCATGGACATGTCATAAGACACCATGTCAACTAACAAGAGTGACAAAAGCTACCCCATATGGCCCTGGAACAGGATCCGGAACCCTCAACGACAAGGTCAATCTCTGATTTTAACATGAACTAGTAGTGCAGCAAGTTTTCATACTTTCATGGACATGTCATTAGAGACCATGCCATTTGACAAGATTTTATCATTATTCATTATAGATCATATTAACAGGCTCCAGAAGCTTCCGGGGAAGTTACAATTTTTTTTATTCACCCAACCGGGGATGTAAGATTCACTTACAATTATGTGGGATTCATCATCAGAGGATGTTAGTGCAGACCGCATAAACCGGGGATGCGATATACCTAGCTGCGGTCCAATGCAAGAAAATTGGAGACCGAAAAATGTAGAGTGAATTAGTGAGGTAAATTAGTTATGTCGAAAAAATAGGAAACAGACTGCCGACTGGACTCGAGAACCACGAACGTTGCGATTATCAGACCTGTGCTTTCTCCACTGCTCTCTCCATGCTTCTGGATATGGATAGCCTAAAAGCAAACATGAAGCGCTCATTTTCTCGCATACTCGACTACGTATGCTTTTTCTGCTGGAGAGATTCAATGCTAGTGTGTGCGTCGTTCTACAATGTTCTACAATGTGCGTCGTTCTACAAGCTTACTGGTATAGTCGAAAGCTTAGATAGAACACGAAATAAAACAGACAAAAAACCATTACATCGCCTGCATGGTCAATTTCTAACATTCGTTGCGATGTTCATGAACAGAGGATGATAGAAAACGGAACTAACATTCATTGTAATAGATTTTTGGTTTGCGTGTAGGGACATTGCGTGGTTCTGTCACTCTTGTCAATTGGTGTGTTCTCTGATAACATATCCATAACATTCTGAAAATATTTATATGCCGCATGACTAGTTTTTGATGAAATTAGAGCTTGGTCACATCCTTCAGGGCTTTTAGGAATCTGTTCCAGGGACATTATGTCATTGTGACTCTTGTGAATTGGCTTGATCTATACTGACATGACCATAAAATTCTAAAACAAATTAATATGCCGCATAACTAGTTTCTGTTGAAACTAGAGAAAGGCCTTTTCGTCAAGGGCCTCCGAAACCTGTTCCAAGGACATTATGTGGCCATTATCTTTTTTCTCAATTGGCATGGTCTATAATAAATTGTCCATGAATTTATGTAAATTTTGATATGCCTTGGTTTTGTTGAAATCCGATATCGGACACTTCTACCGGGGCTTCCGAAACCAGTTTCAGGGACAAAGGGGTACCATTGTTACTCTTGTCATTTGGTATAGTCTCTAATGACAAGTCCATCAAATTATTGAAATTTTGATATGTCGCATGGCTAGTTTTTGTTGAAATTAGAGGATAGCCACTTCCTCGGGGGCTTCCGAAAGCTGTTCCAGAGACATTGGATGACCATTATCACTCAAGTCAATTGGCATGGTGTCTAATGGCATGTTCATCAATTTCTGAAAATTTTGATGAACTGCACGTCTGGTTCTGTTGCTTCCTCCGAAGCTTCCGGAACCTGTTCCAGGGACTTTGGGTGGTCCATTCTATAATTCATGTACGCCATCTATCAGTTCTTATCCTACAACTTTGCAGAACATTGTTAGGTTCAATCTTATTGTCTGAGCTTCGTAAAAAGTGTGGATACCCGGGTACTCCGTCCTCTGTTTAAGCGGTACATTAAGTACATGGCCCCTGATTAGCCCCTCCTTCACGCACATTTCTTGAAATTTCACCAGATCGTTTGTGTTAAAGGGTGATACGGTCAAAATTTGGTCAATATCAACTTGACGTATTTCTTTCAATTTTGCATTTAAAAAACCTGAACACCCCTCATTTTGAAGGTGTGTGTGTGTAGAATGTTGCTCCTATTTTGATTTTGGAATTCACTCTTCAGTTGTCAAAATGCCGTCCAAGCAAGAAGAGCAGCGTATCAAAATTTTGCTCGCGCATCGCGAAAATCCGAGCTACTCGCACGCAAAGTTGGCAAAATCGCTAAAACTTGCCAAATCAACCGTTACAAATGTAATTAAAGTGTTTGGGGAACGTTTGTCGACATCCAGGAAGTCTGGATCGGGGGGAAATCGAAAACCGGAAGCCGCTGAGACGACAAAGAGAGTTGCCGGTAGTTTCAAGCGAAACCCTAACCTCTCTCTCCGAGATGCCGCAAATAAGCTGGGTGTATCGTCTACAACCGTGCATCGAGCCAAAAAACGAGCCGGACTATCGACTTACAAGAAGGTAGTGATGATAAACAAAATACGACGGCCAAAGCGCGATCCCGGAGGCTGTACACGACGATGCTGACGAAGTTTGACTGCGTGGTAATGGACGACGAAACCTACGTCAAAGCCGACTACAAGCAGCTTCCGGGACAGGAGTTTTATACGGCAAAAGGAAGGGGAAAGGTAGCAGATGTTTTCAAGCACATGAAACTGTCAAAGTTCGCAAAGAAATATCTGGTTTGGCAAGCCATCTGTACCTGTGGCTTGAAAAGCAGCATTTTCATAGCTTCCGGGACTGTCAACCAAGAAATTTACGTGAAAGAGTGTTTGAATAAACGTCTGCTGCCTTTCCTGAAGAAACACGGTTGTTCCGTACTGTTTTGGCCGGATTTGGCATCTTGCCATTACGGTAAAAAGGCCATGGAGTGGTACGCCGCCAACAACGTGCAGGTGGTTCCCAAGGACAAGAACCCTCCCAACACGCCAGAGCTCCGCCCAATTGAGAAATACTGGGCTATTGTCAAGCGGAATCTAAAGAAGACCAAAAAAACTGCTAAGGGCGAGCAGCAGTTCAAGGCAAACTGGCTTTCTGCGGCGAAGAAAGTGGACAAGGTGGCTGTACAAAATCTGATGGCAGGGGTCAAGCGTAAGGCCCGGCAATTCGGATTTGGAAAAGCGGAAGCCTAACTGAATATTTTTCCTGAATTTTATACTAATTGAACTTGAAAAAGAAATTTAATTTGATTTTTTAAATAAACGATTTCACCGATTTACACGCGTTTTCCCTTGACCAAATTTTGACCGTATCACCCTTTAGCATTTAACAAAATGTCAGAAAGCTTCACAGCGATAAACATCACGTACATGATTTTATTTCAATTCAAACATCATCGGTTAAGGTATCGAGAAATTAGTTCCTGTTCGGGTAATCCCCAAAAAATTATCTGGTGAAATGAGAAATTGAATAAAGTGTTCGATGAATTGTTGAGGTAGGAAAGAAGACACAAATCATTTGTAGCCAAAACCTGGGAAGGCTCTCCAAATAGGACTCAATAAGTTGCCCCTTCATAGCTGATGTACATACAGAATACTGAATGTGGTAAACTCTACTCAGAATTGATGTTGATTCCATTTTGCTTGTATCCCCCCTAAATAAGAGTGTCTGCACACGCTCAAGTCCCTGTTTGGAAACCCCACCAGTGAGCGCCAGCGTTCAACTTTTATCACCGACCAATTAGCTACCGCCGCGCTCTAAACATTTACGGCTCTGGCAGAGAAGAGGTCTGATCCCTTAGTCCCGCGCGCGTTGTTGCCTGCGCCCCTGCCAGCCAGCCAGTGTTTGTGCTTCATTCGTTCAAGATGTAATGAGCTAATTTGGGTTAAAAATTTTCCAACACTAATTAACAATTAAAAATCTAATTAAATTAACCGAAATGAAAACCCGGTGCGCGAAAACAAATTCGAGTCTCCGGTCGCCACTGTACCCAAACTGGTGGAAGTTTTCTTTCTTTTCTTTTTTACCTTTCCCGGGGACGCCAAGATATCAAATTCTCACCCTAGAAGCTAATTGTTACTCATTTTGTTTTGTGGTTTTGAAACACGGCAGCGTCGCAAACCACGGCCGGTCTTGTCGGTGGCAACGTAATACGATTTCACGCGGCTGATTGGGTTGGCGCTAGCCCAAGAGCGCTTCCTAATTAGATGATACACACACGGACGGGCATTGTACAAATTTATGAAATTTATACAGGTTCCCCACCTGTCCCCTAAACGACGGTTAGACGGATGACAAATCTCAGTTATGACAAGGATCTCAACCGTAATCAATTTTACCATAACCAGATTCATTACCCCCACCACTGTGGCAGGGTATAAGCGAACACCCTTCATCACCAGCACAATCAGATTGCTCAAATTGCCTATTTATTCAGATGTAAATTTCCTCTCCAGCTCAAATAGAATTCAAATCCCAAATTTGCTTCCTTCCCGAAACAACCCCTCGGAGCCCACCCCTCCCGCTACTGTGTTGTCCTTTTCCGCTTCGAGCACAAACAGCATCATCACAACGCGCATCATTCTGTGTCTGCGACCTTCCCGTTTCACGGTCGTCATTTCTTTGCTTTTCAATCTATCATTTGTTACGAACTTCCCCGTTCGTTCGTCGTGATGTTGCTACTCTTCTACTAGTAGTAGGTACTAGGACAAGTGCACACACGAATCACACGATGATCTTTGCTCACGAACTGCACGACGCGACGCGTTGATACCAGGAGCATGACGGAGGGGGTAGAAGGGGGGAGGCTCCCTCGGCTGCTCCGGATTTCCCATGCTCTCCGGGTAGGGAAGGGTGTCAATTGATGTTGTTCTGTCAGGCAGGGTTGAAGGAAGTTTAAATAATGCAATTTGGTTTATCTTTTTTCGAAGGAGAATTGGTTGTAAGTTCCAGGAGAATACTGATGTGATGATTTCTTTGTTTGGTTTTGTATTTATTTCATCTTAGTATCTATATATATATTTATTTGTCAAGGTAAAATTGTAAACCATCGTCAGAAAAAACAATTAAACAATAGATATCCAAGAATGACCTGAGTCCATTAGCAGAAATTATTAAATTACAAAGATCTTCCGAAATATACCACACTCAAGATTCTAAAAGGAGAGGTCTCGAACCATCATAAGAACCTTCCACGGCCCCAAAAACTCCTGTATACAAATTTTCACGCCAATCGGTTCAGTAGTTTCCGAGTCTATAAGGGTCAGACAGACAGACAGATAGACAGACAGACAGAAATTCATTTTTATATATATATATATAGATATATAGATTATATATATAGATAGAAGATAGATAGATAGATAGATAAGAAGAAGATAGAAGATATCGTTCATATTTTGATTGCTTAAGTAAAACTATGTGGGAGTGTATAGCTCTCCAATCAAAATTCAGAACAGGAATGGTATGACAACCACTATTGCCGACCACGCTCATCTTCTCCGTTACGAGGAAAGGAATGATATTGTTGATGTAATACCTGCTTAACGGGAGGCCAGCGATTCACCGACGCTCCAGTTTGCTTCAAACGTTCGCAAACGTTGTCCGGTTTGGGGTATGTGTGAGTGTGTCCCACAATGGGACGAATTCGATCGCGGAGCATTCAACGATCAGAAGATCCCGGTGAAGGTAGCTCGTGTGGTGTACCTATTTTAAATAGGTTCGCTACTCTACTCACCGATGAAACGCCCAGTCAGCGGCAACGTCCAACTACCACCGTTGGTAGTAAAAATGCACCCCTTAACACGCTCTTCGCTAGCTTCGCGTCAATGGGCGTTAGAGCTGAGTTCAAGATCACGCACGAAAGTGGAATACGAACGGGCCACATCTTACCTGAAGAAGTCCAAGGCGAAATTCTTCACTCACGATATCCAAGGCGAGAAGCCCTTCCAAGTGGTCATCCGAGGTTTACCAAGCTTTGACCCAAAGTTAATCGAAGCGGAAATCAAGGACCGCTACAAGCTAACCGTAGCTGCTGTCTTTCGGATATCAAGGAGGGACGAGAACGTCAAGAAGAACCCGTATTGCCTTTTCCTGGTGCATTTCCTGAAAGGAACGGTAACGCTCAATGCGTTGAAGGCCATCCGCTCCATCAATTCCATCATTGTCCAATGGGAGCCATACCGTGGCGGCAGTCACGACTTCACCCAGTGTCAGCGTTGCCAGAATTTCGGGCATGGCACCCGAAACTGCTACATCAAGCCACGCTGTGACAAATGCGCCCAAAAACATGTCTCCTCCGACTGTGCTGTCGACAAGTAGGAAACGGCCAAATGTGCCAACGGTGATTGGCGCTCATCAAGGGTCCGACAAACAGTGCCCCAATCCGCGAAGGTTTCAAGCGGATCCGAAAGCTTGCACAGTAGTCAGTGCTGTTGTTGAGGGTAGTCCCGGGTAGTTGACGACTAACTAGCTTTTATTGGAAACCAAATAATTCGTTCAATTACTGCGCCCTTATATTACTTCTACGACTACCAAGCTCAAATTTTACGACGACAGCACTGAAAGTAGGACGGCACAAGGGTTGAGTGGTCTGCTGAAATTACATACCTTAGAATGGTATTCGATAAGAAGCTATTGTTTCACTCGCATATAGAAAAAACGTTAGTTAAGTGCTCAAGCTTAGTTAGGTGTTTGTATCCGCTGATTTGCCGCAGATCCCGCGTCTCTAGGATTAACAAACTGGTTGTCTTCAGTCATAGCCGGTGTGGGAATCAAGTGCTCAAGCTCACAGGAACCAAGTTCAGGTGGCACAAAATAGAGTGCTTTGGATAATCCTCGATCGTCATTTCGACACTAGAATAACAGATTTACATGAAGAAGCAGGCATTCCGAAAATAGATAGGGGAAATGACGGCTTCGGCATGCCAGACTATTTTCGGCAACCCAAATTGAAACACTATTTTCACTGGATTTTCTGACGAAAACACTTCGCTGAATGCATGCAAACGATTCTTTATGCTTTCAGCTTTAATTTGACTATATTTTTACCACTGAGAAAAAGCAATCTAGCAAGGTTTTCTTGAAATTAAACACACAAACACTACACTACAATTTGTAGTAGCTGATTTCGAGTTGCCGATAATAGAACAGCAAATTTACATGCAGTTCAAATGGAACGGTTGCCGAAGAAAAACTGGTTGCCGACAATACTCGCTCTCACTAGAGAAGATTGGAGCTTTGTAAAAGCATTTCCAAACAGTTTTTGACAATTCTTTCGACTGAAACTGATAGAGCAGCTGGCAGCAAAAGATTGTAAGCAAACCAATACTGAATATGTGTGCGTTCCTTAAAGAAAAAGGCTATAGAAAGAAGGTTGCTGCTTAGGTTGCCGAGAATACGTAAATTCCCCTACTAGAATTAACGAAATTAAGATTAAATTTTGTCAGTGGCGCCGGTGGTGTAGTGGTAAGCGTGATTACCTCTCACCCCAGCAGGCCTGGGTTCAATCCCAGTCGGCGCCGCCGAGATGTCCTGAGGCATAACATCTCTGATCACGCCTTCCTTCGGAAGGGAAGTAAAGCCGTTGGTCCCCGGTTCATGAGTTGATGGGTCGATAGGTAGGGTCCAGGTGTGGGAGCTGCCTTCCTGGCGTCGGTAGCATTGGTGCAAGAACACAAGAATCGACGGAAAACAAACCAAAGGAAAAAAAAAAAAGATTAAATTTTCACAAAACGTAATAACTCAGAACATTATTTGATAAGCAATTTGTATAAAGTAGGTTAGGTGTATATAGTAGTTGTAGGTTAGTTGTAGTCAGTGATGGCATGATCATTAGCAAATTGGTGTTTTTCCGCTCTCATACGCTCTCAATATCGAATTTTGTCGCGTGATATTGGAGCAAAATATAATTCTTGATATTGATTTTACAAGCTCCTTTGATATTGCGAGACTATTCACAACGTGTAAAGTTGAAGCCTCGATTGAAGCTGAGAGTTGAATCGGCGCAAAAATGATTCCGTTGCTTCTCGTCTCCTTATAAAGAGGAGGTATAATAATGGTATCTCTTTTTCTCTTCTCCGATGGCAGACACGAAGCGACTCCTCTAGCCGTTATGGAAGATTCTTTTGCGTTCGGGTGTAAAACAAAAATCATGAAACTCAATCTCACCACAGTTTGGAGAAATTTGCAGCTGGAGAATTTTGTTAGCTTGATATTCCGAGCTGCGACATCACAGCTGTGTGTTGATTTTTGTCTGGGAAAATCAAGCGTGATCTTGTGCTTTGGCGAGATTTGATTTTTTGATATTTTTCCAGCAAAAGTTGTAGTTTTAAATAGTAGTTATAAGTAGTCTCCTTTTTAACAATTAAAAAAAACCAATTTCATCAGGGTGGCCATTCTTTAAAACAGGCCAAGGACAAGGAACTTTAAATAATAATTAAAAACTTCATTTGAACTAAAGTTGAAAAGACGCATCTGTATCACTTGATAATTTATTCATGTAAAACCACACAAATACAAGAAATAAAGATCATTTAAAGTAACAAAAGGTATCACCGACGCCCTCTTAGAAGCTACGGTGTTAAATAGTTGGGTTAGATATGGGTCAGGATTCGCTTAGGCAGGCGATGCGACCACAGTAATTGTTTTGTTTTTGGAGGAGCACGATCTTCTACTCAGTAAACGGCAGTCACCAAGCTAGCCGAGCACCTCAATTTAAATTTTCGGTCCTTATTTGGTAAAGTTTTTTTTTTTCAAATACTCATTGAAGTACAATGTAAACAAATAAAAAGGAAGGATATCATCCGAATAGTCTGTAGTTAACCCGCCTTCTCGTGTTTCCCAAGCTGGATCCCAGGATTTCAATATTCACTTGTGTACTGTTCATAAAATTCATACTATTTTGCTATGTTATTCACGAAATTTTTATGGAATTTAGCATTTGCCATATTCTTAGAACCCCTGATACCAGAGTTGGTTGGAAATACTATCTAACATGAAGCTTTAGTGTGATAATTTATTAGCTCGAGAATGGTCTTAGAAGAGGGTAGGTATATAGTTCCGTTAGAGTACGGCAGTATGAAAATTGAATAGAAGTGGAAAATGAGCGAAGGGACATTAATGCGACAGTACAAAGTCAAACGCACACTTCTTTGCCTAACCCGTACGATGTACGCGGAGATTTGAAGTATGTTTTCAACTCTACAGGTTGATGCCAGTTTTTGGTGAACTTTTTTGACGTAGAACTACTTCTGTGATTTCTATATGGAGGTACACTTTGTGAAAACCAAAAATGGAACATGTAACAAAATTATGAAAGATTTTGAACGTTAATAACTCAGCTGCCCCTGGACCAATTTCAATAACTTTATCACCAATCGATCAGAAATATTTCGACACATCTGTTAAATTTATGTCAATAGTAATTACATGAATGTGCAACTGTTGTTATGATGATTAAAATTATCACCGATTGCCTGCGAAAAGCGATTTCCCTTACACAGATTTCAAAGTTGAATTCCATCATGTCTCGCCAAGCGGTGTTTATTCAATCACCGCGTGGTGAGTGATGTTGTTCTCCAGTACACAACGAAAGGCTGCCTGCAAGCAGCATGCTGCAGCCGACATGACCATCCATAGAAGGAGGAAGAAGCCGCATCGCTATTGATCGGAATCAGAAAGAGTACAAACAGAGAGAAACCTGCTCAAATTCCTATTCCTACACAAAACACAAGCTCCTGCTGCAGTTAACAAATAAGATTTATTATATAAGCCCACGTAGTCTTACGTCACCATTGCGTACGACCCAATAAGGCTGTACTATGTAGTTTTTCGGGAAGATCGAAGAAAGTGCAAAATTTGAACTATTGAATCAAAATAAAAGCCATTCCTCTTCATCAAGGTTATTCCATCTTATCTTATCTTATTATATTATCATCATATTCACTACACCTGTCCTCAACTTCGTATTTTTTTTTAGCACTTCCATAGTAAATCGAAAAATTTGATAGCCTGTTCCATTCTTGTGGCAAGTAAATTGATAATCTGTACCAACGAAAGTTAAGTCCATTTTCTCTATCCTACCGGATCCACCGTTAGCAGGGTCTTGCTCATTACCAACTGAGCCAAAGAAAGCCCCACTAAACACTAACGAGCTACCGCGAATCATTGAAATATTACCCAAGTCAATCAGAGCAGACTTCATCCTTGGCAAAACTCATCGGTTCAGCCGTCTGCCAACCTCCGAATTGCACCCATCTATCTTCAATTTTCACCACACCACACACACATACACATTCACCACAGGAGCTGTTGACCGAGAACACAATCATAGCGATTGGTGAGACGAGATGATCCCCTCTTCCCCTTTCTCTACTCACCCCCCCCCCCCCTTACCGAACACACACTCGACGTTTTTTTGCAAGCTTTCTCCATTTTCCAATTGAAAAGTGTAATTTGATGTGATGAATCAGGATTTCTGGCTGAAGGAAATCGGGTTTACGGCACCCAATCCCTAGCAGTGGTGATGATGGTGCACTCTACCGCATCGAGGAAATCCAGGGAGAAAGAGTTGATTGGATATTGGCGATGTTGCACCAACCACGATGTTGCACCAATACTTGGGTGGGTGTCACTGGGGAGCAATTGACGACGACGCTCAAGCGGAAGTCAGCTTGTTGGAAGTATATTAGTTGCTGCTTGCGAAAGGATATTAGATGATTGAGTGTCGGCTGCAATTAGGGGGCTTCGATATGTTTGCGGTTTTGTGGTTGCGGTTAGGAAGGACAGGTCGATCCTGGATTCGAATAACCGGATTTGGAAAATTAAAAAATAATCATCAGAGAAGACACACAGGGCACTTCATTAAAATTGCCCAATTCGGCAATCAAAAGGTAAGCTTCAAATTCGCCTTAACAACATACAGAAAAAAAAGTATCATCATTAGAGCAATCCTTTCTCCCTTCCCATCGCAATTTCATGTTCGCGGACGTGATCGGCAGGACCGGTCGCGCGACGGTCGGTCGGGTGGTAGGAACCCAAGGAACCCCAACGTGAAAAGATACCCATCGGGAGATAGCCGAGCTCGTTAGTGCCATATTTGGAGTGGTGATTCTCGTCTGTGTAGCTCCTACCGGAGACTGCGGCGGCGTGGCGACGATCGCACCAGATTAAATTTTAATGAGCGCCCTGATTATCAATTCCTCACATATATGATTGTGTGCATGTGTCTCTGATGGACGACGATGGGGCTGAGCTGGGGTAGGCAAAAAAGGCACCAAATCAACAGCTTCAGACATTTCATTTGTTTGCTCTCGCTCCTATCTGTTGCCCGTCAAGAAAGACAAAAATCTTAATGAACCTCAAATTCCTCACCCAAGTTCGAGCGGTAGTAGGTAGTAGTCGTTACACTCTTACCGAGCTTCTTTGCGTCGTTGGACAATTCCGATGGATGATGGTGCAATGTGTTGCTCATTTCTGCTGTCGAGTTCGTGGTCTTTTTTTTTTTCGGCTGAATGTTTGTTATTATAAATCTGGGAAGTTGATGGGTTTCGGCCTGGTAAGCACGAGCGTGCCCAGTCAGACAAGGAATCGATTCTGTCACCCGTATCAGAATAATGTCTCGGTTCGTTTATTTCAGGGGTAAGCGTAAGAAGACGGCGGTATAAGCCGAGTTGAAGCAGCAAGCGAACGAAGTGCAATTCATTTATCGCTTAATTGTTATCGTCTCCGCTTTCATCTGCACGCGAATGATTGTTTTGTTGACTTGAGATCGCTGGGGTTTGTGGCTCTTTGGTTAATTTAAGGAAGGCTTCAAAAATCAATTTTGCCTTTTGGTGCCTGGTCTCGAGCAAAACTGAAGCTTCCCACCTCATTACTAAACTGAAGATTTTTTTTAAAGAGGAGTTCAATAAAGTAAGCAAAAATTTTATTGATCTAAATCGATGAAAATTTGCAACCCACAATATTTTTAAAAAAATGCATGCGATGAATTATTTCATGTTTGTATACGATTAAAACATAATCAAAAGTGAATCTTAGTTCCTTTGGTTGGGTAAATATTTTTTTACAAAACAATTTATGAAGTTTCAGGAAAAACACTGAAAAACAAATGGGTTCTTTTATTTTGAAAAATATATCGGTTAACATACATCATCTGAAAATGCTCCGTTTTATGAGCACATCGATATTTTTTATATCTTTATTAAGAAGACTTTCAGCTCTGGGCTGGTTCGTCTCCCACAACGATATGTTTTTCGATTCCAATTACTTCCATCTCGATTTTTAAATCAAGAATAAAATCACTTCCTGTTTGACACAAAACTAACAAACTGACAGCTCGCTCCCATACTAAGTACCACCAAAGAGCGCTTAGATGGTGATGCTTGCTTATATGTAATAACGTTTATTAAAAATAGTTTCAGTGCTTGAAAATTGATGAAATTTTGAATTTCGGTTCCATTTGTAATGCAGATTACGAATATGCAATTACCTCAAGACCCCTAAAGAACCCAATTCACATTTTTTTTAATAAGGCTATTTTGGATCTTGTAAAGTTTTCTTGAAATTTTGTAATTGATAAAAATAAGCAAAAAACCAAACTAATAGTATTTCTATTATAAACCAGATTTAAAAAATAAGTCAACTGGTTCCGGAGATACGGACAGAACATGTTTAGATTAGTTTGTAAGTCTATAATATAGGAATCACATAAGAACTCAAACACAAGCCTAATGGAAGCCATAATGAATATCTAAAACTACATAGTCCATATCCAGACATGTTGCAGGTTGCCGTGGTCAGACTCTCTAAAGTATGTTGTAAATAGTATATCCATAAATTGAATTTAACGTTCGATGGCTGTCAATTAAACCCATCGTCTTCGGTTTTATGATACTGTGACTATGGCCTGATCAGACACTCCCGGGTAACTAACTCAGTAGCATGAGACCCCTGAACTGTGTCGGAGGGGCTACGCGGACAATGTATGAAAACACAGGAATATTCACATTTTCTAAAACATTTATTGCCCTATTCTGTGGCGTGTGGGTGTGGGTTTTCACATATATGTAACGTGTATGCTAGGGCTTAAAATTTGCAGTGTACTCACTGCTGCAGCGGGATCTCCTACGGCGTAGCTACGCTGGCGTTGGTCCACACGGCTACTCCTGCACTACCGTGTGGCCGGAAACTTGCGGTGCGGGCTGCAAACAGTGTTGCAGCTTTGGGAGAATGGCGGATCTGGTGGCGTTCATCAACCACATATGGCTCAGCAGGCGTTGCTGGCACGTTTGGCTGGCAGGCGTCTTCCGTCGTTGACGGCATCGGCTGACCGTGGCATGGCCACCTTGGTCGAGCCGAGATGGGACCCTCTTTGGCAATTAAGGCCACCGGTCTGAGGGAATCGTCCCGTACGATCGAGTATCATTTACTATTAGGCTCGGAAGCCATCTTGACTTCCGAGCCGAGCCGTGTAAGACCGTTTTATTTACGGTGCGAGGTGTACAAGATGTACAAAAGCACAAGAGGTCCTGAGAATTATCACAATTCAGTCGGGGAAATTTCCGTCAGGATAATAAAAATCAATTACCTGAACGGAGGTAGGCTTTTCAGCCCAAACCGCACAAAGGGGGGGGGGGTTTGTATTATATATGCACTACACTTCACACTCAACTGGTCTACACGGACGCCTGGTTACTTCTGCCTAATCTTTCAAATCTAAGATGGCTAGCTATTCATCATCCAATTTGCGCATCCATTGTTATTTTAAAGCCAAGATTTTCCTCTCCAACCAACAATAACTCATACAGAAGAAAATCCACGGATTGTAGCCAACTGGTTACAATACCGTGCCATAGTTGATTAAGCTTGTGAAAGTCTCTTTTATAAATAAAGATTAAATAAGATGATTAAGCTATTTATTTCAAGATAATTATAATGACTGTAAAAACCACCTGTTCCGATCTATTCCAAAAAGTCGCAATGATGTTTTCGGCATCAATTTAAAAATTGTGTTATCTGTAACAAGTCACATTTACAGTCATACTATATTCTGGCTTGAATTGTAGTTTCAAATGTGTCATTTTGACAGCCACCATAGTAAAGGCTCCCTCACACTGGCACAAATTTGTTTGCAGCGACAGCGGTAGCAATTAAAGCGATGCTCACATGATACCATTCTGGATATATCTTGCTATCCATCAATCCAAATCACATCTCTGATATTTTTTCATATGATACCGACTAGCTCAGAAATTATTCCAAAGACTTTCATGTGCTCGAGGATATTGATGAGGATCGCTAGATATTTTTCAAGACTTCTGGATGATCAGGTATTTTTCTGAAGATCTTCATACGTCCAACAATTTATTTCATGTTTTTTTCCTTGATTTCTTTTCCGTCGATTTTGTTGTTTTCCGTGCTGAGCACCAATGCTACCGACGCCAGGGAGGCAGCTCCCTACCTATCGACCCATCAACTCATAAAACAGGGACCAACGGCTTTACTTCCCTTACGAAGGAAGGCGTGATCGGAGATGTTATGCCTCAGAAGATCCCGGCGACGCCGACTGGGATTGAACCCAGGCCTGCTGAGGTGAGAGTCAATAACGCTTACCACTACACCACCAGCGCCGCTAAGTTTTCAGGTTGATCAGGTATTATTCTGATGATCTTCAACAGTCCAACGTTTCAATTTACGCCTCTTGGATATTCTCTCGTGATGTTAAGTGGCTCAGAAAATATTCTGAATATTCTACGTATTATTCTAAAGATCTCTACCCAAGAAGCACCTCATAAAAGAGAAAGAGAAACATGTTACACAATGATTACATAAAAGTAAACAGTTGCAGCTACATATCAAGTCAACATGAAGTTACATCATGACCTTTTTAGTGACAGGACACATTAATGTCACACAATGGTCATTGGTAACTTTATAGACAGATTGTCACGATGTTGAGATAAAATGCGACTTACCTGGTCTCAATGATAACACAGTGTAACTTTTTGAGTCAATCTAACGTTATCAATTAGTTGAACTGTAACTGAGTTTACTCACAATAGTGACCGAAAAGTTACGAATATATTGTCCCGTAAAATTCATGCGGAAAAGTTTTTACGCTGAAACTTTGTTTGTATGACGAATATGTAACTTGGCAACTATTGCATGCCACATTACAGTTACACTTTCGTTTCAGCGTGACCGTAATATGTGCATGTATCCAGATGGTAACACAAATGCAATCTCTATGATCTGAAAAACTGAAAGCTAAACTGCAGCTCTAAAATGTTTCACCAATCACAATCTAATCATTTGTTCCTTTTTACCCAACTTCACCGTATATATGAAACTGCATATTTTGTTCTGATACGTGTTTTTGCTACAAATATCTATTTTATCAACACCTCTTAATGTTTATGCCATAAAGGAACTCTGTAAAACAAAATTCATCGCCCAAATTAAACTAACGTTACAAGTTACTTATTTATGACTGTATGTAAACCAATATTTTTATTTCGTCACTACTGTGTTACTTGTTTTGTAACATTGAATTGATTACACATAATTTTGTCATAAAATAGTGACAGTAACATTTATGTGACAACATGTGCTACTTGGGATAATTGTTTAATAAAACAAATCATGTCTCTAAGATATTCTCGCAAGAGAGTCGGTTGATTTGGAATTATTCCAAACTTCTTTAACTGTTCAATTAATCATGTTTGTTAGATATGCTAGTGTCATGAATTATTTCAGAGAACATAAGATGCTCAAAGAGCTGCGTTCTCTGTATGTTTTGTCAAGACTTGAGGTCGACCAAGTTGTATTCTGGAGGCCTCTAACTGTCCAGTAATTTAAATCTCAGATATTTCACAGAAAGCAGGTTCAACAGGAATTATTCTAATGTCCTTCAGTAGGTCAAATATCTACATAATGTCGTTTGGATATTTTGGTAGTAATAATCAACCAGAAGAAGTTGATTAATGATTATCTTGTCATGTCTCTGATAGATATTTTTGCAAGATAGCAGGTTGATCATCAATGATCATCATAGCGTCCTCTGGATAATTATTCAAGACTACTAGTTTATCAGGTATTATTTTGTTGATCTCCAAATATTCTGTTTTCCAAATCATGTTTCTAAGATAATTCTTTCAGAAAACAGGTTGATCCGGAATTATTCCTAAAACCTTCAAATGATCAAAGAACTGCATAAAGTCTTCTGGATATTTTGTCAATACATCAGGTTGATCAGGAATTATGTCAAACAACCTATCTCCAAAAAATACGTTGGATATTTTGTCAAGACTTCTTGTTGATCTGGTATTATTCTGGAGGTCAGCAATTGTTCAATCAATTAATTAATATCTCTTTGAATCTCAAGATAGAAGGATGATTAGGAAATATTCCAAAATTTTCAGTGAATCAAAGTTCTCCATATTGTTTTCTGCACACTTAGTTTTTTTCTACCGAGCTTTGCTGTGCAAATCTCGGCAACGAAAGTTTGACTGAGATCTCAGCAAACATTTCATTTGTTTGCTGAGATTCAGCTAAGCATTATCCGAGACTCAGCAATCAAATGTCACTTTTGCTGAGATCTCAGCGAAACCTTTTTGGCGAGATTTGCACAGCCGAGCACGGTAGAAAAAACTAAGTGTGTGGATCATTTCTCAAGACTTCAAGTTGATAAGGAAATATTCTAAACATCTCCAACTGTTCAGTAAATCAAATAATTCCCTCTTACCTCTACTGGCCGGTAGTATTATTATGAAAGTACTCTCTACAATGTCGCATATATGGTCATTGTAGACAGCTTTAGTACGGGAGTAAGAAGTTGATAGCCTATTCCAAGGTTATTTTCACTTACAATGAGCCCCACATGTATGTATTACCTCTATCAATTGGATATTAGTATTACTCACACACTTTCAGTTTCAAAATGTTCTTTTGAATCCTGGCACGTATTTAGTTCATGTTTTATTTTTAAAATGTTAAAAGTATTTGGACTGGTCTCACCATGTAAATTTGATCCTCCAACTCATGGGTTCTGTAGTTTTGTTTTAATCTACGCTTTGCATTTCATTTCGTGATTCACCTTTGTCGTAATATTTCCTTCAACGAACTCAAATTTTCTTGCATTGCCATGGTCATCTGAGATAAGGTTTGCGTCTAGTGCTTTCTCCAGGAACCGTTCGCGGCCACCAGCTACCACCCTGGCCGTATACAGCGAAGCATTTTTCAGATTGCTCACAATCTCCGACACCGGCGGTAGATCAGCAGCCGAGCACTTTTGCAAGCAGAAAACTTGCTGATTCACGGCAACGTCGGTCACTAAATCACCACCAAAATTCGTGACGGATACATTATCAGCACGTTCCCGGGCTAACTCACCAACGGACCGGGTTCAAACTCACCCACGATGACGTAATTCTCAATAGAACCACATGCCGAAAGTGTGGCATCCAAACTCGGAGAACCGGGCTTCCGGGAGGCAATGAAAAACTGACACCGAGGAATGGAACTGAATCTGCGTCGTAGATATTGGAGGTTAGATTCAAGGTCAACCAAGTCACTCAAGGCAAACTTACGATTTATCACTAAATGATGGCTTTATGGAAACTTGAAACTAAATTTCAGTACACAAATTAATAAATTTAAAGCCATAAATGTTTAATTCGCTGACGAAAATGCGCAGCAAAGGAAAAACACGTCAGCTTTCAAGCGCGGCCTACTGTGATCACTTTGGATATTTTGTCAGGTATGGTCAATAGTTCAAACCATGTTTCTCAGAGAATTTCTCAGGATTGCAGATTCATTAGCAATCTTTTCACAGACTTTTAGTTGATCAAAGACTTGCATAAATTCCTTTGGACTTTTTGTGAAGACTTTTGGTTGATCACGCCTTCCTAAGAAGTAAAGTAAAGCCGTTGGTCAACAGTTCATGAGTTGATGGGTCAATAGGTAGGGTCCAGGTGTGGAAGCTGGCTTTCTGGCGTCCGTAGCATTGGTGCTCAGCACGGAAAACAAAATCGACGGAGAACAAATTAAGGAAAAAAAAGTTTTAACCTGAAGATCTTGAATTATTCAACATATCAAATCTTATCTCTTAGATAGTATAGGTATATAGCAGGTTAATCATGAATTATTTCTGAAACCATCAATTGATCAAAGACTTACAAAAAGTCCTTTGGATATTTTGTCATGAGATCAAAGGTCACATTACGCATCTCGAAACGAAACAGTTTTTGTACGAACGCTTGCATGCAAAAGTTTTTCGTTTCGAGATGCGCAATGTGGCCTCAGGTTGATCAGGAATTATTCTAAAAATAGCGAACTGTAAAATTTTTCAAATCATGTTCATGCAGGTTGATTAGGATTTTTATTTTCGATCAAAAACCTTTAAAAACTCCTCTAGATATTATGAGCTATTAGGGTGTTAAACACATATGAGGCTGGTGAGCTGTGTGTTGTTTGGAATGAGGGTGACGCGCTTGGCATATAGCGAATTCGTTTATTATTCAGTTCCAACCTGGATCGGGTATCAAGATTGGGTCTGCTTGTTTTCTGACAAACGTCAGTTTGATCGTTTGTTTTTAAAACCCAGCTCAGGTTGAGGTTCGCACTGACAAAAAGTTCGGTTTCGCACTGGGTTGGAACTGGTTCCAACCCCGATAATAAACGAATTCGCTAATAGATGGCCCACAGCAACTCACGAAGAGTTACTGATTCTATGGATGCACATGTGGACTGCAGCTCACTGCTTGTAGGGCAGTCTTTCGTTGTGTACTGGAGAACTATGTTCAACACCAAGCACCGAAAGCACTGCTGCTGCTGATGCCGACGACCGGACACCACCACACACGGTGATTGGACTGAATCTGATTAGCGGTTGAACGCAGCCTTGATAGCCAGCTGCTTGCGGGGAGCCTTTCGTTCTGTACTGGAGGACACCACCACTCACCACACGGTGATTGAATTAAACGCCGTTTGGTGAGACCGGATGGAATTCAACTCTGAAATCTGTGCTAGGGAAATCGCTTTTCGCCGGCAATAGGTGATAATTGTAATTATCATAGCAACAGTTGCACATTCGTGCTATTTTCAATAGTGATATTTTCAAAAATGATAAAGTCTTTAATTTAGAAATGTGTAGAAATGTATCTGATGCATTGGTGCTAAAATTATTTAAATTGGTCCAGAGGCAGCTGAGTTATTAGCGTTCATAATCTATCATAATTTTGTTACATGTTCCACTTTCGGTTTTCACAAAGTGTACCCCCATATAGAAATCACAGACGTAGTCCTACATCAAAAAAAAATCTGAGCGTCTACAAAGTTCAATGAACTTCTTGAGAACTATTGTTTTTATTTTCGGTCCCGTAACATCCATCAACTTCTCCAAATTTTCGAAAATAATCTGAACCTTTTCAAAGAATTGTCCTGAACACAAAGATACAAATTTCCTTAAACAGATACACTGGAGTCGCTTTTTACGCGGGGGATATGTGCCGCGTAAAAAAAAAACTACCGAGATTTTGATTTTTCACATGCTTAAATATTTTTTTATAAATCGGATTTTGATGCCATTCGTTATTATAGCATGCTATGGTCCATATAGACATATTTTAAAAATTTCTCGATGAACATTTCAAATAGTCCTATCTGCTTTGATCGATTCTCTTCATCGACTTTCTCTTTTCTTAACCACTGCTATGCAAACAGATTTCGCGCTAATTGTACAACATAGTTTGATAAAGGAGGTTCTTATCTAGCGTACAAAACGTCAAATACAACAGGGAAAGGTTTTGCAGCTTAGTTATTAACGAAAGAGAAAGTCGATGAAGAGAATCGATCAAAGCAGATAGGACCATTTGAAATGTTCATCGAGATTTCTGTATTTACACCAAAAAGTGTGATTTTTTTAAAAGTAGGACATTCGATTACCTATAGTTTGAAACGGATAATGTGATTGGAATGAAGTCGATAGGTCGTATCGTTGTCGAGAAATCGTTAAAAACGTACCGCGTAAATTGCGACTCAGCGGCACTAACCGCGTAAAAAAAAACCGTGTAAAAAAAAAACCGCGTAAAAAAACCGCGTAAAAAGCGACTCCAGTGTACATTCTATGAAGTTTGATGAACTTCTAAGATATTTCCTGCGCTTCTAGGAAATTTCCCGAACATCCCCAAAGCTTGTCAAAATTTTACAAACCATGCCGAACTTCTACAAAAAAATTCCGAACTTTTACAAAGTATCCTGAATTTTGCAAAATTCCCTGTACTTCTATTAACTTATCTGAAGCTCTTCAAAGTTCTTCGAATTTCTATTAAATTTCAAGAACGATTTTGAAGTTCCATAAACATCGACAAAAAATCTGAAATTTTATGAAGATCGATGGAGCTATAGAAAAAATCCTGACCTTCAGCTAAGCGCAAACGAGCAACTTGTAAGCAATGTTGTTTACAAATATGGGATTCTGTATACAATATTTGCAACATTTCATGAAATGTCTCACAACTTTACCCGATTTATAATGTAGACTTAGATGAGAAGTGACGCTCTTTTTATGTGCATCATATTGAACAGAAATGTTCACTACTTTTTCGAACTATGTACCTTTCTTTAAATTTAACTTAAGATTGCTAATTTTGGGATGAATCGGATTGATCATCTCCTTTATCAAACTCTCCCGTTGGGTTGTTGATGGGTAACTCAAATCCTACAACAGTTATTCCAAGAAAGATTTAAAGGATCTCGGCATTTACAAATTTATTTCCCGGAGTTCAGAAAACCAGGGAAATGGAAAAATCCCGGGATTTTTAATCCTCCGACATCCCGGAATGGATGCTCTAGAGGACATTGACCAAACGAACGCACCAATCATGATAAGATCACTGTGCCCGCTGTAATTGCGTACGGTATACAAATCTGGGAGAGTTGTGCTAAATTCTACCACCTCAAACTGCAAAAGATCCCGAACATGATTCTGAGGATGTTTCTCGGCAGTCCTCCGCGGAGTCAAAATTACGAGGACGACCTATGCTGCTTCGGATAGTTGTGGCAACAAAACGGTTTTACTGCATTCTTCAAAGTATACGTGATTCATTAAAAGTCATTTTCCAGTTCTCATGAAGATTATTCCTCGCTAGAACACCCAGTTTCGCGAAAGGAGTTAACATTTTCGATGAAATCCTCCGAATAGCGTCATCTTCGATGGAACTCAATTTCACGCATTTTTCGCATCTCCTACTCCACCATATGAGCTACGCTAGGGCTAGGCGCTGGTGGTCGGTCACGGACGGTAGCCAGTGCCTGGGCACATGTAACTCGAAAAGTAGCGCAACGAATGAACGGAGCGAGTCATCAGCGAAGAAGGGTCACCAGGCGATGGAAAAGTTGTGTATTCACAGAGTAAAGGGAGCGATTCGCGTTTGCTCTGGTTCGATTCTCCATCCCAGGGCCGTTCTGCATAGCGGCTCCAATTCGTCCGCGTGCGCGACCCAAAGCCTGCGAGAGAGCAAAAGGGGTGACGGCGAACAAACTTTAATTAAATTTAATTAAATTTGAATTTAATATATCAAAGGAGATTGTCAGCGATAAGAAAAGATGGTGAAGCATATAAATATTGAGCAGCAGCCGGAGCTGGAGCGCCATCCAACGACGACGACGACGACGACGACGACGCTGACAACGAGCGAGCTGTTATTGGAAGGAACAGTCAGAGCTCGGGCTCTGGGGTTTGCAGTTGGGGGGCTGTTAAGTGCCGGTCCTGCTGTTGCTCTCGACAACGGCGACCGCGCGTAATGATGACGGTGACGACGACGATGATGATGATGATGATGGCGATGGAGGTGGTGGCGGTCGTTGAAGGTTTCGAGGTCGCCTTACTTGGTGGCAACATTCAGTCTCCTCTGGGCCGAAGCCAGTTAACAGCGCGACAGTCGGCAGTAGCAGCAGGAGCGGCAATCATGATGACAATGATGCTAACGATGTGGTGTTCTAAAGTTACCCGCAAATTGAGCGAACCGCTCTCGTGCAGCGTTTTGACGGTGGGCCAGATGGCGAGAAAAAGGGGTTTTTGGGAATGCTGATGTTGGGCAAAAGCTGATATGAAAATATTACATTTTCATAATCGCTTCGAGCCGTCACATTTGGTTGAATCTAGGGCTGAGGGATTGGATATTCCATGAACATTTTGTATGCTTGTTTTTGTCAAGTTTTTAATCAGGCAAAAGAAGGGTGAATTGTTAAAGATTTTAAATAAATCTGATAAATGGGTCACCCAGCGTTCATGAAATTTCGAAAAAAGGCACCTGCCCCTGAATCAGGAACCGTCAAATTCTCACGTTTTTGTCAACACCGCAGATAAACCACTCTTTGGGTCGTAAAATTCGCTAATGGAAGTTTTTTTTTTCTGATCGACAGGATCGTAAATGCGTCTTCCTTAGTTAGTGTGGGTCCATTGAAAAATCACTGTATCGTTGGTATCGCAATCGTTCCCATGTGACACACAATTGAGAGACAGAGAGAGATAGAATGAGAGCTCACGGAAGCGAATTGACGATGGAACGACAAGAAAGCCCGAGCCCGTCCCAAGCTTGACTCTTGGTTGGTCGCGTTCGCTAATTTATACGCTAATCAAATATTTGCCGATAGGTTTCAGATGAGGTAGCGTTAGATTAGGCGAGGAAAACGGAATTAATTAGTGCCGGAGTCTGCAGAGAGTGAGTGAGTAAGAAAGGCAGCGTCGGCGGCGTTTCTTCAACGAGTCGTCCCGGCACCGACGGCATCTTGATGAGGCACGGAAGTCGTTGGGCTGACTTCGATTAAGATAGCGTAATTGGAATTTATTGTAGTTGGTGAAATTCTGATCAGGGGATGGCCGGGAAAGATGAATGAAAATGGAATCTCCGCTAGGAAGTAATTGATGGCAATAGTCAATGGAGAGCACGATGGAAATTTGGAGTAAGTAACTATTGACATATTTCAAGTAGCTTTGTACAATAGTGGTGTACCTATAGGTGCAGTATGGAGGTTATGCCGGAATAGTGAGGAGGACCCGGATAAGATTATTTTTCATCGGTAGCTTTCCTAAAATAAAGCATATTCACATATTTCAAACTTAAAATGTGCCCAAAAGTGACGGAAAATAAATAGATTTTCCTTAAGACTTTCACTCCTTTGCACCTATAGTTGCGGTAGTGTGCCTATAATAGTGGAACCCATAGGAAAGCAATGCGTTCCACTATTATAGGAACCAAAGTTAGCAATTAACACAATTATTAATGTACCTATTAATGTAGGACGAGTTTTCTAAAATTGTATGCAATTTAATTACAATGTAATATTGTTCTATCAAAATAGAGGTTGAAAGCTATAGATTGACGTATTCCAATTGTGTACTAACCTTACCAATCAGACTAAGGCCTTGTTGTTCTCTGCTGTCCCAAGAAGTCATCTCCACTCTACTCGATCCATGACCACACTTCCCCAGCCTCGTAGACTGCGAAGGGTCCGCAGGTCACCTTCTACTTGGTCGATCCACCTTGCCCGCTGCGCGCCTCTTCATCTTGTTCCTGTTGGGTCACTTTCTAGAACCATTTTCACTGAGTTTTCGTGCGGCATTTTTACGACGTGCCCAACCCATCGTAGTCACCCAATTTTTGCAATGTGGACAATGGATGGTTCTCCCAGCAGCTGGTGCAATTCATGGTTCATTCGCCTCCTCCACGTTCCGTCATCCATCTGCACTCCATCGTAGATAGTATGCAACACCTTCCGTTAGAAAACATCAAGGACGCGTTGGTCCTCCACGAGCATAGTTCAAGTCTCGTGGCCGTAGAGGACCACCGGTCTAATCAGCGTCTTGTAGACAGTCAACTTCGTGCGGTGGCATTCCCTGCCATAATGCGTCTTTGAATTTCTCTGCTGGTATCATTTTCAGTGGTCAAATACCCAAATACACGAACTCATCGACCACCTCGATTTCGTCACCATCAATCTGAACTCGGGGTGGGAGGCTAACATTGTCTTCCCTAAAACCTCTTACTTTTATGTATTTCGTCTTTGATGCGTTGATGGCAAGTCCAATCCGCCTAGCTTCAGTCTTCAGTCTAATGTACGTTTTCCGCCATCGTCTCAAAGTTCCGTGCCATGATGTCAATGTCATCGGCGAAGCCAAGAAGCTGGATGGACTTCCTGAAGATCGTGCCACTCGTGTCTATCCCAGCTCTTCTGATCACACCTTCTAACGCGATGTTGAATAGCAGACACGAAAGTCCATCACCTTGCCGTAACCCCCTTCGAGATTCAAAGGGACTCGAGAGTGTCCCCATTACTCGATCAACGCACATCACTCGATCCATCGTCGCCTTGACCAATCGCGTCAGTTTATCCGGAAATCCGTACTCGTGCATAATCTGCCATAGCTGATCTCGATCGATTGTGTGGTATGCGGATTTGAAATCCATGAACAAATGATGTGTGAGCACGTTGTATTCGCGGCATTTTTGCAGAACCTGCCGGATCGCGAAAATTTGGTCCGTGGTAGCGCGGGCACCCATGAATCCTGCCTGGTATTCCCCCACGAACTCTCTTGCAAATGGTGACAGGCGGCGGCATAGAATTTCGGAGAGCACCTTGTAGGCGGCGCTCAGCAGTGTGATCGCGCGGTAGTTGCAGCAATCCAACTTGTCGCCCTTTTTGTAGATTGGGTATACGACACCTTCCATCCACTCCTCCGCTAATATCTCCTCCTCCCAAATCTTGGCAATTACCCAGTGCAGCGCTCCAGTCAGTGCTTCACCACCGTATTTTAATAGCTCACTTGGTAGTTGATCTACACCAGTTGCTTTGTTGTTCTTCAGCCGACCGATCTCCTCCTCTATTTCTTAAAGATCAGAGGCCGCTAGCCTGTCGTCTTCTGCGCGTGCTCCAAGGTCTGTTGCCGTGCCACCTTCGTTTTCTGCTGCTTATCCGTTGAGGTGCTCGTCATAGTACTGCTTCCACCTCTCAATCACCTCCCACTCGTTCGTGAGAAGGTTACCGTCCAAGTCCTTGCACATATCGGCTTGCGGCACGTAGCCTTTGCGTGAACTATTTAGCTTCTCGTAGAACTTCCGTGTGTCGTTTACGCGGTGCAGATTATCATCGCCTCGCGATCTCGGTCTTCCTGCTGACGCTTCTTCCTTCGGAAAACCGAGTTTTGTCTGTTTCGCGCTTGTCTGTATCGCTCCACATTCAATCTCGTGCGGTGTTGCAGCATTCTCGCCCGTGCTGCATTATTCCCTCTACTAACAGTCAAACCAGTCATTTCTTCGGTCCGGGATCGCAGTACCTAGTGCCGCTGCAGCACTACTACCTATGGCGGAACGGATATCCCTCCAGCCATCTTCAAGAGAAGCTGCGCCAAGCTGCTCTTCCGTGGGTAGTGCAACTTCCAGCTGCTGCGCGTAGTCCTGGGCAACTCCGGCGTCCCGTAGTTGCTCAATGTTGGGTCGCGGCGTTCGACTTCGACGGGTGTTATGCACCGTCGAGAGTTTTGAGCGCATGCATACTGCAACTAGGGAGTGGTCCGAATCTATGTCCGCACTGCGGTACGTGCGGACGTTGATAATGTCGGAGAAGAATTTCCTGTCGATTAGAACGTGATCGATTTGGTTTTCTGTGTGTTGGTCAGGTGATTTTGTGGATATCCTTGCGGGGGCAAAAGGTACTTCGAACTACCATTCCTCGGCTACGACTTCGAAGTTGCGTGATTGAAGTTCGTCATAGATTAACCTATCGCAGCCCGGGAAGCCGAGCGATTTGCAGTTCCATGTTCCGAGTTTCCAATCGTAGTCCTTATTTTGTCGCGTAGGTCTGTGCCGATTGTTCCGATCCGTATTTCTATTCCAATTGTGTGTACATCGTATATTTCTTTTTCAATTAATAAATTGGCTTAGTACCTCCACTACTAGCTAACCTACCCTAGTATTGGCATAGGTCAATGAAAATTGTTGTTTTCAAAAACTATACATCTTATAATATATATTTTTCTGAACAAAATATTAGGTAGGTCATTTGATAGCGGCGATCGAAGAAAAGTTACCTTAAAGCTGAATTCAGAAGCTGGTGACCACTATGCTCCAGATTTGCGAGCGAACCGTCTATCGGTGAAAAAACTGACTAGAGCAGGTGTCAAGGTGTCGTTTGGAAAAAAAAATCGGCTTAGACGAACCACAATGGTGAGATTGTAGGTATGTGTCCTCTGAAAGGGGATTTCTACGTGCTAGACGTTTACCTGGAGCAAGCAACTGCAAACCTGTGCATAGCTGGAAATGCTGATTTGCGGCACCGTAGGCTAGGTCACCTCGGGATACAAAATATGCGTAAACTAACGGCAATGGTAGCAGGTATGACCGTGGAACAAGGTAAACTTGATTTTTGTGATACTTGTGTTCTCGGGTACATGGTCTCTTTCATTTATGATTTCACACACTTCGCAGTAGTTTTCACATTAAAAAAAAAGTTAGAGGTATAAAGGGTGTCCACGATGAAATTGCCACACTATGAAATTGCTCTAACTTTTTAACCGTTGGGTAGAATTTAATGAAAATTTGGGTGGATTTAGTTCATAGTGCATTGTTTACATCCTGCAACTTTTAAAGTCCTGTGATCAAAACTCGCGGAAATGGAGTCGAAAGAACAGCTCGTGCGTGATAAAATCTTGTGCATTCATCACGAGAACAAGGATCTCTCGCATCGTTCCATCGCTAAAACGTTGGGAATCGCGAATTCCACGGTGTCGCGAGTGATTAAGCGGTTCGAGGAACGGTTGACCACCGATCGGAAGCCCAGAAGTGAAGGAAAAAGTATTCCGTACAACACCAAAAATCACAACCGCGTAGTTGGGGCCTTCAACCGAAATCCGAACGCCTCCGTTAGGGATGTGGCTAAGAAGCTGCACCTAAGCCGAAGTTTTGTCCAGAAGGCCAAAACTAAGGCTGGGCTTCGAACGTTCAAGGTACAAAAGGCCCCTAATCGCGACGAGAAGCAGAACAAGTTCGCCAAAACCCGTGCCAGGAAGTTGTACCTCAACATGCTGACGAAAGTTGAATGCTGCATCATGGACGACGAAACATATGTGAAGGCCGACTTCAAACAGATCCCCGGCAACCTGTTTTTCACGGCCAAGGATAAGTTCAGCGTTCCGGAGCATGTCCGCACTCAGAAGATGTCCAAATTTGCGAAGAAATTCCTGGTTTGGCAAGCCATCTGCACGTGCGGGAAGCGGAGTGCACCTTTCGTGACCCAGGACACGATGAACGGACAGGTGTACATAAAAGAGTGCCTCCAGAAGCGGCTGCTTCCTCTCCTGAAGGCCCACAACGTCCCAACAATCTTCTGGCCGGATTTGGCCTCATGCCACTACTCCAAGGACGTGCTGAAGTGGTATGCGGACAATAAGGTCAATTTCGTGCCGAAAATGTTCAACCCTCCCAACACTCCGGAGCTCCGCCCCATCGAGAAGTACTGGGCGATTATGAAGCAGCACCTTCTTAAACGACCTAAGACCTTAAACGACCTAAAAAACGGTTGATTCACAGGTTGTGCAGAATCTTATGGCCGGGGTTAAGGCCAAGGTGCGGGCATTTGCATATAGACTGTAAATAAAATACGAGTAAAATGGTAAAATGAAGTTTAATAGTTATTTCTCAATCCCTGAAAATTTGATGGCAATCGGATGAAAACTCGAATTTTGCGAATCAATTTTGTGTGTGGCAATTTCATCGTGGACACCCTTTATGAGAAGTTTGAAACTATGACGCGATGGTTTCAGCTGCAACGGGCCTAGAAGCTTACCGTGGATCGAGGGCAGAGAATACTGCTCAAAGGACCAAGCACGATTCTATTCCAAGAAGGGTATCCAGATATAATCAGCTGTTGTATACACTCCATAGCAGAATGCAGTCTCCAAGAGATTCAATCGGACAATTATTGAGAAAGTTCAAATTATGCTAATCGAGTCCAAGGCACCAAAACGGATGTGGAATGAAGCTGCACAAGCTGGGGTCTATCTCATGAACCGAAGTCCCAAGACTGCTATTTCGGAAAGCAAAACTCCTATCGAGATGTGGACGAATCAGAAGCCTGGTATGACGAAGCTCAGAGTGTTTGCCTGTTAGACATACGCATGGGTCCCCACTCAGCTGTGGAAAAAGCTAGATTCGCAGAGTTAGTTGTCATTAATGGACGGCTACGCACATAATGGGTACAAGCTGTGGAATATGAAGACCCAGAGCTTGTTTGTAACACGATACGTAACATTTAACGAAGACAATTTTCCGTTTATACCCAAGATGAACACAGAGCCCGAGCTCACCTTGTTTGTGACTCTTTACGATTTCGCAGATGAAGCGAATGCTAGTGTTGTAGCAAATCTACCACTAGAAGATTCGAGCAAGAGGGGAAAGAATCAAATAAAGATGTCGAATCAGATGGTCAAGAGGATGTCGAAGCAGATACTGCTTCCAACACACCGGCCGCGCTCCCTTCGCATCTAGATCCTGGTCATAACCTTAACACGACGACCACGAGGCACCGCGAACGGGAGCGCAAGCTCCCCGGTACGTTACGAGATTTTGAAGCAGGATTATTTTCTGTAGACCACATGAAGATGACACTTAGTGAAGCTTCAAACACTGTGCTCCCTTCGTGCTTTGAACGTAGATCAAGTTCCGTTGAAACTTCTACGAGGTCTTGCGAACGGGTACGCCCGTTCTGCGATGCGTCAACTACGTTCTATGAGATTACCGGTCGAGCTGACAAGACATGCTGGTTGAAAGCTGTGAACGATGAACTGTATTCCTTGCGTTTAGCGACTTGTGAAGCGTCCTGAGAGAATCAAGCCGTTGCAATCGAAATGGGTACTTCGAGCCAAAGAGGACGAATTTGGAAACCCTATCCGCTTCAAAGCTCACTTGGTCGCTGAAGGATTCCTACAGAAGACTGGCGTGGACTATGCTGAAACGTATGCTTCAGTAGCAAACCTGAGCACCATAAGGACAGCACTTGCAGTGTCGGTTCAGAAGAAGTTTCACGTCCATCAACTTGAAGTTTTGACATCTTTCCTATATGGTGAACTGTCTGCTGCTGAAGAACAACTTCGTCCGTTCCAAACACGACTACTGGGTGAGCCAAGACGAATAACTCTAAGTGATTGTGTACGTGGCTGATCTACTCCTGACAGATCAACTGAAGAAAACATTGCCGCTGAAATTCAAGATTTCACATTGCGGAGAAGTTAAACATTTCGTTGGCATTCGAATTGGATATGATCGAGAAAAGGGATTTATTACACTTTCGATGGAGGCGGCCATCGACAAACTTCTGACGAAATGTGGAATGGAAAAGTGCAACCCTGTAAAAATTCCAATGGAGAAGGGCCTTGCGTTTCCCGAATCAAGCTGTGGCACTTTTCAACCCTACCGTGAGCTGCTTGGCAGTATGATGTACCTTATGCTATGCGTCAGACTTAACATCTGTTATGCTGTTGGACATATGGGAAGATACCAGCAACTGGCTAGCTCTGAAGAAGATTGTTCGATACTTGACCAAGTCATCGAGATTGTTGTTTCACCGCGAGAATGACGCATCAGTGTTGACCGGATGTGCAGATGCAGATTGGGCTTCAGATAGCAGCGATCGAAAATCAATAAGCGGATACGTTTTCAAGATCTACGGCTGTACCGTCAGTTGGTCAAGCAGATAACAACAAACTGTGGCATTGTCATCAAGCGAGCTGCGGCATCCGATAGAATCTGGCCGAAGGGTCTCTTGGAGGACTTAGGTGTACTGCAAGCTGAAGAACCATTCACAATATACGAAGACAACCATGGATGTATTGCAATGATAAGAAATACTGAATGTAAACGGGCTGAACAACGGTGCCGGTGGTGTAGTGGTAAGCGTGATTACCTCTCACCCCAGCAGGCCTGGTTTCAATCCCAGTCGGCGCCGCCGGGATGTTCTGAGGCATAACATCTCTGATCACGCCTTCCTTCGGATGGGAAGTAAAGCCGTTGGTCCCCGGTTCATGAGTTGATGGGTCGATAGGTAGGGTCCAGGTGTGGGAGCTGCCTTCCTGGCACGTCGGTAGCATTGGTGCTCAGCACGGAAAACAAGATCGACGGAAAAAACCAAAGGAATTAAAAAATAAAACGGGCTGAACACATTGATATCAAGCACCACTTTTTGCGGGACTACACACTTAGAAATTATTATTTTTACACGAGGCGTAAATCAGCTTTGACGTAAATCATGGAACGTTAACAAACATGGAATGTACAATTAAGTGCCCTGAAACTGAAACATATGCAACTCGACGAAAAGTGCGTTTGATTGAATTGATTTTCTCGTCCTTTTCAACTGATTCTTATGTCAAAAGGGCCGCTTGCATATGTTGGTCTCCGGGCACTAAAATTTACATGTCTTTATCGTAGTGTGTATGTGATCGCTTTAACTTTTCGTATGGAACCAATAGGAACAAATGGACAGTTAACAGATACATTCACAATGCCACTCGAAGCTGGACGATTCCGTGAAATGAGGTCGCTAATACGATTGGCTGATTAAGAGGGGATGTTGAAGATCAAAGTAATCAGGAGAAACAACCGTAGTAACCTGTTTGTTTAAAGATATAAACAAGCGCAAACTTTGTTCATTCGTTATTAAACTCTCGTCATGTACAGACTCAACAGTCAACATATAGTTTTTCCTTATTTCAAACCACTGTTATAAATTCAAGAATTTCAAATATCAGAAAGATTAAATTGTTGAAAAGATTAAATTGTTGAACTCCCATAGACACCACCCTAATTTCACATGCATCAACACATTGTCCAAAACATATATAAATACACCTAAAACAAACGGCGTAAGTGCAAACATTTGCGTCGTACTAAATACGACTTTGAGGGCATTTGTTGACATCAACCTGTGCGGTGAAATATGTTATAGAACAGGTGTGTTTCATGAGAGGTGACCACACAAATTTCCCATATTGCTCATTTTTGTGATAATCAAATCATTTACACAAATGAAAAGAGCCGGTATCCGGTGCTTGTATAGACGCATTTCCAGCCAAATCGTATTCGGAGCTGGCAGCATTAAGATTTCAATGAAACTTTTTGAATGTGTGGACCTTGACTAAATAAGCCACTTTGCATATACTTAGTTTTTCCAAAAAAAAATCTAGACTTACCTTTGAGAAGGACAAATCTTTTTTTTTGCCGATTTAAAAAAAAAATATTATGGAAAAATGACAACTCCTACAAAAATGCGTTGTATGTATGACTTTTAGGGAATTTTCCAAATTGTCGAAAAAAATACTGAAAAAAATTCATCAAAGACATACATTGTAAAAATCGATTTTTAAAATTTGATAGATCGACTTCATTGATTTAGATGAAACTTTTTCTAAAGAAAGTTTTTTTTTAACTCTTTATTTGTTCCAAATTCAAAATTAATTACATTTCATTCTAACCTAGGTACTCCAGTTACTGCAGCAACGTACCAGCCTTAATTGTTATGATATATATCTAAGTGTTTTTACATTGTTCATGTCTTGGCAATTCAGTATTTTAAACAGGTTTTTTAACCTGCATGTCAGTATAACAATTGAAATCTTAAAACTAAAAACTAAAACTAAATCACTTGGTTTGACCAGGAAATTGGAACTCCGTTCATAGTGACTATGTGACTACAACTAGGTTTCAAAAAGGAAGCTCTAGGCTTATGTGGAAATATTATAAGTTGAGTTTTGGAGGCGTTGGGAGAAATCTTCCATTTTTGTAAATAAGAAGAGAAAATATCTAAACTTTTCTGCAGTCTGCTGCAAATAACACGAAGACTTCTTCCTTTAGCGGAAATGCCTGTGTCATCAGCGAACAAAGATTTGTGGCAACCCTGAGGACAATCAGGGAGGTCCGAGGTGAAAATGTTATACAATATAGGCCCAAGAATGCTACCCTAAGGAACTCCTGCACTAACAGGTAGTCGATTGGATTTGGAATTTTGGTAATTTACCTGCAGAGTTCTGTCAGTTAAATAATTCTGAACTAATTTCATAATGTAAAGTGGAAAATTAAACTTTTTCAATTTAGCCATTAAACCTTCATGCCAAACACTGTCGAATGCTTTTTCTATGTCTTGAAGAGCAACTCCAGTTGAGTGGCCTTCCGATTTGTTTGAACGAATTAAATTGGTAACTCTTAAGAGTTGATGAGTAGTTGAATGCCCATGGCGAAATCCAAACTGCTCATCTGCAAAAATTGAGTTCGTATTGATGTGAAGCATCATTCTATTCAAAATTATCTTTTCAAAAAGTTTACTTATTGAAGAAAGCAAACTTATTGGGCGGTAGCTAGAAGCTTCAGCTGGATTTTTATCCGGCTTCAAAATTGGAACAACTTTTGCATTTTTCCATTTATCAGGAAAGTATGCCAAATGGAAACATCTGTTAAATAATGTTACCAAGAAAGACAAAGTAATCTCTGGGAGTTTTTTGATGAGGATATAGAAAATTCCATCATCACCTGGAGCTTTCATATTTTGAAACAGTCACCCAGGAATAATCAAAAATATTTTCCCGAGAGAAAATATTCAGATAATCCCGAGCAACCTGATTCTCAATAGGACTAGTAAGACCCAAACTGAAATTATGGGAACTCTCGAATTGCTTAGCAAGTTTCTGAGCTTTTTCCAAATTTGTGATCAAAATTTTACCATCTTCTTTAAGCGCTGGAATAGGCTTTTGAGCTTTTTTCAAAAATTTTGTGAGTTTCCAAAAGGGTTTGGAACTCGGGTCTAATTTAGAAACATTATTTTCAAAAGTTTTGTTCCTCAGGGCAGAGAATAGCTTTTTAATTTGTTTTTGCAAATCCCGCCAGATAACCTTCATGGCAAGATCGCGTGTTCTTTGATATTGTCTCCTACGGACATTTTTAAGACAGATCAAGAGCTGAAGATCGTCGTCTATTGTAATAGAATCGAATTTAACCTCGCATTTTGGTACTGAGGCAGCTCTTGCTTCAACTATAGAAGTAGTCAGAGATTCAAGAGCATAATTAATTTCATCTTTGGTTTGCAAAGGAATGTTTGGATCGAAGTTATATTCCATAAATGTTCGATACTGCTCCCATTCAGCTCTATGGTAATTGAAAGTAGAGCTGTTGGGATTACAAATTATTTCTTGGGATATTTCAAAAGTTACTGGAAGGTGATCAGAACCGAAGTCAGCATGGGTAACCAATTGGCTACAAAGTTGACATGAATCAGTTAAGACCAAATCAATAGTGGAGGGATTTCTTGTAGAAGAAAAGCATGTTGGGCTGTTTGGATATTGAATAGTGTAATAACCTGCAGAACAATCATCAAACAGAATATTACCATTGGAATTGCTTTGCGCATTATTCCATGAGCGGTGTTTTGCATTAAAATCACCAATAATGAAGAATTTAGACCTATGACGGGTAAGTTTCTGGAGGTCACCCTTGAGAAAATTCTTTTGCTGGCCTACGCATTGGAATGGCAAATAGGCAGCTATAACAGTTTCAACATAGGCAGCTATAACAGTTTCAACAGAAACTCCCAAAGTTTCAAAAACTTTGGTTTCAAATGAAGAAAGAATTTTATGTTTGATTCGTCTATGAATAATGATGGCAACGCCACCACAGGGTCCATCAAGACGATCATTTCTATAAATCAAGTAATTTGCGTCCTTCTTAACCTTATGGGCAGGTTTAAGGAACGTTTCAGTTATAACGGCAATATGCACGTTATGAACTCTTAAAAAGTTAAATAGCTCGTCTTCATTATCTTTAAGAGATCGAGCATTCCAATTTACAATATTTAATGCTTTAAAATCCATTACTGAATTTTAAAGTCATGACAATATTATTTGCAAATTTTACTCCAGTTTGAATAGCATCAAACATGGAGTTAGATTTAAGCATATCAGAAATCATGTCAATTAATGATTTCTGTAAAAATTCCATTTTAGGGGCAGTAATGCTTCCTAAGTCAAAATTGTCAAAATTTCCGTTAGAATTACTTTGGTTAGTATGTTGATTTCGCTGCAATAGCAGCATAGGTAGCTCCATTAACTCGCTGAACATTGTTAGCAGTGAGGGGAGTAGGTACAGATGAAAAATTTGAAGCAGGGGTGATATTTGTACATACGTGTACGAATGTAGAATTTGTTCCTCGCTGACCGTTGGTAACAGCAGAGGAATTTGTACCTGGTCGAAAACGTTGAGCGTTTCCTACCTGTCGCTAAGAACGAGATTGTAGGATCGCTTTGCGAGTCTTACATTCCCAAAAAATTGGATTTGTGGTTTTCACCACAATTTGAACATTTAAATTTCTTAGGATCTTCCTTCACAGGAAAGTCGTCCTTTGCGTGAGAGGAATCACCACAATTCATGCATTTAGCTGGCATATAGCAATTTTTAGTTCCGTGGCCCCAACCCTGGCACTTACGGCACTGAGTGAGGTTTTGGAAATTTCCTCCAGTCTTCCTGAAGTGTTCCCACTTCACTCGGACATGGAGCATAAGGCTAGCTTTTTCTAAGGCCTTAAGGTTGTTTAGTTCACTAGACTTGAAGTGAACTAAATAAAAATCATTAGAAATCACGTTGCGCGAATCGCCAGGACGGGATTTCATTTTCATTTTTATGCCTTGGAGTGGCACAACTCCAAGTAATTTTGCCAGTTCATCTTTGATTTGATCCAGGGATTCACCACTGGGCAGTCCTTTCATGACAACCTTGAACACACGTTCAGTTTTGGTGTCGTAAGTAAAAAATTTGTGCTTCTTCTCAGTAAGATACTTGAGAAGACATTTAAATCCGTCCAAGGTTTCAGCCAATACACGGCATTCACCCCGACGTCCAATTTGTAGTGAAAACTTAACTTTCACGAAATTCAAAAGTTCCATGCGAAGAGCATGTAAATCGGAAGTGGTTATCACAATAGGGGGAATCTTTTCCTTTATGGCATTAAGCCGGGAAAGTTTACATTCTCATCATCCGTGAGCAAATCAAATTGATTACTCAAATTAATTTCATCAGAAGGGGGGTCAAGAGTTTGCCCCTTTCTTTTGCGTTTAGGCGCCACGGCGACAGTAAATTTTTATCCAAATCGACTTCGAAGCAGATTACTATAAGAATCTGAAGGATCGAAGAGATTCCTCCTTTCCAAATCGATATCCAAGAAGGATTACCTCTGGTAGGGTCCAAACAAGGATCGAAGAGGAATAAGAGTTGAACAAGGTAGAAATTTTTTTACAGGTTGAGCACTGAAGAGCACCACGCGAGATGAGCACTTTTAAGGAAGCCATTTTCACATAAAACTAAGCTCAATTTGCGATTCAATTTTGTCTAATCAGCACTTAAGTTCACTTTAATTAATTGAAAATTTCATATGAAAAGGGCTCATGATGCACCCTCTCAGAGTTCAATAAAACTTTCTGGACATGTAGACCTTGTCAAAATAATATCATTTCCTTATTCTGTTGTCTACTACTGGGGCAAAATCTGATAATATGTGAGAGCAAAAAGACAAAAATTTTCATACATCATTTATTTATATATTTTCAATGTTTTAAACCTATTTTCATACATGCTATTTTTTCCTTTTTCCAATCAAGTTAAATATTGTTGGTACATCTTCTGAATTAGAATACCCTTTTGTCGCTACTTTGCCACCAGATATAGGCACAAAAAAGTGGAATTTCTGTGTGCCAGATATTGTCTTTGTGCTATTTTATAGTTCTTCGAGTTCTTCTGACATTTCGATGTACTTTTCAGTGGATTTGTACTCGAAACGTAGTTTTGTGATATTTTTATCTGGTTGTTCAACTGCTCAGATATATAATTCTCGTGGAGGTGTTATGGTGTTTCCATAATCTCGAGCAATACTAGCTCTCTTTGCCATTCGCTTGAGAGTGCCACCAATGACATCAAAGGGACCTTTTCCATGAAACGTTGCAAAAAAAATGCCATTCTGCTCCTAATCCATGCTTTGACTGAAATCTACACAGACTAGTAAATTTTTTTTGTATTGTGATGCTGCCACATCTGCAATAAAAGTAATTTTAGAAAAAAACTATCGATTGTTTAATAAAATCTATCATTTTTTAGATGAACAACTGAAGCGCAACTGTATCGTGAGTCATTACTTCTAATATGATCATGAAGCTAACATTTTCGAAAAAAGTTTAATCTTTCTTATAATAAACTTCAAATGCATTGTTGGTTAAAAATGAATTAATTTATTAAATTAATATGTGCAGTTAGGAGGTTGCAGTAAAAAGTTGATAGTATCATCAGGATGACTGTTCTTACCTAGTTCATCTACGGATGGATGGCGTTTTTCCATAACTGGACCTCTATTATGAGATATCACGCTACGGCATGGCTCAAAAATGCTCATCGTTTCATCAATTTTGTGGTTATTTCCCATAGTATGTATTTTTTCTTCTACCGTTGACGATATGGCCCGTACCTTATTTCGGTTGCATCTCGGAATTATTTATATTTGCACAACATTTCAATCCTTTGAGCATCAATTTACTTCTTTGGTCCCTGATAATAATTTTACCTAAACTTGTCTTCTCAACTTTCGTTATCAGATTGAATGCTGGTAGGATTTTGTCTCAGTAGTAGACAATATAATCAATTATATTATTTTCTAATGATATAAGGCCTTTTATACGGAATTCTCGATTAATCCAAGTGATTAGTTGCTTATTAGACAAAATTAATTTTTGTCTTGGGTTCTAAGATGATTTTGAGCTTCACTGGTTTAGTTTTGTGTGAAAATGTTACGTTAAAAAAATCAGGTCAGACTTGAAAAAGTTTTTGTAAGAGAAACTTTTTTTCCTTTAAACTGCACATCTCGCAATGTATGGACGGATGATAGTGAACATAATTACCGATCTTGAGGCAAAGTTTCATCCAAATCAAACATGGCCATTTTTTATTCAACTTTAAATTTTAAAAATCGATTTTTTTCAATGTTGGTTTCAAATAGATTTTTTTCAGTATAACCTAAAAGTCATCCATACAACACATTTTTGTAGGAGTTGTCAGTTTTCCATAATATTTTTTTGTAAAAATCGGCAGAAAAGGTTTGGCCCTTGTCAAATGTTAGTCTAAAAAATTTTTGGAAAAACTGAGTATGAAAAAATGTTTATTTAGTCAAAGTCTAAACAACCAGAAAATTTCATTGAAATCTGAGAGGGTGTTGCCAGCTTCGATTCGATTTGGCGCGAAATGCGTCTATAGAAAATTGCACATATTTTTAAATATGATCAGACTCTGTTTCTTTTGCTATACTAGGGCAACGTGTATGTTCTTTGGTGTTTAGAATTCATCACCCGAAGAAGCTAGAACTAGGGCTTAGTGGTGATCGACCTACAATGTCCCACATTACAGGACTAGTTTTTGCATACAAATCCATGAGTGAATTCAACGCAACCAGCACCATCCGAGCTGCAACGAAATCGCAATATCACCGCACTACATTTTATCCGCAAGAAGCATCACTCGTTACCTTGTCTTCAGTATATCCAATTAATTGGCATCTTGAAATGCTACGGTTTAACTGCTCATTAGCGTATTACATACGCTGTGGCAAAACGGTTCATATCAGCTCGGTTGCGATCAGCAAAACAAACAATATCTCCAATCAAACCACGAACACGGGCACGTAACTATTTTGTTCCGCAAAAAAAAATAAGCACTAATTAGTTCATTAATCAGAGAATGTAACTTTTTCCAGCGCGATCGATCCAGCTGCCCCCTTGCCGTAGCTGTGCTGTTCCATCTGATCTTCTGATTTCAGTATCACTTAGTGGTGAATTCTATCTGGAATTGGCCAAAAGTTTAGAACGATTTAAAAACAGTTAGATTCAACTACAAACTTTATGATGTCTAAAGAATTTCCCACTTTACACTAAGCACTCGTGCTACAATTTGTGTTAAACTGAACATCCCTCGAAGCAGGGCGAATTTGCAACACTCGCTCACTCGCTAACAGATGCAGTCCAAAGTCCCACTAATAGCACTCAACAATGTTCGTAAAAATGTTTCAATCAGCTCTAATTAAAAGCGTTGCGGATAACTCTACGAGCTGTAGCAACAGCAGCAGCAAGCGCGAGTAACAACAAATAGCAAAAAAGAGTCCTATTCCCCTCTTTCCCCCGTCGGCCCGACCGGGTGCGACCCTCAGACGATCCGGAGCGTAAAGCAGCAGTTAATTAGGACTTGAAAAATTAATGAACTTTTCACGTGAAGAGTAGCAGCAACAGCAGCACTGAGGTACCTACCTACCTATGCAGAACGAAACAGATCTAGAGAGCGAGCGGGAATGGGTTTCGTTCCCTCCGCTGCTGGGCTGGATCGTTGTCTCTTGGCTTGCGCGAAGCGCAAAAAGGAGATTTTTTAATTGGAAGACTTGGATTTTTAATTAATAAATAAATGCCATGCAATTTACATGTGTGCGCGGGCGTGAGAGTGAATGAGATAGGCCACCCGAGACACACCGCACCACACTGCGCACAGAATCAGTGTCAACCAACCGGGCGGCCGGTTTTCCCCCCTCTCTATGGTACTATGTCGAACTGCGGTTGCTTTTTCTGGAGCTGCTTTTTGACGACACCATGGTGAAGGACCACTGATGCTGACTGCTGCACGACCGGAACAAGCTGCGAATGTGTCGCACCTATGGGGGCATCAAGTGGTGACGGACAGTCCGTGTGGTGTCCGGTTTACGAGTCGACGCCGCAGCAGCCGGATGGATCACAGTCACATTTTCCGTGCAGTTGCATGATTTTGTACAATTTATTTCAAGTGTGTGATTTCATGGCGTTCATGCGTTTGAACCATTGGTAATGGTGCTTGAAAAAGCAACAATGGAACACCGGGCAGTACTTGCTTCATAATAAGGTGATATTGTAAAATTTGTGTTCAGAGTTTAACGAATACTCGCTCAGCGACGATTTTATGAAAACCATGAATTAGAAACATTAAAATTAAATTGGATATGGTTGAATGAACATTTTTTGCATTCATAACATTCACATAAACCTTTCCGAGGAAAGCTCGAAATTAAATTTAAGTCGCCCCCGTTCACTCACTCACATGTCTCAAAATAGCTCCATCAAATGAAGAAAAATCAACGCCACATCGAGCTGAGTTCTTGCGGAAACGACCTCCATCTACTACAATCACACGCCAATAATCCTTTTCCTAGCGTCTTCCGTCGCCTTAATTAAAACCACTTACTTTCCATTTCAACCTCTCTCCCTCCCTCACGCTCGTCGCAGGACACAGAGAAAACGGTACAGCAGCCTTATCAAGTGCACAAAACATCGAGCCAAAGAAAGCGACTTCCTTCCCGCTTTCCATCTTCAATTTCCATCAACCTTCAGCTCGGCAACTTGGCAACTCTCTCGGGAGCGCGCGCGCGTGTGTGTTTTTAAAAAGTTAATTAATTTAAATTAAAAACACAGAACCCTTTCCCGTTTTCCCGCATCATCGGTGGCGGTGGAACTGGTGCTGCTAGCTTGAAGCTCGCATTTCATTAATTATTGTCATCTTCCAGCCCCGTCAAGGCAGCGAAAGCGAGCGTGTGTCCAATCCGGTGATGTTTGCTAGCGAGCTCACTTGGCTTTTTCATCTGCTACCCTACACTGGCAGTGACGAGCTGTAAGCTAATCTCTGTGTATTCTGCGCGTGTTGAAATTGCGTGGATGAGAAAAGGCACTGCAGACTGGCGGGGAGATGGAAAAAGGAGTAACACACTTTCAACATGTGTTGCACTGGCTGGAATGGTCACCCTGCAGTAGCAGTAGCAGAGGAAGCGGATCAAATTGGTTAAAATAATGAGGAAATACATAACATCAATGCTTAAGAAGTTGCAACTCGGTTGAAATTATGATAATCATTCGCAAATTTATCCATACAGAAATTTAATGAATATTCATAATATATAAAGAAACATCACGTGTTTATTCCTTACACTAATTTTCTATTCTCTATTTTCCTTCTTTCAGGTAATAGCTGAGAGAGGTATGAATCATTGTTTGTTCTGTAAATAAAGTAAATTTATATCATAATATCATAATATGTGATATCAAGTAATATTGTTCATTTAGCACTTCACACATTTCACTTCACTTTCACTGGTAAAACACTCGTAAACACTCGACCATGACAACGGCTCCTAAATGGCTTGAAACTAACGTAAATGTGAGAAGGATTTCACTCATTTTCGTAACAAGAAGAGTTACTCAATAATGAGTAGAAATTTTACTCAAACATTAGTAAACGTTATTCAATTTTGAATAATTTTTTTGCTCAGTTTTGAGCAAAACAAAAATTTCAATCTTACTTACTTTTGAGTTCATCCAGATGGCCAGTGTACCGGGAGTTTGAAAAATAACCGTGAAAACCGGGTTAAAACCAAGAATTGTATGGGAGAACTGCCAAAAACAATTAACCTTAGCATACGGTCCTCGGACACTTAAATTATAGGATGTATTTTTTTATACTTGACAAGTTTATTGATTATTAGTACTTCCGGTCTACAAATCACAAGTTTTTCTTTTGTTGCTCGATGCTCGCACAAGTCAAGGGGGGACATTCAAAATTCGTTTTACATCTCATCTAAACCGTATATTCCAAACGTTTACATTACTCCTTAGCCTTCGACCTAGACTAATACTTCATTGAAGCAGTGATTTTTTAAACTAATGCTTAACAGGAGCCACAAACTCGGGTTATCAACAAGACATTTCGCGCATAAGTTTTTGTTTCCTTTCAAGGAAGAGCAACTGATAATTGGGATTTGATAAATTCCGGGTAAACCGTCAAGCAGAATACCACAAACGTAATAGTTTTTTATAAAAAAACGTTCTTTTTTCGACAATTCCTCCTTATTCAAATATAACATGGCAGAACAGGAAACCTAAATTGATATGAAAATAATTACTTTGTGAATTTAAACCCAGTTTTTTCAACAATTGTGCGTGCTAATCTAACACGACGTATGGATTCATGAATGTCTGTTTAACTTAATCCAAGCCTAATATTCAAAGGACGGAGCCAAAATCCATCTTGGCTGAACATAAAAACCAAATTTTAACAAAAATACGTTCATTTGTCAATTTAAACCTGACTTTGTATGTGCTTGAAAAAATTTACATCACGTATGAAATCAGCAAGGTACATTCTATAAAATCCAAGCATCACTTTCAAAGGACGGTATCACAATCCAACATAGCAGAAAAGGAAACCCAAATTAAAAAAAAAATACTTGTCGAATTACAAACCCGGTTCGTCTTTCACGTATGGATTCAGCAAGGTCCATTCAATAAAATACAAGCTTATTTTTCAAAGATATGAGCTGAAATGCAATTTGGCAGTACCGTAGAATGGGGTAACATTGATATTTTTTAAATTATATTCTAAATAATTTTTACAGCAATTAATGTTTTTCCAATTTTATATTTGTAAAACAAGTACTGAGGATCCAAGAGTCAGTTCATTAGTAATATGTTTAACGAAAATTAAAGCATTTCCACTATTTTTTTAGTTTTGTGAACTATCTTCAGTTTTTGGATTTGGAGTTACTTTGCTTTGCTCAATGAATGTAGGAAAAAAAAATGGGTTAAACTCAAACAATTAAGTTCTTTAAATATGAAACTTTGAATCAGTATATAATCAGAAGACACCATAAACAATAAGAATACAACATTGAATATGGTTAGGCGATAAACACCAAAATTGTTTTTTAATGTGTCTGTCTGTCTGTCTGTCTGTCTGTCTGTCTGTCTGTCTGTCTGTCTGTCTGTCTGTCTGTCTGTCTGTCTGTCTGGCTGGCTGGCTGGCTGGCTGTCTGTCTGTCTGTCTGTCTGTCTGTCTGTCTGTCTGTCTGTCTGTCTGTCTGTCTGTCTGTCTGGCTGGCTGGCTGGCTGGCTGGCTGTCTGTCTGTCTGACCCTTATAGACTCGGAAACTACTGAACCGATTGGCGTGAAAATTTGGCCGTGGAAGGTTCTTATGATGGTTCGAGACCCCTCCCCCTTCTGTAAGGGGGGGCTCCCATACAAATGAAACAGAAATTTCTGCATAGCTCGAGAACTAATCAAGCAAATGGAACCAAATTAGGCATGTGGGGGCGAGTGTGGGGGTATAAGGAGATAATCATAGGGGGTAGCCCCTTAGATAATAGGGGGGGGGGGCTACGTACAATATAGCATGCTTTTTTTAAATCAGCGCATAAACTCAAGCTAATATTGAATCCCGAGCAAGACCGGGCACACTCAGCTAGTACTATATAAAAACTAAATACGATATCAACGGAACTTTCTTACGCTACAATATGGAACCAATGTTTCTAATTTGGAAAAAGCGCAGCGAGTAAATTTAATCTTTATATTATACTATCAAAGTTACCCGCATTATCAAAGATTCCCCATTTCACGGTACCGAAAAACCAAATTTCTATGAAAATACGTATGGATCCAGCAATTTTATAAAATCCCACCTATGTTCAAGGGAAGGAGTAGAAATTCAACTTGGCTGAACAGGAAACCCGAACTTCCATCAAAATACGTATTTTTGTGAATTCAAACTCAGTTTTCAAAAAAAAAAAAATCAAATATTCAATGCTGACGTATGGATTCAGTAAGGTCCATTCTATAAAATCCAAGTCTATTTTTCAAAGATCGGAGCCGAAATTCAACTTGGAAGAACAAAAAATTAAAGTTTTTATGAAAATACGTACTTTTGCGATCTTGGTTTTCTCAAAATTTGAGAAATTCAACCCTCACGTATGGATTCAGCAAGTATTATTCTATAAAATACAAGCCTATTTTTCAAAGATATGAGCCTATATTCAGTTCAGTAAAACTGAAATATCAAATGTCTATGCAAGTACCTACTTTTGTAAATATTAACCAGTTTCGTCCTTCAAGTTCCATTCTATAAAATCCAAGCACATATTTCAAACGATTGAACCGAAATCCAACCTGGCTTCAAAAAAAAATCTACCATCACGTATGAACTCACAAAGGTCTATGCTTTAAAATCTAATCCTGTTTTTCAAAGGTCGGAACCGAAATCCAACTTGGTTGATCAAGAAACCCAAATTTCTATAAAAAAAAATACGTTCTTTTGCGGATGTAAACCCAGTTTTCTCAACAATTGTGCTTGCTAAAAAAAAAAATCCATCATCAGGTATGAACACTCGACGGTCCATTCTTTAAAATCTCAGCCAAATTTTCAACAAATGTGAGTCTCACAAGAGCAAGGAAGGGGTTAGTTAAACCACTTCAGGAAAGCTAAAACTAACATTATATATAATTAAATCACTCAACAGAAAAGTTTGGATTCCCTTCAGAAAAGGTTGGACACCGTTGGGAAAATTTAGGATAAAAAACGTGTCGGTTCACTTCGAAAAACTTTCTACACTTTTAGGAAAGCCCAGCAGGCCTGGGTTCAATCCCAGTCGGCGCCGCCGGGATGTTCTGAGGCATAACATCTCTGATCATGCCTTCTTTCGGACGGGAAGTAAAGCCGTTGGTCCCCGGTTCATGAGTTGATGGGTCGATAGGTAGGGTCCAGATGTGGGAGCTGCCTTCCTGTTGACGGAAAACAAATCTAGAAAAAAGGAAAGCCAGATGTTAGAATGTTTACAAGGTTGTGTCCTTGTCAGATGCCAAAGCAGTTAACAAAAAAAAAATGGGAATCACTTAGGAAACACCCGTTCTAACAAGTTTGGATTCAATTCGGAAAAAGTTCTGCTTTGAAAGTGTCACCTCAATTAGAAATTTCCTAAATCGTTTCTGATTGGGTCTCACTACTAAAAATTTTAAAGCAATTTTGAAAATATTGAATTTAGCTCGAAAATTGTTGAATCACTGTAGAAAATGATTGGATCATTAAGTAGCATTGCAGCAAGTTTGTAAGTTAAGAAATTTAGATCGAATGCAAAAATCAGGGGACAACGGTGGGCTAGACACATCATAACAATGTTGGATAAGACCTGATGAAAATGGTTCTTGGTAGCGACTCGACTGGAACAAGATGTGCGCAGCGAACAAGGGTGATCGATCAGATTGAAGCCAGCTAAGGGGCTGTCCATAAACTACGTAGACAAGCTAGTGGGGGAGGGGGTTGGGAATTACCCACGATCAGGGGTTGAAACGGTTGACGTTTTTTACTACACTCGTTTCGTTGTCGTGCGCGACAGTCTGTTTGTAATCGTACACTCATGCTCTACCGTCGTCTCTCTCTCACAACACGAACGGTAGAATAACATTCGAGCTAATAGAAAATTATCAAATAACTATCATATGACATGTGTGATTTTGTTCTAATTCATCAATTTGGTGTAAAATAAACCATTTCTGATCAGAAATGTTATTACTTCGACATCATCGCTTGCTATTTTCATAAATCACACAAGCACAACATCAGCATATTATGAGAAAAAAACTAAAGTACATGCATTCGTGACGGTCTTCGGCGACATTGTCATATGACAGAGCCTGTCAAATGACATTTAAGTTTGGTACTGTACTATAATAGCTTGTTTGGCAAGTATCGGAGGCAAAGGCAGTCGATTATCGCAGAAAACGTGTCGACTACCGTGACCGCTTACAAGACTGCCCACGACCCATACCAAATATTAAAAAAAAAAAATGTATGGACAATTGTCTGCGCAGGAGAAGGGGGGTCTAGAATCCCAAAAAACTGTCTACGTAGTTAAAGTCTATTACCAATTTATGTAAAAATTCTGCAAAAGAACAAGGTGATATTCTACAACATAATAAAATCTGATATTGTCATACGACGCTTTGCGATCGCCAATATTGTTCTACTCGACTTGGTTACAAATAAAAGTTTGTAAACAACGTAACAACAATTAATCACTATTGATTCTACACTTCGACACGACATGCAAGAGTTAACCACAAGATCACACCGTCATGAAATCTTTTTACACTTTGTATAGCTGAATGACTGTTCTGTACGAGAATCGTTGAGCGTATAGATACTATTGATTCCTAGGGGCATCCCACTCTAAACTTTGTAATTTTCCCAATATACATATAAAGATATTAGTGATATCTAAGATACCTAAAAATACTTAACAATACTTATGAAATATCAAGCGTTAGTTTATTTTCTTGGTTGCTATACCAATTCCATTAGCTTGTTTATAAAATGTCAGGTGTTTTATGTTAATATTGGTCAGTTTGTTAAGAAACTAACATTTATTTGATTAAGAACGTGAACAGCTAGGTGTTTCGGATTATTTCCGGTGTAATAATGTGTCATGTACCAAAAGGAATTAATTCTGAGAGACATGTGAACCTTTAGTTGTCGTTCGTTAGAGTTAAGTTTTATTATTGTCATACCTAGTGAATTTTGTGTTGTTCTTTTAGTCCGCTACGTTCTTGGCTATGTGACGATGACAACGCCCTTCTATTAAACGCATAATTAGATGTGACGAAACCATGCGACCATACTATCACCCATATTCTCGTTCACATTCGAACAGTATTTTAAACAAGAATATGGGTGTATTACTCGTACCCAGATCTCTTAGCTTCCCAGCTTCTTAACGTTTAGCTTTCTTTATTTTTTCATACGTATAATAAAAACAAACAATATGATATGTTCAATGTGATGCTATAATTTCATGACTTTAAAAAAAATTAACATTCTGGAAGTTGATTCAATAATACACATGGCCAAAAGCTTCCAGAAAGAAACGAATCACACCCAGTGGACCAACAAACTTCCCTTCCTAAATTTTCTCAGGCATTTTTGCGCTCCTAAAAATTTATCAGCGCTTCCTCCACGCAGTATTCTCTTGGTCTGCTTGGAATCAGAATATTCTGCAAAAGAAAATATACGTAGTCAGATGATCCGCTGCTTGCTGGTAGTTAACATGTGTAGAAAATTTAATACTCATTCATCAGTTGGATCTTATAAGTGAGCCATTAAACAATTTAAGATATCACTCGATCGGAAGATACAGTTATATTTGTACTCCAAACATCGTTTTTTTGTAACTAGCTCTTGAAGTTATGCATTTTTGAAATCTGAATTGCTGAAAAATTGAAATAATACTATTGTATACACATAATAAAACGATAGAAATACTTACCCCTTTACACTCATATGATTTTTCTATAAATACAAGACGACTGACAACAAACAACTACACTACAGCAGGTCATAAAAAAACAAGTGTTACTACGATGGAAATCTAGCCAAGGTTAGAAATACTTAAAAATACCTAAGAATACTTGCGGGAAACTTAAAAATATTTGATTGATATTTGGTATCAAGTTTAGAGTGGGATGCCCCTAGATAGATTCCATAGATAAGTGGAGGCAAAGTAGAATGTAGCCAAACGAACTGTCAGTTAGTGTTGCCAAACAAGCATGACGTCACCATATGTTTTTACGGGAGAAATATTGAAATATTATGAGCACAAAACGCTGTCCACACTCCAAAATCCAATTTATTTCGCGGAAAACGCAAGAAAGAAACCACTCCTCGAGTCATTGTTGCAAAGATTTACTTTGCACTGCACTTTGAACTTTTGCGCATGAAAGAAAAGAAAACAAAACAAAACTGCACAACGAAGAGCTCTATGATGGTTCAGTTTTCACGGATGCCAGTAAGATCATTTATTTTTCATGGTTGCCAAAACAATCTTTTGTGCCTCCACTTATCTATGGAATCTTTAGTTGAGCGGAGCTTTGCAGAAAAACGCGCAAAAACGAATGACAGCTGACTCTGTGCTTAAATTATGGCAATAAAGGAACGAGCGAGGGAACCTGCTCGAGTGTCGCAACACCCAGTTCAAGAAAATTAAATATACACTGATTTTTTTTTATATATGTGATATTCCAAACTTTGGGGGGGGGGGGGGGGGGTGTCGAAAGAAAAACTTGAGATTTATTCCAGCATTATGATTTGTTTTTTTATTTCGACACAAATTTATTTTAAGGGATCCAAAATTAAACTTAAGAACTTGTCATGATTTCTGTGCAATGCAGATTTCAACTTTATCAAGTTATGTGCTAGTTTATTATTAAATTTCCCAATTTGGAATCTAAATTTTAAAATTACTTTTGGTCTGATTAATGTTGGGTGACTCTAATGTCATGTTCAAACTATGAGTTGCTACGTGATATGTAATAAGTTGTTTATAAAATACCAGAACAATTGTGATACTTTATTCTTGTATTTCGAAAACCAATCTAAAAACACGTTACAGGTCTCTTGTCTGCCATCATAACATAAATTTAATACATATTTTATCATAAATTTGAAGGTTTATGCATATGAATTTTCTGTTCTTTAACAGTGCGATGAGAAGCTGCTTTGATATATTTTGACTTACCATGTCAACAGCAATATATCAAAATAGTATATTCAAAATTATCATAAAATTCTCCATACACTTTCCATTAAATTTCCTAGCTACTCTGCTTGAAATTACCGTGGAATTTTCTATGGAATTTCTTAGAAATTCTACTAAGAATTACCTTGAAATACTTCTTAAAATATCTTTGTAACTACATATTTTAATATTTTAATTCCTTTGAAATTTTTTTTCACTCAAAAATCCTCTGGAAATACTTTCAGAAATCTCTTGGGATTTCCGCCTAAAAATTCCTGAATTTTTCCTTATAAATGAATTTAAATTATGCTCATTTTTTAACTATCCTCAGAATATGATCCTCCAGATATTTTTTAGTGTTTTCTGAATGTTCTCCTTTGAAATTATTCCAGAACACCCTTTAAATTATGTTTATAAAGCTCTTTGAATTATCCTTAAAATTCATCTGGTATCTGGTATTTGAGGATCCCATCTTCAGAATCACTTACTAATTCAATTCAAAACTTCCATTCTTGTCTCCAGATATACCTTGGAATTCACTTTAAACAAAATTTAGACTGTACCCAAAATTTCCATGGAATTCTGGACAGAGCTCCTTTAGAATTTTTTCCAAGAGTTTGTAGGATTCCTTTTCAGCGTTTCCTTTGAATCAACACGTAGTCTAAGCAGTGCAGGATTTAGGAGGGAGGGGGGGGGGCAAATATCTTAAACTGTTTAAGAAGTGTGAATTTCAAATATGCGGTCGTATTATGTCTAGTATTAATAAATCAGAATCAAATTGGTGGTGCCTACAAAAACTTTTTTTTTTCTTTCTTTATTTAGGAGATTTTCAGCCGTAGGCTGGTTCATCTCCGCCTACAAAAACTTTCTAAGTTCACCACAGAAGAAAAAAAATTCAAAAATGTATTTGTTGCTTAGAGTGGCGTTTTGTTGTTTCAATCTACATAAAATAATACAGATCATTGAAACGATATTGAAACGATAAAGAAACTTATGTGAAGCATTGACGTCTACATTTAGCTTCTGAAAATCATTAGTAATTTTTTCCGAATCAATCGTCTTTAGAACATCGCTTTCGATGTTCAGTAAACAAAGAGAGCTGAGCCTTTCGTCAGTCATCGATGTCCTCAATTTACTTTTATCAAAGCTAATTTGATGAAAGATCTTTCACCTAAGCAATTCGTAGCCATCAAATTCAGATACATTCGCAGACCAATGTATACGTTCGTAAAGGTATCAGCTAAACTAGCTTAACTCTTCATCGTTCAGCAATTTAGCCTGTGTAGATGCTGTTAGATATGTCCTAATCTTGGCAAAAGCTGCAAACTGTACAATTTCAAACTGTACATGCCAACTAGCTTTTCAGCTTCAAAGCGTAGTTATGCTTCCGTAAGGTTGCATAGATCAACATGCTTGAGAAAGTTGATTAAGTATGATTACAAATGTTAGACGCTTGAAGTTCTCCTTGCACGTACTGGATGTTTCAGGTTGATTTTTTCGAGGTTCCTTCCTTCCTTTGCTGGGTCTGTATTCCGCAGTGTTACAAAGAGCAAGGGCTTCAGCTTTTATTTCGTCCAAGCGGATTTGCTCGCCTTGCTAAAATAAATTCAGTGATTCATACAAATTTATCACCTTCTTAAAATTGACATCGATGCCCTGCATTGATTTGCTTATCTCGTCAAAGCTTAAAAGAATGCGACACCAGATCTTTGACATTAAAGCAGTCTCGAGTAGATCCATCCCTAAGAGAAAGAGGAGACAATAGGGGGACTTTATGAACCAATTTTCTGTCAAATACGAACCAGTGCCTGATTGGTCGAGCGAACGTATAGAAACGCGAGAATTTTTACAACTGGGAATCTATTTTCTTGAATTTTGACAGTCGAATGCGTCACCCCTTATTTTATAGTTTTTGCTCAGTCGTTTCCGCGAGAGAAGAAGAACACGTATCAGACACAAATTGGCTAAATGTGTCCTCTTCCTCTTAGATCCATCCTATCAGGATTCATATCTTATTGCAGGATATTGGTCATTCGCAGCTTCAATATGTCTTAACGCCTTTCTAATGCTACCATATCGTGCACGTGCTGACCAACGAGTATTGGAGAGAGATTTATTCTTTAATTTCCTTTCATTGCTTTTCAAAAATTCGTTTAACATATTCCATTGCCAGGTAGATGCAAACATAAATGTATACAGTTTTTGAACGAAGCCGAAGTAACTAACAACTAACTACACAGCTAGAGACAGCCGCATGACCTACTAGGTTAAACGAATGTGCTGTACAGGGAACGAAATCAGCAGATGGATTCTTCTCAAGAGGACGAGCTTGCATTCCCGAATAGGGACCACCCATGTTAGACACGTTGTCAAATGACTGTCCACGGCACTGATGAAGTCTGCAAGTAGTAGACGAAATACGCGTATCAAAAGATAAGCAATTATAACGGAATTAAAAGAAAATACATCAACACACTCAAAAAGCTCGTCATAAAGGGATTTTGTTGAGAGGTTCGACAAATATGATTAAAGTTTTAGTCAGTCTAGGAGTATATTTATGGACTGCACACTACCAAAAAGTCATGTAAATTTAGGTGCCCAGAGACCAACACATGCAAGCGGCCCAAGTAACACAAGAATCAGTTGAAAGAGACGGGAAAATAAATTCAATCAATCGTACTTTTCGTCGAGTTGCGTATGTTTCGGAACACTTCATTTTACATGACATGTTTGTTTACGCTTCATAATTTACGTCAAAGATGGATTACGTCTCGTGTAAAAATAGTTAATTTTAAGTGTGTGAGTGAAATTTCTCTCAATTTTTCTTATACCCAAGAAGATTTTCCTACAAAATCGAGAAATATTTAACTCACGCACTTAGTAGCAGCACTTTTTGCACCTTTGCGTCGACTCCGACTCAGTTACTGAGTTACACTCATTGGCCGTGTACAACTGCTTCCACCGGACTCGAACATAAGCTTCCAGAAATTGTGTTTACATACATCCGCCTAATACCAATCTTGCCCACTCTGAAATCACCCCCTACAGCAACACACCGTATGTGAATCGTCATTTGCCTGCAAATGGCCCTCTCACTTTCAACGGCGCACACAATTAAGCCCATTCCCGGTGCAAAGCGGAAAGAAGGAATTAAATTGAAATTAGGATACTCCCCCCTCCTCACATCCCACCGTTGTCGTCATCATCATCATCGTCATCCCGGTGCGGTGCTAGATTTTCGCTTTCTTCCACTCGAGTATTCCTTAATAAGTGTTTTCATCTCACAAAAGATAGCAATTAAAGCTTTTCCCCGAGTTCTGCGACGGGGAGGGAATCCCTCGCTGTTTCAGTTCTTTGTCTTGAGTCCTTCTTCGATGGTGATGGTGGTGGTGGTGGTGATGTTGATGGTGGCGAAGCGGTTCGAGGAAACCGGCAACAGGGAACAGGAACCTGTAATCAGTGCAACACATGAGGGTACCCTTCCGTGGCGTTCAAACATGGACTGGTGTGAGTGAGTTTGTGCGGGTGTGCGGTACGTCTTTGATGATGAAACATATGCATATGAAGCAATTAAAAAGACATTTTCGCTAAATTTGATTCGCATGGCGAGCAAAAAGTTTCCGTCAAGAGTGGTGTACAGTAAATGCAACACATTACATCAAAAAAAAAAAATATAATCACATTTTGTTTGAACTATTTATAGAAACGAAAGAATCAATTTGCAAACTCTTAGCAGAAGTTTAGAGATCTGTCAAAGTGTAGAATTGTGCACTTACCTTGAAATTAAAATTAGCTAATTTGACGAGCTCGGTTCTTCCAAAATCCTAACCAAAAACAGACTGTATAGTGTACAACAGGATTTTCGAAACGTCAACCCGCGAAAGCTTCGCAACACCGGAGACATTCAGTGGGAGATAAAATTTTAATTAAAAACATAAGAAAGAAAGCTGAAACCCAGTGTCTCCCCTCGCCGTCTTATTTCCGTTCAAGAAACAAGGGTTGAAAAAAGGGTTGATTTCATCCCCTTGAACCAAGCGAGCGAGGGTGGTGTTATTTAATAGCGAGCTTCGCCGTTGCTGGGCTCGCTGGTAGAGGTGACGGGCAGAAAATGAGACCAACATTGCTGGTGCTACCGACCGTGGCAGAAACAAGCCACGCTGCTATACAGAGACTCCGCCAAACCAGGTTCTGTCCACCTCCGCTCGGTCCCTCGCGCTCCCATTCCAACTCAGTCGTAGAACCGAAGGCAACCGGCATCATCGCAGCGACCAAGCGAATGGGAAAAGGATAGATAATTAGTTATAAAATTATGTTAAATGTGTATTTTCATATCCAATACCGTTTTCCCTTTAATTATAAACCGTCTCCTGCTCCTTTGGTCGGTGGGTGCGAGTCGTCGGAGGGATGGACCGCTAACTACCTCAAGAGGATGGATGCTGTGTGCTCATTTAATTATGGAGCCAATCGCTCCGACTTTTCTGGACTCCGCTGGCTGGCTGGATTGGATGTGAGGGAATTAAAAAAAAAGATACATGAGGGAAGTTTGACAAGTTGGCGTGAAAATAATTAACGGAAAAATAATTGGATTCATTAAAATGTGTGGTGCCCGGTTACAGCCGCTCGGGATGGATCTTCGTTTCGAGTGTGGAAACGAGAAATGGTAGTAATGTGCAGGTTGCGGATGTTCAGACTGAAGTTGTACTATATCATCATTCTATTTCCGATTCATGATTCCACGTCCTAGGAAGGATAGACCTTGTCTTCGGAACTCAGTTGGAACTGGTTGGAACATTTGATTGGGATATGAAGATCTGGGAAAAAGAAAGCATCTCCGATGGTTCAACAATATCCGTCGAGCTGTTTTGCTGTGAACAACTCTACGCAGCGACTACAACTCGTAATCAATCTGGGAGATACAGTAACCCTTCCATACGTACGGTGGGTGGCAAGTTTCTCCATTATTCACTTAAAAATTGTAATTTCTGAAAATTGTCATTGAAAATTAAGCATCTAGCAGGCCATCACAAATTTTTCTTTTATAGAAGAAACTCCAATGAATGTGTAAAATATATAAAATGGATAAAAAGCGCTAACTTAAGATGCTTTAGAAATATTTGTTCAGTTGTAACCACGAACAAACGACTTTAATCAAAAATCTCATTGGAACCTTTAAATCACATTTTTCAGAATTTCCGCCATTCGAAAGTTTCTTTTGTAACACCCTTAGCTCTCATTTTGAGGATGAGCCCCTAGATTTCCTGATAATGTGATATTTTGGGCTACCCTAATGATGACATACCTCATTACGACTCCCTCACTCACATCAAAAGTTTGGTTAATGATAATGAATAATGGTTAAGATGCATTACTGCTTTGCCTCCTATATACGGTTTTTGGACCACTGTGCGCTATATCTGTGTGAACTCGACAATACAACGAAACACTGGGTCGTATTTGATGCGTCGTTGATTCACCGAGTTACACGTTATTGGTTGGCCCAGCCCTTCATGAACATCTTCAGGCAATAGTACTGAGGTTTCACATTTATTTCATTCGTAACAACATTCACAAATCTCATTCATTGAGCCTCCTAGCGAGAATAAACTCGTGTGCAAATCCAGCAAACAAAATTCACGCTTGAGATTCCCATGCATATTCACGCACTCACACTAACAGCGCCAGAAGTTCATTCCAGCTTTAAACTCATAAAAAAAAAACACTCAAACGTCAATTAACAGCATGCTTATGCATGTTGTGTTAGTTTTCCAAACCCTGATGCACAAGCAATAGTAATATCAATTAATAGAGCCGAATTATAAAGAAATGAATTTTTTAACTTGAAAACTCATCGCTGATTTTTTCGACGTTGAATTTTGGAAAGCAAAACTCATAGGCGCATAAACTCATGCATATTTGAGTTTATGAAAATTTTCGCTCATTGAACAGAAAAAAAATCTGAATTTTAATTATCTTGTGAGCGGCGCCGGTGGTGTAGTGGTAAGCGTGATTACCTCTCACCCCAGCAGGCCTGGGCTTAATCCCAGTCGGCGCCGTCGGGATGTTCTGAGGCATAACATCTCTGATCACGCCTTCCTTCGGAAGGGATGTAAAGCCGTTGGTCCCCGGTTCATGGGTTGATGGGTCGATAGGTAGGGTCCAGGTATGGGAGCTGCCTCCCTGGCGTCGGTAGCATTCGTGCTCAGCACGGAAAACAAGATCGACGGAAAAAAATCAAGGAAAAAAACTATCTTGTGACATCTTCCCTTGTTTAATTTTAAGCAACAGTTAACATAAACAACTAAATCGTCTGTAAGCTTGCAAAAATATTAATAATTTAAACGATATTGCACTTAAATTTACACGAATAAATATTAATATATGCATACCAAATAAAATTATGTAAATTTAAGAGCTCTGAGACTGACATATAAGAGCGTCAATTTTAACATAAAATTGAGTCATAATAGATTCGAAGTTCAGCTCAAACAAACGTACTTTCGAACTTTTCAGTCTCGGAGCACTTAATTTTACATGACATGTTTGTTTACGTCTCATCCTTTATGTCAAAGATGGTGTTTCGGCCAACCAATAGGCATTCAACCTGAAATGAATTAAAATGATTAATTACTTAATACTAAAAAATCTATCTAGAATTAGTTTTACTACCAAGCGACTGCAGCAGCAGAAAATTAGATTTGTTTTGATTCTGCTGAGTTGACAGCAACAATATATGTTCCACAATAGTAGTAGTAGTTTAGTATTAGTAAAATAAGATGAATATCGACTGAGTTACATGGGTTAACAATGAGTTCACACTCGGTCAAACACTTAAAACTTGCATGCAAGTTATTAGAAAAGGAAAGAAGACAAGTTTAGATGTGTGCATTAAATTGGCAGTTGAAGAAGAGCACATGTAAATGGATTATAATTGTGCTTGGGGACAGATGAAGGTTGAAAAACAACTTAAATTTGTACAATAGCTTAAAAAGCCACAAAGGCTTCCATATGAACCCATGAGGAGAGAAATGATATAAAAACGGACCAGGATTGCAATATAAGATCAGTTTACAAACTATCTCCAAAAGTGAAATATATCTTTCAAACCGTCAATCAACGCGTTATTTCTTAACATCGAACCATAATCCAGTACCAGTGAACCATTGCCGTAGTCTAGTGAGTTGTATCCAAGTCAGTGTACCGACGTTGCAAGGTTACTGCGATAACAGATGGATTCCGTCACGTGTAAGATTAGGTATTTCTAAGTGTGTTGCGTTAATTTTATGTGCTCTATATCTCGCAGAAATTTACATGCATTTTTCAAACGGAGTGATTACTGGTGACGTAGAGTAAATTGGACACCGAATACCAGAAGTTTCAAGTCTATGTTTTTGTAGGCCTCACAATGTTTTTTGTTAAATGTTTCAGAACCTCGAAGTTTGTTTAAGATATGATGATGATGATAGTGGTCTACCACGCATTGTAGCACAAAAACTACCCAAGTAACCATAGGCACGTTATTTCGCCTGTATTACGGGCCAAAAACGAATGGATGGATTGATAGGCAATTCGCCAATTAATTTCCTTGGGACAGTTAAGAATCTCCTTCCACAACTTAATCAGCCAATTGGACAGAAAATGTTCTATCCAACAGGAAGATGCCCCAGTGAGTAGGGAGAAGAGCCCTGATGCTTCCTCCCAATCCCAGCATTGGTTTGTATTTTGATATGAGCAATAATAGAAATTAAAAATTTAAAACCATCTCATGAACTTTCGCTGTTTCTTCACACTTCTGTACAATTTTCGTGCCTATTAGTGAACTCGTTGTTCTACTCTGCATCACTGCTAGTCACTACTAGTCTTCCGAATGTCTCCCAAGTTATTTCTGATGTGTCCTTCGGCATTTCGACGTCCAATATCTTTACATGATGATCTTGAGTATGTTAGTATTGTTAGAATTTCACATTTCACTAGCGCTTCGTAGTAAGAAAATTTTGAACAACTGTCCACGAGCAAAAATTTTGTGATTTCCTGAACAACTTCGCCGGCGACAGTAATTTTCTACTTGAGATATTTTATATGCTAGAATTTCACATGTATACTAGCACCATGAAGTGAGAAAAGTCTGAACTACTGACCACCAGCCAAAAGGCCTTGACCTCCTGAACAATTTTGTAGTAGACAGTAATTTTCTATCTAATCAGGATCTCGAGATATAACATATGCGAGAAGTGTTCATGTATACTAACACCACGTGGTAAGAAAATTCTCAACTACTGTTTACCAGCCAAAAAGTCTTGACTCCCTAAACAACTTTGCCGAAAACAGAAACTTTCTAGCTGATCAAGATCTCGAACTATAAGGCACGTATATACTAGCACCGCATAGTGAGAAAGTTCTGAACTATTGTAACTCAACTAAAAGATCTTGACTTCCTGAAAAACTTTGCCGAATACATTTGCTTTCTATCTGGTCAGGATCTAGAGATATTTTATATGCAAAGTTTTACATGTTTAGTAGCGCCGCAAAGTGAACTACTGTCCACCTGCAAAAAAGCCTTGACCTCCTGAAGAACTATGCCGAAGACAGTGCTTTTCTATCTGGTTGGGAACTCGAGATATTTTATATAAGAATTTCACGTGTATACTAGCGCTACGTAGTGAGAAAATTCTGAGCTACTGTCCGCTACTGTGGCTATGATCTCCTAAACAACTTTGTTGGAGAAAGTAACTTTCTATCTGGTCAGGATCTCGATATATTCTATGTTGTAATCAATTAAGTCAAATCCCACGTAGTATGGCCACCGTTAACGCGGTTTCCATTTACATTTTCCCTATTATCTGCATTTTTTAGGTGTTTACTGAGATCAAAGTTTAGCTTGTATAGATCAAAACAAGTTTTTTGAGGAATACTCGTTGGTTTCAGATCGATTGGTAACTCAGCAACAAAATGGCAATGGAAAACTCATGTGTGTTGTACAAAGTACAACAGCGCGAGTAACGGAGGGTTAATGAGCATCACTCCATTGTCGTATCGCATGTGCTCCATTTTGCAGCTCTTCTTCCACTTTTACTTTGTTTTCTCAATATCTTCAACCTCGAAGTTTGCCTATGTCGCATAAACAAAACATTTCTCAATGGTCATTAGATCGAACGTTGTTGTACTGCTTCGGTCATGAGCCCCAAATATTGGATAGTGAAGATTGATATGGGTAGTTTTTAATTTCTCTAGAATAAAAAAAAAAAAAAATTCAAGAAACAGCATTTCGAGATCACGTCCATAGAATAAAAAAAAAAAACAGATTTTTGCAGACAAAATCTTCCAGATTCAGGTGCCTTTTTTCCTACAAATGGTATTTAACGAAATATTCAAGGGGCTGAACATTGAAGTAATCTAAACAACTACAAGCATAATGGAATAATCTGGATGTTAAATAAAATCACAATAATGAAAAAAATCTAAGAATATACCAAACATTATTCCAAAGCAATTCTTTGCAGATTTCTAAATGATTCCCAAGAAGAATTCCAAATGATCAGAATTCTGAGGATGGCTTAAAATTGTTGAATGATTCCAAGAGCATCAAATATCATGGAATTTATGAAACAATGTTTGAATACAATGTGTAGAGTGTTCTCAGAATAAACCCATCGAAATTCTGAAAGAAATTACAAGGTACTATGAGAATAAATTCCAGGAATTTTTTAGATCCTGTGAATGATGTTGATGTGATGTGATGATGATGTAAGTGGTGTTCATATATTTTGCTCCCCATTGTTCGTACTGTAAACCTGAATTATGTTAAAAAATTGACAAAGTTAGCTTAATTAAAAGGACGAATGTATAAAGAACTTAATCTAGTCTTTTTATTTTAACTCTCATATTAAGCCACCCACCCATCTCCACTGAGAATGTAAGCCCCACCATAGATTTGTGAACACATTGAATCAATCCTTCCCTTCAAGACGCCCACACCCTTAATCTGCATCAGCCGTGGGAAATTTTTTTTCGTCACAACAATCCCCACTGCTTCTAGCAAAGATGACTCAATTCGGCTCACTGGTTTAAGTGGTGCCCAAGGGAAAAGGATTGAAACAATTAGGAATAATTATCCGGCTCATACTGTTGCTAGCCTCCGTTGGTGCACAAGCGACTGGAATCCACACACACACACACACACACAGTACACAATCAGGGTGGATGAGAGCTTTCATCCTTCTCCCCAACTCTACTGCAGTGGAGTCACAGTTCCCAACCAAACAGTCAGAGAAGGGCTCCTTGCTACATCGAACAGTTGTTGCCTTGGAAATTTTCAATTATCTCTCTCTAATTCAATTATCTGAATGATCCACTCATCAAAGTGCAAGAGTTGCCCGACCCGTTCGTTGGCTGGTGGCGGATGAAATTGGCTCCTCTGAGTCCCAAATATAATTAGGTACTTAGTAGACAAATCTTTCTCTCTACAAGTCTCTCGAATTCGCTTTTTGGACCTGCTGCTGAAATTCCCCACTGGATAGATAGCAACAGCAGCATCAGCAGCAACTCGAAGCGATGAGAACTCTTGACATCCTGATTAGATATTAATTGGAATTTGCTCAAAATCCTTTCATTACAGCATTTCACACAGAGCAACATCTCACAGGGAGTCAGCCAACGGCAGACAGCAGCAACATCCCATCCATTGTCTAGCGAAATCCTGCTAATTACTGGAAATGTAAATAATTCACTAATTACGTCCCCATTCTGTGATGTTTCGCTCCGCTTTCCTATCATCAATCATCAGAGGAAACAATTAACGAGATTCCTGATGGCTCACAATGCTCCGCGTCGTCTCTTCACATTGCACTCTCACTCCGCGCCACCGCCCATGCTCGATCCATCAAGTCCCCTCCGGGAGTGGGGATATTCATTTATAAATTAGCTCCTGGCTGGCAGCATCAGCTATTGTAACACGACTCCCACGAAATGCTGCCTGCCGATCTTCCGCTCCTGTGCTTCCCGTTTACAATCCTTCTGCGGGGTAGCCACCCCACCCCAACCATACCGCTCATCTGTGAGTGGCAGTGCAGCAGCGCACGCCTAGGCTTGGACTCAATCAACGCTCTCGATAATTAAATACTGCCTTAAGCTGCACCATTTGAGGAGAAGCGGATCGCAGCTCCCCCGTGGACGGTTTGGGCTTGGAGGGATCGTTGATCGAAGGGGACGAGAAGAGTCCTTCGTCAATGGGCAATTTCCCTGAAATCTTCCAATGAATGCCTACTTGTCGCTATTTGAGGAGACAGTTGGAGAGCTATTTTGGGATAATTAACAACCGAATGCTTCCAGCAATAGTCAAAAATATGGCATCGTGGATTTCTAGGTTTGCATTAACATTTGACAACGATAAATACCCAAGTAGCAATTTTGGTTTTATGAGGGTTCTGTAGACCATGAACCTCGATAAAGCCTGCAATGTTACTTGGGTATTTTCGAAAATGTGGTATCAAGGATGCAGAACATTCTTGACACAAATTATCCCCTTGATTATTAGGAAATTAAATTTTTCGGTCAAGCTGTTCATCTGGACAAAATCTTTCAAGCAGGGGACAATTTATAGCGTAAACGGTTTAATAAGGTGGAGAACGTCTGCTGCTCCCCAAGACCGTATTCTAAGCACTGGGTTTTTCTTCAGAAAATTATTCAGAAATCTTTCCAATGATGAGCAGTATCACGCCAAATGACGAATCCGAAAAACTCGACCTACTTCGATTTGTATAACACTTATTACACTTACACATTGATTATAATTTTTGCAAGAGTTTGGCCATTTTAGATCTTGAATTTTTTTTTCAAAATGGCGTCTTTTAATTTTTTCCCAAAAATTGTTGCACGGAAACGGCACATCTGATGAAGCTCGTAAAAATGAAAATTCTTGGAATGTTTAAAATGTTGGTCACTTAAAAATTGATAAAATTCGTAGCACAAGAATTTTTGGACAAGTTTTGAACTTTTTGTTAAAACGTTTTTGTATCTTATATACACTCAGAAAACAATGTTTGTAACATATAAATCATTTTCTGTTAAAAAAAATATGCATTCTAACAAAGAGTGCAAAAATTTTACCAAAAATTCTTGTAGTACGATTTTTGTTGTTTTTCAAGTGTACATGGTTTTGAATATTGCAAATATTTACATTTTCAAAAGGTTTTCTTTTTCAAAAAAAAAATATTTCTAATCAAACAAGGACAATGTGAAATATTTGGATTTTTAACCATTTATTTTTAATTTTTACTTTAAGTGAAAGTTCAATTCTACATAATAACGTTTTGATTTTTATAAAAATATTGAAAAAAGATATCAAATATCTAAAAAAAAAAATCTTTTTTTTTAATTTTTAAAGAACGAGCATAAAAATGTAAGTTATCATGGCATAGAGTTAGACTTAAAAAACCACAATCATCGACCTTTCGGTTTTGCTGAGGGTCCATTTTTTCATGATGAGTTTGAAAGCAATATTTTGACATGTTAATTTTTTAAGGAAAAAAACAGATTAACTGGGATTCTTTATATTTTTCAATTTTTTTTAGTAAATTAAAAATGGCTGAAAAAAAAATTTCCGGGTGTTGAACTTTCCCTTAAAAATAATTTTTTGAAAAATTTCGAAGACGCCATTTTAAAATTTTACAAGATAAAAAATGATTGAATTTTAGCAAAAACTAAATATAGCATAATACAGAAGTAGGGTTAAGATCTTATTTGGCCCTACTAAGCACATCCCGCGCTTTACATCTATTTTTCAAGCGGTTTTTTTATTTTAACAAAATGGAATGTTTTCACTGTAGATTCTTTCCAAATTTATTTATCTTTCCGTACGTATCGTAAGATTTGATAAAGAGTAACATTTTGTTGAGATATTGTTAAAAATCTAACGCTGCTTCTTGACCCCAAACTCGGCCTACGTATTCTAAACTCGTCCTAACGCATTGAAACACCATTGAAACGCCATTGAATTCACTTAGACTCATCGGATGAAGATAAAAATTGATTTGGTCGGAGCGCTTCTCTTGTTTTTGAGAATAATGGGTGCAAACATGCATATCACGCGTTCTTATTGACTTCAGTCAGTAGCTTTTGAACTAAAGCATGGTACCAAACGCATAATTGACTTGTTAAAGCCGAAATCATGAAATGGCAAATCGGCCGAAATAATTATATACCGTATACAAAATTAGACCACGACTCGACTTACATAATAGGGCTCTGTATAACAGACCAACTCCAAAACAACAGATCCTCCAAAAGTGTCGCAAATCTCAAGCCCGATCGCACCATCACGGCCCTGCCTTTTGGTTCAGTGAGGATTAGGCTTCGTTCTGCAGATTTCATTCATAATTCACCACATGTAGTTCCAAAGAGCCTGAATGAAGTGTGGTGCTTGAGAAGATCACTCGAAGATACGATATGACGGAACATGGATCTTTTTCTTCTTCGCATTTGAAGCTTATTGCTTAACGCATATTAGCTTATTGCGTGATATCAACTTAGTGTTCTAGATGCACTTCCACAGTTATTAATTGAGAGCTTTCGATGCCTGTACCATTTTTGCATTAGTATAATTGTGTGGCAAGTCCAATCATACTTCTATGCCCAGGGAAGTCGAGAAATTTTCCAACCCGAAAAATTCCTACACCGGACCGGGAATTGAACCCAACCACCTCCAGCATGATCGTACTTTGTAGCTGCGCCTTTATCGACTGAACTAAGGGAGGACCCGGAACATTGATACTAACTGTATAAAACACAAGTAAATGCTTCCAGAAATTAGTTAGGATAACGTATTGGAAAATGTGTTAATTATTAGTCAACAAATTTAATGTTGCATTGAAATACTTTAAATCGTGTTAAATTTAATTGTTCCCTCATTTCTCATCCGTTGAACCACACACTTAGAAATAACTAATTTTAAACGTGACGGATTCCATCTTTTACATAAAATTAACGGCGCCAGTGGTGTAGTGGTAAGCGTGATTACCTCTCACCCCAGCAGGCCTGGGTTCAATCCCAGTCGGCGCCGCCGGGATGTTCTGAGGCATAACATCTCTGATCACGCCTTCCTTCGGACGGGAAGCCGTTGGTCCCCGGTTCATGAGTTGATGGGTCGATAGGTAGGGTCCAGGTGTGGGAGCTGCCTTCCTGGCACGTCGGTAGCATTGGTGCTCAGCACGGAAAACAAGATCGACGGAAAAAAACAAACCAAAGGAAAAAAAAATGTAATTTTAAGTGCTACGAGACTGAAAAGTTTATTGCTCGACGAAAATTACGTTTGATTAAACTATATTTCGCGTCTGTTATCTTCAAATTTATGCCAAAATTGACGCTCGTATATGTCACTCTCAGAGCACCTAAATTTACACGAATTTTTCTAAGCGTGCATTTTGAACGACCATCCCGTTGTGGTTATATCACAGCATTGCTAATAATATATATATTAGACCTGTTCATTTTAAAAATATTCGTTATTTTATAAATTGCTGTTATGGTTCGAGTGACACTTGCCTTTGATAAAAAACACGTCTACTGAGGATTCATATTTATGAAAAAATCATATATCAATGAAACAGTCATCGGTCGTCATTGAAAAGCAATGCAACTATGTTCTGTCAATCTAATTGACTTTTATTGGTTCTGTTGTCTTGTGAGTTTTAGCTAAAACGGCTTCTTTTCTGATTTTTATCTCTCAATCTATGAAATAAACACGAAAACTATGTTGGAATGAAACTTCTAGAACAATATGAGGAACATTATGCCGTACACTACACATTTTTATATCATACGGGTGGAAAATTCGTAGAACAAATACTTTAAAATTCTTCACATTTTAAGATATCTTCGAGCATGAAACTAAGTCAAACTTCAATAAAATCACTTCTAATAGTCAACCTTTGGTCACAAAGTTGATACATGACACATTAAACTTTGCTATGAAAGTTGTTACAGCAGTTTTCGTTATTTCAGTCTCGAGATACAAATATTGTAAGCCGTAAATTACCTTAAAAACATAAAATTAACTTGAAGCACCTCTAAATCAACACTGGTTTTGCTGAAAATTTGCACAAAAGTTCAAATTAACATGACGAACAGTAATCACGGTTGACCCGTTACATTCCGAACATTTCAATTAAAATGAACAGGTCTAATATATATGTATATATTTTCCGGTACCATGGTGTCAACAGAGAAAAGGTGCAATAAGAGCTGCAAAATGGAGCACATGCGATACTACAATGGAGTGATGCTCGTTAAGAAAATACCCAGAGACGCTGTCTATTATCCGCACCGATGTTACGGTTTTACAGACGCAACTTGGAACTCAAGATCCATCGGGACCTCCCTTAGCTCAGTCGGTAAAGGCACAGCTACAAAGCAAGACCATGCTGGAGGTGGCTGGGTTCGATTCCCGGTCCGGTCTTGGAATTTTTCGGGTTGGAAAATTTCTCGACTTCCCTGGGCATAGAGTATGATTGTACTTGCCACACAATTATACTAATGCAAAAATGGTACAGGCATCGAAAGCTCTCAATTAATAACTGTGGAAGTGCATCTAGAACACTAAGTTTAGAGCACGCAATAAGCTAATATGCCATACGCAATAAGCTTGAAATGCGAGGAAGAAGAAGAAGAAGAACTCAAGATCATCATACAAAGATAATGGATGTCGAAATGTCATAGAACACATCAAAAATAATCTTCATCTTAATCAGAGACTTTCGGGAGACTAGTAGCAACTAGCAGTGATGCAGAGAAGAACAACGAGTTGGCTAATAGGCACGAAAACTGGACAGAAGGGTGAAAAAACAGTGAAAGTTGGTGAGATCGTTTTAATTTTGTTGTTGTTATTATTGCTCATATCAAAATACAAAACAATGCTGGGATTGGGAAGGACCATCAGGGCACTCAGTTGAAGCGATTTAGACAGGGAGAGTGGGAATGCCAACTCCCTGTTGATAACATTTCGTGGATAAAGGGCGGGCTCTTCTCCCCACTCATTGGGGAATCTTCCTGTTTGGGGGCTCACCTTTTTGACCAATTGTGCGATCATGTTTCTGGAATAAGATTCTTTACTGTCCCGTTCATACAGCAACATGCTGAAAACAATCAGAGGCTATTAAGCTTGATCAAGCCAAACATAGAAGGTAGCCCACTGCTATCGTACGTAGTTTCCGTGCTACAATGGGTGGTAGACCACTATCATGCATTATATAGGGGAACTGGAAACGTGAATTCTGACCAGCCTGATTAAGGCTACGATCGTACGTCAGCGCTACAAATCAAGCAAACAACAAAGCGACGATCTTCCGGCACGTAATGTTCAACATTGTGCTAGAAGGTAGTATGAATCTTCAATAAATCCAGCCAGTTAATTTGCTTTGCTGACGACATGGACATTGTTGGAAAAACTTTCCAAGTGGTGGCAGACCAGTACACCAGGCTGAAACGCTAAGCAGAAAACGTTGAATTAAACCTGAATACTTTGAAGACTAAGCATCTGTTGGCTGGAGGATCCAAACGCGATAGATCAGAAGGCAGAGAGGCATAGAAATCTCTCAATTAACAACAGTGCTCTAAGGACACTAACTTGAGTGCCGGTGGAAAGTTACAATCTTTAATATCACAACCCGGACAATCATTTCAATTTGAAGCCCGTCCCAATTCCCTTCCAACTATTGTACCCAATCTTTTCCTCGATTGAACCCCATTCAGTCCGGGCTTTCCCTTGCTATCGTTCTCGCGCCTGGATCTATGAAGGAATTTCGGGGAAAGAATCTCTCCATCCTGACTGCTACAACTAGTACTCGACTGCCTAGCGGCGGGTGGTGGTGTGTTTTCTCCCTAGTTTGCCTCCGCCTCAGAAGATGTCTAAACCTGCTTCATTTGCTACCACCGATCCGTCAGTTTGTATTCCTGCTAGCACAGAAAAATCTCCCTCCTACTTCGAAACAAACTCGCCGCTGTTAGTCAGTCAGTCAGTCAGTCAGCCAGATCTCTCGCATTCTCTCTAGCCCTTGCACACAATAATGATAATTAAATTTTAATTAAAAATTTATGTCATTTTAACAAGAAGCTTATTAAAAATTGAAGGGTTGAATTAAAATTTCCAAATTAATGAGGAGCAAGAGCGCACGTGGATGCGGGTGCGAGATGGGGAGTACGCGCGTGTTCTGAATCTCCCTCTCGAGCCACTCGTTTCGATTCTGGTTTTCATAGGCGCATACCTCCCACACAATCATCATCATCATCAACGATCGGAGTTTTCCTTCAGCTTTCCTCCACGGAGAAAGGTAATCGGTACATAGATATGAATTCTTCTCCCAAAGCATTACTTTCATTCGACAGGCTCTACTTTTGTGTAGGCGAATTTAATGTTATCAAGGAAAATTTGTCATCTTGATTTGCTTGTCAATTCATCGTCTTACAAAGAACTAATTTCCTGCAAAAACGGGTTGACAATGGCGAAGCCGGCCAGCGGGTTCTTCTCGCGAAAATTAAATTGAGACATTCATTTAAATGTTAGCATTCTCATTTAGGTTCCTTCGTTTCGTCATGCGGATCGGCGAAAAGCGGAACCGTTTTCTTAGCCCATGCCAGAAGTGCCGAAGGGCCTACGTTTCGGTGTGTCTCTGTTTGTATGAGTGCGTCCTCTACTGAATGCGGTTGCTTCCACCGAGGAAACAACTGACTGACTGAAACGGAAGCTTCGTCCGTTGTTGGCTCTTTTATCGGCTAGGACGACGTGGAAGCCAGAGGACAGTCAGTTCTTGGGAGGGTTGAAGAATGTTTTATTAATTTGATACAAATGAACGAGGGGTGAAAACAGCCAACGTGACGTGTTTTTGGGAGTTTTACAACTGGGGAGTACTGACTGATAGAAAACGGGGTGGTAAATTGGATTGGATAGTGGGAGCAACGCGTCGTAACTTCATTGAGGTTACTATACTGGAAATAATAAAGTATACGCCGTGATTTGATTGTCTCTAAAAAAAGTTTCTAAAGCTGTATTCAGAATGTGCATCAAATTTTTTTCAAATGTTGGAAACTGGTGGATCAAACATTTAAGATTATCCGGCATAAAATGGCTGACTTGGCTGAGTTTGAGCAATTTCAGTAAAGGGCTTCGTACTGAACTACCCGTGTCTAAATTGTTTTTTGTTGAAGTGCGCAGAACCAAATAAACGGTAATTTGTATCATGTGTAGCGTAAATTGCATTATTTTTATCACTTTAATAATTACTACAATCTATTCATCACGCAACTGTTGCATCAACTTGACAGTTTTTTTTATTTTTTTTTTATTGGTCATGAAAATTGGATAATTTTGCAAATCAGCCACTTTGGTTTCATTTTGCATTTCAGCTTCCGGAACGTAGACTCATATTATAGTGTTTTTGGATCTATTTTGAAAACTGTAATTCACCATCTTTCATTCAAAGTGATGCTTTTCGGTGACCATAAGTTTTGGGATCTTTTATTTTTTCGTACGTGAATATATTTCAGTAAATATTAAACAAACATTAGAAATAAGGTTTTTTTAAACCGTGTTTATTTCTGGTTGTTTGTTGTTTTACATATTACATAAAATTTAATAAATGATTGTTTATCTTAAGAGAAGTATTAGATATCGGTTAAGAGAAATGTTAGTTCGTTTACATCTAAATCCTCCCTAGCTCCATCCTGTACATATTTGAGATATTCAAGAAATATTTTTGCAGCATTTCTCCTTTCTTTTGTCCTCAAAACAGTCAACTCCGGAAATTTAAACTGATTGAATCCTATGTTTCTAGTTTGAGTTCTGTTGATTAATTTTAGTTGTGTTAGAGAATACCACCAACAATTTCGCACTTTTTCGCAACCAGCATACCTGTGTTCAATATCCTCAACCTCTTGAGGACAATAAACACACATTGTACTGCCCGCTCTACCAAAGCGGAATTGTTGTTCCGCACATGAGATTTTCTCATTCACAAGAAGATACCATGGAACTTGGTATTCTGATGAAATCTACCTATCAAAAATATTTTTCCATATTTTTCCCCAGTTGTATTGTGAAAACTTCACCACTATGTGTGGTTTTGGTAGTCGAGCTATATAGTTTCTGTATAAGCTAATTGATGATGGGTTTTCTTTTAAATTTTCGTGTAAGTATGGTAGTTCTAAACATAATTTTTTTAGGTAAAGAGAATTTAGTGGTATTTTTTTTTTTTTTTTCCTTTGGTTTGTTTTTTCCGTCGATCTTGTTTTCCGTGCTGAGCACCAATGCTACCGACGTGCCAGGAAGGCAGCTCCCACACCTGGACCCTACCTATCGACCCATCAACTCATGAACCGGGGACCAACGGCTTTACTTCCCATCCGAAGGAAGGCGTGATCAGAGATGTTATGCCTCAGAACATCCCGGCGGCGCCGACTGGGATTGAACCCAGGCCTGCTGGGGTGAGAGGTAATCACGCTTACCACTACACCACCGGCGCCGTTAATTTAGTGGTATTTGTTTTATGTTCGGTGGATTCATTAAATTATCAGTAAATGTGTGAAAAAATGGTGCGATTGCCTTCAATTAATTAATAATGCCTTACATTTGTGCTCAGGCGAAATCAATCCCAATCCTCCCAATCTTTTTGGGAGGCAAACTTGATGAAAAGCGACCCTGTAAGAAATTCGATGTCACAAAAAGTTTCCATACATGTTTTTAATTTTTGCAATAGATTTCTTATCAATTGGAACAGTTGAGGCTACATACAATTTTTGACGATGCATATGTGTTCAAATATACAACTTTTTGTTATAGATTTAAATTTCGAAATTGGTTGTTCCATAAAACAAATCTTAGGTTTTGAAGTAATCCTTCCCAATTCAACTCAATCATTGATTTACTGTGATTGTGATACCATACACCTAAAATTTTTATCTTTTCTTCTAAACGAATCCATTCTGGCACATCCAAAATTCAGTCAATTCCAACAATCATTGCTTTCGTTTTCGAAAAGTTTACTTTCGCACCTGATACTTATTCAAACATATCGAACATGTGTTTAATTTACGGTAGTTTACGTAAATCATTCAGGATCATGCTTATGTCATCTGCATAGCTACATAAAAGATCTAACTCCGTTGTACAACAACTTTACAGCTTCTGCAGTAAGGGTTCCAAATATAAGTAGAAAAGGAGCATAGACAGGGGATCTCCTTGTCGTACAGAACGTCCAATTTTTATGTAGTTTGATAAACTTCCATTTATCAATAATCTAGAGTGTGTATATTCGTTAATCTTTTGAATAAATCTAATAAAATCAATATTGATTCCCATTTTCTGTAGGTTTATTTCTAGAAACTGATGACTGACTCTGTCAAAAGCTTTTTTCTAGGTTTAACGATATCAATACAGATGTTTTAAATCATTGCGACTTCCATTTTTACGAATCAGAATAATTATTCCTTCCACAAATTCTTTAGACATCTTTCCGTTTAAAACATCGTTTACTACATAAACCAGCTCTGTTCTAATAATATTCCAACATTTCAGATAGAAACATTTCGGTAAGCCATCCACACCCGGAGATTTCTTGGATTGACTTGATTTAATTTCATTATAAAGCTCATCTTCCGTAACCCTATTCATCAAATTTATATTAGCTGGCAAATTTTCCTCAACAGCCTTCTGCGGATCAAAATGATCGTTTGTTAAGACTTCTGATCTAGTATACAGAGTTTGGTAAAATTTAAGTATTTCCGTTTCTTTTTTTTTACGGTTTGTTTCAATATTTCCATTGATTTCTAATGATTTTATCTCCGTTTTTCTTTTATGCTTCATTTGTTCTCGTACATGGAAAATCGTTGTGTTTTCACCCGCAATCATTGTTTTTGAGTGTGCATAGTAACTTTTGGATATGTCCTTTGTAAAGCCAGCATTTTTCCCTTGACTAAATTAATTTCGCTTCGTAAATTTGGATTGTTTACAGATTATTTATGCAATAAATTTAACGCAGAATAGAAAAACTCCATTGTATCATGGTTGCGTTTCTTGAGTAAAATTAGGACTCAATGGCTTAACCCCATTAGCTGCACCGGTACTTGTACTGGGCTGTTGACTTGATGGGTACCCTGATGCTAGCGCTTCCACGTAACTCACTCCAGCTGCCTTCAGCCTGTCGCTGATGTTCCTGTTTTTCCCAGAGTGTAGTTGCATCTCCATGTAGCCTGCCTCCATACATTTGCGTCCCCAGTGTACTGGTCCTTTGCAGTGCCTACATGTCTGCTGTTGATTTTTGTAGGTTACCAATGTAACCTCTCCCCGAATGTTGATGTACGAAGGTATTTCGGTGTGTATCTTAATGCGTACAGCCCTACCCCATTTTTGATACCCTTCAATATGGCTGGTTCAGTCCATTCTTCCTCCTTCAACCAAATGACATCACCATACTTCTGCAGTGCCTGTTCGATTACCGTGTTTTCCGATTGAGTGGAGACATCGTGTATCCTGACTGTTGTTGCGCCATCCTCCATGTACACAGTGACAGCATATTTGATGTTCTCGATCGTGATCTCGTGTCTACCATCGTTTATGTCCGCTGCCGCTAATGCTTGATCGTCCAAACGACATTCCAAGAACACCAATGACTTTCCAGTATTGAGTTGAAGTGATCGCACAGTTGAGAACTGGATCTTGAGGTTTTGGTGGACAAACCTGACGATCAGATCCATGTTGATCCGTTTCGATGGCACAGTACCCAAATCGATGACCAACGTGTTGACTCGTGGTCCATTTGATGTAATGTGATAAGGCGATATGGCCATTGTTTTGTGTTGAATTGTTTTGTTTGCTTGGCGCAGTCTCGACGACTGGCTGAATAGAAGCTTCACTTTTCAGAACAAAATTAATACGTCTGCTCTCGTCGACTGATAAAGCGTAACTGTCGCTTTGGTTACAAATTATTTAAAAAAAAAACAGTTCATTTATACAATGTACTACCAGAAAAAACCATTTGGCGGCGCTAGTGGTGTAGTGGCAAGCGTAATTACCTCTCACCTGATCAGGCCTGGGTTCAATCCAAGTCAGCGCCGCCGGAATGTTCTGAGGCATAACATCTCTGATCATGCCTTCCTTCGGAAGGGAAGTCAAGCCGTTTGTCCCCGGTTCATGAGTTGATGGGTCGATAGGTAGGTTCCAGGTGTGGGAGCTGCCTTCATGACGTCGGTAGCATTGGTGCTCAGCACGGAAAACAAGATCAACGGAAAACAAATCAAGGAAAAAAAAAGAAAAACCCATTTGAAACAAAGGACGTTCAGTTTGAAGCGTTTAATAAAACTGATCAAATACCATGCCAAATCAGCCAATAGAGCTCAAAATTATTACAATAAACATTGAATTTAGCCTGTCCACGTTTAATTTCGGACACTATTCTTTCAGTGTAGTTTTTGAAAGATTTCACGAACCGCTGACAGCTTATATGACAGCTGAAGCGCTCCACTTTATTTCGTGGTTCAACATGTTTAAATTCGTGTTCAGTTTGGTAAAATGGCGACGAATCAAGTTGAAGTACGCAAACACATTTTGTACGAACGGCAGCAAAATCCAGCGTTGTCGGTACGCGATCTCGCCAAGCTAAAATTGCCGAAGAGTACCGTGTTTAGTGAGTGCAAATCGAAAAAATCGAGAAGTATGTTCTCGACAAATAGACCATAAGGTGGTAGCCATTATTATGAAGTATCCAAACCTTTCAGTTCGTAATGTGGCTCGCAAAGTTGGAAAATCACAATTATATGTTCAAAAAGTGAAGCAGAGGCATAGTTAAAAAAAAGTGCTCAATTGTAATGATATGCAAAATTTCACTGCCAACAGTCGTGCTAAGGAGCTTTTCATTCAGTTTTTGCCAAAAATTGTATCATGGACGACGAAACATACGTGCTGGAAGACTTTTAACCGCATCCGGGTTTGGTTTTTCTAGGAATGCCATTACCGAGTGTTTCCAAAGCTCCCGTTGCCGAGAATCTTTCGAAATTAAAAAAAAAAAGTATTTGGTTGCGGCCGGAAATCCAAAAGTTTCATCGCTACCGGCACTATCAACAAAGATGTGTACAGTTGCTACCTTTCATCAGCAGTCAAGACACTACAGCTCTGTTTTGGCCAGATTTGGCATCTTGTCACTATGCAAAATCCGTCCTGGAATGGTATAATGCACCAGAGGTCAAATACGTGCCAAAAACAGCCAATCCGCAAAACTGTTCAGAACTTCGCCCAATAGAAAGGTAATGGACTATTGAATACAAAGAGGAAAGCAAATGACATCAATGATTTCAAGGGGGAGATGGAGTTATGCCGCCACTAAGGTATCTGAGGATACTGTAAGAGAATTTTACAGACAAAAGAAATAATATTCAAATAAGCTACGTTTGCAATCGATATAAATCTAAATACTGAAATAAACAATCGGTTTTGTTGTATTATGTGAAGATTTTTTTTTCCCGACATTATCTTAGTGTTCAAAATTTAACGTGAACAGGCTGTATTTGCAGCAAACATTTCAGAAAAGTTGATTTTCATACTGAAAAGTTACAGTTAAGTAAAGTTAAGAGATTCAAAAAAGCACATTGTACTATTGCCAGTATTGTGGGTAAAATACATTATTGTATTACTAAAACTTAAATACGTACTCAGTAATTAGTATTCCCATCGATCAACAAGTTTCGAAATTAAATTGAGTTGCACTAATGCAAAACCAACTGAACCATTTTCTCGCACTGTATTACAGAATCACTCATAAGGTAACGGGATGGGATGTCAACCTAGCCCCTCACTTCGGCCTATCATGCAAATAACTCATTCATTTAGCAATAATACATAATTGTAATGAAAAACTAATACCATAACGGCTGTGATATTGTAATCCGTAAATGAATTGCTTATTTTTGGGAAAAACGTATTACATTTATTGCTCTTTGAGTTGAGTGAAATTTTCTTATTACTGGAGGTACGCTGCGCTACATATTTCATCAATTGAAAGAATTTACCTGTTTGTTATATGCTAGCCTAATAAATCAACATCACAGTTTTCACTGTAATCGTTAATTGAGAAGATATAACGCTATTTCTGCTACATAAGTTTAGGATGAACATTTGGGACGTCGTTTTGAGACGTGCTCTTAATTATGGCCTACGAACTATATTTGATAACTTTATTTTGGTATTGGTGAAACCATTTGCGTTGACGACGACTCTGCAACTACTGATTCCTTAAGGAAACTCCCATAAGCATGTATACCTTTCTTTATTAAAGAGACTTTCAGCCATCGCGATCGACTTGTTCATCTCTGTATCTCCCATAAGCAAATGTCAGTTTCGTGAACCATAGCGGATCGTTTCTTATCCTTTCTCTCCACTGTAAAATCCCGTAAGCAAAACGGGTCGCAACGGTACAGTCAATGCGCGCCTACGAAGCTTCTGTGACTCTTTCCTCATATGGGGAAATCCCATGGGCATAGGTGTCGTTTTCATTTCAATTTTAGCCTTTTTAGTGCCAACCTGAGTCATTTTAGCTTTTTAACCAATTTGATCCCGCACAGTCATATCCCAAGTAACAATTCTGCAATCATTTGACATCCACTCTGATTTATGATGGTTTTATAATGGCAATGAATAATGCATTTAGTTTAAATACAGCATTTCACAGTGTAAAAAATTCCTGCTAAGTAGTTCACCTTTTACAGTCTGGTAAGAAGTCAAAAACTGTCTTGTTTTAAAATTAAATTTAAAGTAGTTCTCAATCCCACCATAAAACTGTTCTATAAATCAATCATAAACTTCATTAGCATTTTTTTATTAATGTCTTGATAAAAAACTCTATTAACCTGTTCTATCATTATCAAAGCAATCATAAAACTACTAGGTTTTAAATTAGAGTAAAAGGCATATATTGTTGCCTTTTAGGCTTTTAAAAGTGTATCATAAAATCTCCTCTGTTTACAAATTGAACTTTAAGGATGGATCCTCATAGTGAATAAAAACCAAATTTATGACAAGGATATCTCGAAGGATAAACGAAGTTGGAGGAAAAATTCAAGCGATGCTAACGACCGAAAGGAAGCAGATTTTAGTAAAAGAACCAGCACGTCCGGCGGAGCGGGTACCATCAACGACTCAGCATCTGGTGGAGAAGAGTGAAGTGAGCGTGGTCCTCAAATTCATAATACATTGTCAAAACAGACCAGCTTTCTCCAGACCTTGCGAATAGATGAAGATCGGAATAACTTCCGTCAGTAACGATAGCAAACCCCGAAACTGTCAGTTAGCGGACACTAGTTGGTTTCCGATCCATTGCTGCGATTTTATTCGGCGAAAGGGTCATCACTTGGAAAAAAAATCATTCAACCGTCCGGAAGATTGGGATCTTTTCGGGAATGATCGAGGTTAGAGCTGTGCGAAATGCAAAATGTTGTGAACACTTTCTGAGTTACTGCTTCCAAGCCATCGGGAGAGAATCGCCTGGAAGAACTCTGAATCGCACAGCGCAACTATCGAAAGATAAACAAACTTTGACGTTTAACATTTTGTAGGCAACATTGCCGCCATAAATGCTGCCATAAATCTGAACGGGTTAGGATCAAGCAAAATGGCTTTAGAAAAATACAGTTCAGTCTACAAGTTTTCTTCATGGAAGCCATTTCAAAACCTAATGAATTTGTTAAGGATTTTTTGAAAGCAAAATAACTTTTTCTCAAATGGCCCATGAAAATCAACTTTAATGCATCCGCCATATTACAATTGTCTTGTTTGTTTTTTACAATCTTCGATTTTCAATCTATATTTCCTTGGATATAACTTTATTTTTGCTAATTTAGCAATGAGAAAATATTTAGAATGCAAAAATCATGAGGAACAAAAATCTTGGCTAAGCTTAATGATCTGAAGAATATATTTTTTTTCTTAATGTAAAATAATTAATAAAATCGATGTTTTCACGTACATTTCACATCCAAATTTATATGGCACCCAAAACTAGGCCACTTCATGAGAACTATTTTACAATTTTGGAAATTCAGCAGGATTTTTATGCGATCAGTTTTTATTTAAATTATTTTGATAAGATCGTATTTATCTTGATTGTGGTTTTTCTAGTGAACCTAGCCAACAGCTAGGGTAAATGGCTCGGATAATGGTTTTAATTGTTAAAAAAAAAGCCAAATGTTTTAATTGTAAAAAATAAGCCAAATAGCTTATATTGTAGCTTAAATACCTTTTTTGAAATGGATCTCAATGCGTATATCGTACAACCATTTTGCAGTTAATCAATCTTGAAGAGCTTCGAAAATACACCTTTCAGAACCTTCTCCAGGGTGGGTCAACTAGACAGATTCTAGCATCAATGAGGTTTTGGTGGATGCATCAATGGCAAAGCAGTCTTGACCACGGTTTTATTAATGTTGTTTTATAGTAGCTTTGTAGTATTTTATAAAACTTTAAATGTTACATGGAATATGACCCCTACACGAAATTGGCTGTCAAACATCACTGTTTAGAGTTAATCATATTGTTTCTTCAGCAATATTGTTCAACAATATTTTAAATATTCAGAAAAAAAAATGGGATGTATGACTTGGATTTCCAAAAACTCATGAAATAATAAACCTGCATGAAATTGCAGAGTTTTCTTCAAATAATGAACCTTAATTATGTATCAGTATTACCTCATAGTCATATCTTAAAACAAAATACATAGTCAGGACCAACGTGATAATAAAAGTTATATAGATCAGCTTGGAGATTCGATGTTGAAGTTCTACAGTTTCAAAAAAGTATTATACGATGCCTTAACATAATGTACAATGTCCTGATCGAATGTTTGATCTCATACAGCTTCATTAAGCCGAATAGCCATAGTTAAGTTGAAACAATATACATGGTCCTACAAATCACCCTAAAGTAAAGCCGTTGGTCCCCGGCCCCTGAATGGGTCGATAGATAGGACTCAGGTGTGGAAGCTGCCTCCCTGGCGACGGTAGCATTGATACTCAGTACAGAAAACAAGATCGACGGAAAACAAATCAAGGGAAAAAAACAAATCATCCTGAAGTTCTTCAGGCTCAACGGTGTTTTGTATCAACAGATTTTTTAAAACCAACCCGCATCATGTGAGGCATATAATGGTGTTAATAAAATATGTTCTAGAGTTCAGATTATGAAGTTCTACATATTCAACGAGAACGTTGAACGTTGTCTCGCCTAAATGTGTGAACCCAAAAACCTTCGTGGAGCCCCATAGCTCCATGCGGGATATGTAGGTGTAATGAAAAAAATATTTTGGAACCACCCAATTATGCAGAGGTTTGGATCTTTATGTTCTACAGGCTCTAAAAAGTCTTGTATGATGTCCAGATAAGAGATGATGTCCATATTTATTATACCGATTCATAAAGTTCTGTGAGACCTCATCAAATGAATTGAGATATGAAGTTGTGTCACCAAATATGATCCATTCTCCAAATTGTCCTGGAGTACAGATCTTGACGTTCCACAGAATCGACTAGGTATTTTACGATGTCTCGACTTAATTTGTGAACCACAAATTCTTCGTGGAGTCCCATATTATCATGCGGGATATATAGTTTCCCAACAAACATTGGAAGCATAATAAGAGCTTATTAAGGCAAAAATATGCTTCTTCAGCTGTTACCGTTTGGGTACTTTGCCCTATGAAAAAAAGCTCGAGCAGAGCGATAGCAGTGCTATAAAGAGCGAGCACTCAACCGAACGAGACAGCAATCCACTAGTATACTGCTGTTAGGTGCGCTAATGGCTGAGAACCATGATAGTTTATAATCAGTAATGATTGATCTAATGTTTGCTTAGAATTAATGATATTATTAGTCATATTGTTGCTAAAACTAAACAGTGAATGAATAGTAGAGCACTAATGGCTCATTCATATACATAAAACAGATAGGAATTAGGGAACTGAATTACATGAACTCCAGTATGAACGGTCGAATTGAATACAGAAACATACCAACTGTTATACACCTACACTTAACATACAGAAAACAACACCCACCACCCGGATCATGGAGGAGAAGGGAAATTTGGAATGGGACTAATGGATCAAGAAGGAAAGGGACATTTTGGGAAAAGGGAAATATATGGTCTGCTACCGGTCCGAAGAATAGCACTAGTTCTTTTCCACGCCAACCTTTGAGAGAACAAGTTCACCAAGTTGAAGAACAAAGTGTAAAAAAATAGTGAACAGTCAAATACGGGTGGAAAAAACAAAGCTGCCTAATCTATTGAAACCATAGAATCAGGTAGGACTATATAAAACGGACTCCGGTAGCATAACTTTCATCAGACCCTTTTCCTATTTCCCACGTGCCCTCAGGACCCATTGAGTTTTACCTCAAAACCGGCTGTAAAGCCTGAGTCAGGCCACGGTCTGTGAAATCAGTCCGAGAACGCACTAGGCCAGGTAGTGCTCGATCGACCGGCTATACGTGCCAACGAGCCGACGTTCAACCTTGGTAGGAAACCTGGTACCGCGAGGAGTTCGCAGCTACAGAACCTCGTGCCATCCTGCACTGATACCACTGTCCGTGGCAATCGTGCCATTCATCGCACTCAACCAGCAGTCCCCTGCGTCCAGCGCAAGTGACGCCGACGCCGCCGACGTGCAGCAATATCAGCGATCATCCGATCGCACTCGTAGCCGCCCCGTCCGATTCCCCGCAGCAGAGATCCACGTGCCGGCCGGCCCTTACACACACACACACACCCCCAGAATTTGTAAGTAGGTTTTAATTAATAAAAGTTAAAGAGAAGAAAGATTAGGTGACCGTGTTTGCATTTGCTGATCAGTGTCCCCTATTTGTCCGGAGCCGACCTTGAGAGCTCCGTCTCTCAAGCTCGAGCTAGTCGCCGCAAAAGAGGCTGGTGGATAGCCCACCCCGTCTGGTCCCCGTGGCTTTAGACCAGGGACCTGGGGCATTGTAGTCTTAGAGAGAGAGAGCACACGCAGTGAGTAACACAGCTAAAATATTGCATATTCAGCCTTTAATCAGCACAAATTGTTTGTTGGGTTGTTCGGCAACGCTATCTATGTGTCACCAACGTGCAGCAGTCACCTATACCAGGTCATCGGTCACTTACCGTTGACCACTACCACCGGTGGTCATCTTCGGCTACCTACATATGCACTCCATGAGCGAGCCGGCGATGCTGTTTACTTCCCCGTCGATGGTTAGTCCGTGCATGCAAGACCACACGACGGGTATCATTCACCGTTCGACCGCACTCGTCGGGATGAAAAGATCGCATTTTAATTTGTTTGTGTCGTAATAAGATTGAGAGTAAAATTAATTTAAGTCTAATTAGTTGTGTTTTAAGTGCAATAAACTGTTGTTGTTCTTGTGAAACCAAATCCAAGAAATTGCACGCTAAAGTTGACTCAACCCAACTCATCAAATCGGAATTTTTCGGCACGACTGGAGCTGCTCTACTTCAGCAAAGAACACTTCAATCGCTTTGTGAGTTGCATCCAAATTTTGCTGATTTCGACGGGGTCAGCAGAGGATTGGATCTACAGGCTCAACAAAATCTTGAATGATATCTATTTTTAATATATGAATACTTGAAATCCATGAAGTTTTATTAAAAACGTTTCTTTGATTCTTAAAACCATATATTGAAGTTCAAATCTTGATGTTCTACAGTTTCAACTACGATATCTCGACCAAAATTGTGTTCCCAAAATACATCATGGAGCTATGACTACAATATCATACGGTCATGGTTATAACGACAAAGTATTTTGGCATATCTTTTCTCATACACTCTTAGATTATTTCACCGAAATCTGTGAAATTTTACCGAAATCTCAACAGCTGAACGTTCGGTAAACAGTTCGGTGATTTTTCACAGATTTTCTATAATTTTTCACCGAATATCTGTGAAAAAATACAGGAAATCTGTGAAAAATCACTGAACTGTTTACCGAACGTTCAGCTGTTGAGATTTCGGTAAAATTTCACAGAATTCGGTAAAATAATCTAAGTGTTTAGATATCCTACAGATTTGTTCTAAAGGCTGTACGCAAGGTTGTAAATACTCATTTCAGATAGGAACATTTTTTTTCGGACTAATGATATCATTAGATTTTTTCTCATATTTTTTATTTGTGGGATACAAGAATAGATTGCAAATTAAGTGATTGAAACGTGGAACCTGTCCTGAGAATCAAAATCAGTAATTTTATCAATCATCACTCACTCAGCGATCATAAAGTCGTTGATTCCCAAGTAACAATGCAGTAACCATTTGGCATCCACTCTATTACTTAAGGGGTGTTTACATATATGCTGGTTCACTAGCTCATCCAACTCAACCAACTAGCATAAATTGGGTTCTTTAATTTTGAAAAATATATCGATTACTATCCATCATCTGAAAAGGGCTTCGTTTTCTGAGCACAACGTTTTTTTTTTTCAAGCGCATTTTCTTCCATCTCGATTTAAATAATCACTTCACTCTTTGACACAAAACACAATGACAGCTCGCTCCGATACAAAGTTCCACCGAGGGGCGCTAAGATGGTGTTTTTTGCTAATGTAATCACTTATTTAAAATAGTTCGAGTGGTCCAAAATTCATCACATTTTTGATTTCGGTTCCATTTGAAGTGCAGATTACGAATATGCAATAACCTCAAAACCCCTAAAGAATTCAATTTCAGCTGTTCCTGAAATATCATGCTGGTAGATGCTGACGCCCTGTTTACATTATGCTGACTACTTTTAGTACAGTTTTAGTTCACTAGCACAAGCACACCAGCGCAAGTGTAAACGCCCCATTAAGACCTTATCCATTGTTTGGCTTGTATTGTAAGAAGTCACCCTACACCGATGGAATCTTCTTACCAACACATTTGAATCAATTCGCTAAAAGGAAAATGTAATCAACAGTACCAATTGCAGAATAACAGAACCATCCCGCATACTAAAAAAATGAAAAGAAAAAGAAAACCCATTACAGACAAATCAAAAAATTTCCCACTGTCCATTTTCCGCTGTCCACTGCTGCCGTCGACCGACCGGGTGTCCGTGAGTGGGTGGTAAACGCTCGCAGCCAGCCGCCTTCCTTTGTTGGTGCTCCTCTTTCTACCACCTACTACCGCAGTACACCAATACACAACAACAACAGCAACCGCATCGAGAATGGGACAGAAGCAGCAGCAGCAGCAGGAAGAAGGAACCTTCCAAATTGCGCGAAATGGGGATCAAACGAACGGAACGGGCAAGGCAAGCGAGCGAGCGAACGAACGCAAAGGAACGACACCGTGTGCTGGGTGCTGATGAACGAAATAAGCAAAAGCAAGAGCGCGATGAGGCCACCACCACCGTCTCTAGGGAGCTCGAGTAGGTGAGTCACGACGTATGAAGCGAGTGGGGTTGGCTCACGGACGAGGTGAAGCAGTGAATCGGTGAGGCAGGCGAAAGGGAGTCCTGTGTTTATATGCAGCACCGTCGTCAATCGTCATCGTCGTCGACGTCGTAGACGCAGTGTTGTTTGAGTCGGTCTGTACCTATATGGCTATATGTATTGGTAGGTGGTAGGTTGTCGGTCGGTGGCGGCTATGCTGCCTATGTATGCTCTCACTCTTCTCCGTTATTATGATTCTCGGGGTTTTCGCTTTGTGTCTTGTATCTTTGCCTTATGCTTATTCTTCGAACGGAGCTCACCCGAGAGAAGAGAGAGCGTGGAAAACAGCCGAAGGAGACCCAAAGCTGAGTTTGCTCACTCAGTTCTCCCTTCGCAATCAACGTTGTCGCACGCGCGTCCGTATTCGTCGCCGTTTCTGCGGGGTTATATTTTGGAAGAATTCGTCGCCATATATCGAAAGTGGAACTAATAGCCATAGGAGAAGCAGTGCGCGGTGTGTTTTGTTGTGCAGTCTCTTTCGTGAAGAGGGTGCCCCTCGCCGATAATCACTCCACCGCCCGACCTTGTCGTCGGACGAGAAGACCAGCCAGCACCGGGTTGTTCAGCAGAATACCACGCGTGCTCCCCGCGCCGCCCTGGTTCGACCGCCGCGCGGATCCGAGAGCTGTCGTACGTCTTTCGGTCTCGAGGCCGTCGTTTGCTTTCGCGATCATTAGTCTGAATGATTGTTTATTTTGTGCAATTTCGAAAAGAAAAACCAAAATGCTTTAATTAATTTAATTAAAATCTTCACTCATTACTGTGTGTGCGCTCGCTCCTTGGTGTCTGCAAATATACACAGAGCTCTTCCTGTGCTACTGAGTGTGCTTTGTGTGTTTTTTGTTATTGTGCCACGAAGAGCAGAAAAAGAAGAATAAGAAGAAGAGAGCGAAGAACGGGAGCAGGGCAAAGTGTTTGTGTTGTGATACCTCAAAAGTCGTTCTAACAGCAGCAACAGCAGAAGTAGCAGCAAGCGAACCACGCGCGCTGCCGTTGAACAACCACAGCGTGCCGCGAAGTTGCAGCAGTTTGCCGTCGCTTGAAAGGTCCGTTCCGAGTTCAACTGCTTTTTATTTTAATTGTGTTCCCTCCCTCGTCGTCGCCACCATCGACGACGTTCGGCCATCCTTCGTTCCCAAAGTGAGAAGTGATTTTATAGCAGAATTAGTTCACGTACCCTACAACAAGACTTCAGAACCAACCACCACCAGCAGCAGCAGAAGCAGAAACTATTTGGAAAACATAAAATGCATGAACGAAAAACCGAAACCCAACTCCGGGAGCCAAACAGAGCGAGCGTGAGGGAAAGAGGGAAAAAATTGGATGAAACATTCACTAATTGGCTATTTCTCTCTTTGCTATCATTTTATGTGTGTCCACCTCGTTTCCGCTCCTCACCATCACCACCACCACCGACGTCGGCGAAATCCCCCTACATATTATGTTGGTTGGTTGGTGCTGACTGCTGACTGCTGCTGCGGGTGGTGTGTGAGTACAGTTCTCGGTCGGTAGTCCGCAGACAGGTAAACACTTTGGTGTGTTTCTCCGTCGTGTGCTCCTGATGGTGTCCAAAAAGTGTAGTCAGTTGCTTCCTGCCCAAATACAGCAGAATAAAACATACATTCACTCAAGCGAATCCACCACTGCAGCTCTGTCTAGTGCGGGGACCAAAGTGTTGATGATCTCGTTGGGCACCGTGTGGTGACGACGATGACGACGACGACGACGACGGTGATGAGTATGTTGATGAGGATGACGACTGGCTAAACGCTTTTCGCAGACTGGATGGGAAGACGAGATTCGTAGGTGGCTCTTAAGTGGAATGGGCTTGAAAGGAGAGCGAATGAGAACCTTGATGTGCAATTTCATGGCCTCAGCAGGTGTAGGACTAGATATAAGATTTATTTTCACTCAAAATTCATGCTCAACAGTTTTCTAAAACTGTTGCAATTACATGTGTGATTCTGGTGCTTGCATTGATCATACGAATCAGATGATAGTGTTGCTTGTTTTTAAAATTTACGTGGCCAGCACAAGACTTCTTTCCATAAAAATATGATAGCCAGGATTATTCCGGTCCACATGAGGAGTGAGTGTCGATTAAAACCGAAGAGTTTCGTCCTATCAACATGTTCCAGATATAGGAAAAAATTCTAGATTTCCGTAACGTGGGTAGATCACCTCTTCGTTGTATGTTACGGGATGTAAGACAAACCACCGATTCATAGTTCTGACTACTTCAAACTACGGGAACAGGATTTTTCACATTTTTACTTTTTATGCCTTGTTGATAGTGACAAGACTCTGCTTTGTCCACCGGGGATGATCTTGAAACAAGGAATAAATGAGTTAGTCTTCATCTATGCGATTCCTAATCTTCTATTCATTGTTCCCTAGTTTGACGTGGTTAAGACTAGGGTTCTGATGTATGGTCATTATCGGTGTCATGGCTTAATTTTGTTGCTAAGGAAAAAAATTTTGACTGACAAAGGGGCGCGACTTTGGAGGTGGCTATCACTCTTCGAAGGGTATAAATAGCGAGACCTTTCAATTAGAATCGATTCCGGGCAAGAATGACAACTGTATCAATACCGAATACTTCATCATTTCTCAACAGTGATGGAAAAATACGACATGCACTAAACTAAAGACACGGGATACACTACAATAGATCAAATTATTGGTCGCAGTGGTTTTATTTCCCTAACAGAGGAAACAAAACTTCTAGAATTTGTTGTTTAAAGTCAGTTGTTGGAGTATTGAAATAGTATTTCTTTGTTTATATTAGAACAATCACGATTTCGGTAAGGTCATTCTTGTGATATTGTTGAATTTGGTGTTAGCAAAACTGGAAAGATAACACGGAGCGTAGGGATATGGTTGCTGATATTTTTTTGGATCGAAAACGCGCTTTTGAAACAACTTCTAGGCCCACATCATAAAGAAAAATCAAGCGCCTTAGAATTACGACTTCTGCAAATAAATGGTTTGATAGATATTTTTCTGACAGATCTCAACGGACTGATTTTCATAATTATGTTTCCAATCCCGTGGGGAATAACCTTGGAGTACCACAGGAAAAGTGTATAAGGGTTCTTTTTTTTAATTTATTATGTATATTAATGAGATACGACGTGTTTTACGATTTTGTGACAATAATCTTTTTGCAGAATTATACTGTTTTAATCATTGCAGCTAAGGATTTGGAAGATGCCACTTAAATGAAGATTTGCGTTCTCTGAGTGTAAGCAATTGGAATTAAATGTATAAGTAAAGCTGAATTCATGGTAATTTCACGGAATCGAGTAAATGCGAATGTCTGTTATAATTGATATTAAGACTATTGATCGCGTTCGGGAGATTACACATTTTGGCGTGATTATTGATTACAAACTTAAGTTCAACAGTTGAGTCACTCTCACATCGACAATGTCATCATTAAAATTACCCAAAAGAATGGAATTTTACGTCATTTGAAAAAATATGTATCTATGTATAGTAAAGTAATGCTATATAAGTAAATCATGTGTCTTCATCTGGACTTTTTCCTTTCCATTTAATTTTTGACCAATGAAACACAAATATCCAGGCTACAGGGCTTCCAGAACTTCCAGAAAAATTGCGTTAAGATGTTATAGATTCACTTCCTGAACTTTATATATTACGATGTATGCCATTCTTATATGCGGTGTTGACTGTTTTCGATAATGTCTGTACATTGTTATACGACTTCCGGTTGTCTGGGAAATCGTTCTTGTCAGGTTTATTTCTTCCGAGATTTACGTTTGAAAATATTTTCAAAAACAGGTTTCAAAAGTTTCATGAGAATAATTTTCCTCCTTTTACAGGTTCACTTCTTATTTCTTTTACAACTATTTCATAAAAATTAAATAGCTTTTCTTTGTTTGAAATAAGGACAGTTCTTCTTAAATTTATTATCATTGTAATTACTTTTAAGACCCAGCATTTTCAGTTTGAAATTACTTCTTTTTTTTATGTATTCTATCACACTTTAATGATTTTATGAAAATTTTCCTTCTTTCGAACGTAACGGTTCTTTCGAAAGCTATGGATCTTGTAATTGATTTTTTTGTACCGATGTTTGAACGTTTTAATTAATATGTTCATTCTTTTTGAAGCATGAGCCGTTCTTCGAGCTTCGTTATTACTGTGAACACTTTGGACAGGAAACCGGAAAAAACCGTGAAAACGGGAAATAACCGTGAATTTGAATAAAAGAAGAATCAGACGGGAGAACCAGGAAAATTCAATAAATCTTAACATATTTCAACAAAAAATAAAAGTTGAAAAACAACGAGTTTAATCAAGCACGCATATGTTTATTCAGCTCTTAATTTTCTAAAACCTTTGAAATTATTTGACATTTCGCAAAACTCTCCTCAGAAATTGTTGTGTTGAATTTTCGTGAAACTTTCTAAAGAATTTATTTTAAATTTTTCAGCAATTTTCTTGATTTACCTCAGAACACGATTCCTTCAGCATTTTTCTCGGATCTTGCTTAAAGTTGTCTTGTGAATCGCTCTCTGTATTCCTTTGAAATTATCATCGGAAAACCCTTTCAATTCATGTTTCTTTTAAAATTATCTCAATTCTAAATTTAACACCTGCTATTCTCCTCACAATCCGCATACAATTCTTTTCAGAATCACCTAGGAATTTTTCTTGTAGTTCTCCCCACAACTCCCTTTTAATTCTTCTAAGAGTTTGTCAGGACTTAATCGTAGAATTAATTTATATATCTAATTTTTTTTTTTGTGCGTGAACTTTTCTTCGAGTTTTTTGGAGAATTTAGAATTTTCAAAATTCTATAAAAAAATTATTCGAACCCTGATAATTTTTCCAAGACCACACAATTTTCCAGCGACTGTATTTTTCAAAATCTGGCATCTTGGATTTTTTTTAAATCAGGGATCTAGAATTTTTTTCAAAATTCCACATTTTGTCTATTTTTCTCAGTTTCATATTGTTGGAAAAATCCAATAATGTTTTTTTGTTCTAAATGGCATATTCTAAGATTTTTAAAACAATTTCTTAATATAAACCCTCTCTCTAAAATTCGGTTAAAGACCCATTCAGCCCGATAGCGTTCAAATGCATGACTCTGGTACTTTATATAAAGACTGGAACGCCCAAAAAATTGGTCCGGCCAGAACAGCACAGGTCTATTATGTTGCTTTAGGAATGATAGCAGCCGCTTTTTCAGTCATTCCTGGACGTAGATCTCTTGATTGATGGTTCCCGTAGTAATTAAAATGCCGCTTTTTAGACCACACGTGCATATGGCCTGCCAGACGAGACATTTTTCGGGAACTTCGATAGTTTGATGGTTTTGAAAATTTCAGCCACCTTCCCTTTTCCTGATGCGGTATAACACTCCTGTGCCGGAAGTTGCTTGAAATCCGCCTTCACATAAGTTCCGTCGTCCATGACGACACAGTCGAACTTTGTGAGCATATTCGTATACAGTAGACCTGTTCATTTTAAACTAAATGTTCGGAATGTAACGGGTCAACCGTGATTACTGTTCGTCATGTTAATTTGAACTTCTGTGCAAATTTTCAGCAAAATCGGTGATGATTTAGAGGTGCTTCAAGTTAATTTTATGTTTTTAAGGTAATTTACGGCTTACAATATTTGTATCTCGAGACTGAAACAACGAAAGCTGCTGTAACAACTTTCATAGCAAAGTTTAATGTGTTATGTATCAACTTTGTAACCAAAGGTTGACTATTCGAAGTGATTTTATTGAAGTTTGACTTAGTTTCATGCTCGAAGATATCTTAAAAAGTGAAGAATTTTAAAGTATTTGTTCTACGAATTTTCCAGCCATATGATATAAAAATGTGTAGTGTACGGCATAATGTTCCTCATATTGTTCTAGAAGTTTCGTTTCAACATAGTTTTCGTGTATATTTCATAGATTGAGAGATAAAAATCAGAAAAGAGGCCGTTTTAGCTAAAATTCACAAGACAACAGAACCAATAAAAGTCAATTAGATTGACAGAACATAGTTGCATTGCTTTTCAATGACGACCGATGACTGTTTCATTGATATATGATTTTTTCATAAATATGAATCCTCAGTAGACGTGTTTTTTTATCAAAGGCAAGTGTCACTCGAACCATTCAAATGTTCGTTATTTTATAAATTGCTGTTATGGTTCGAGTGACACTTGCCTTTGATAAAAAAACACGTCTACTGAGGATTCATATTTATGAAAAAACAATAAATCAATGAAACAGTCATCGGTCGTCATTGAAAAGCAATGCAACTATGTTCTGTCAATCTAATTGACTTTTATTGGTTCTGTTGTCTTGTGAATTTTAGCTAAAACGGCCTCTTTTCTGATTTTTATCTCTCAATCTATGAAATATACACGAAAACTATGTTGGAATGAAACTTCTAGAACAATATGAGGAACATTATGCCGTACACTACACATTTTTATATCATATGGGTGGAAAATTCGTAGAACAAATACTTTAAAATTCTTCACTATTTAAGATATCTTCGAGCATGAAACTAAGTCAAACTTCAATAAAATCACTTCAAATAGTCAACCTTTGGTTACAAAGTTGATACATAACACATTAAACTTTGCTATGAAAGTTGTTACAGCAGCTTTCGTTGTTTCAGTCTCGAGATACAAATATTGTAAGCCGTAAATTACCTTAAAAACATAAAATGAACTTGAAGCACCTCTAAATCATCACCGATTTTGCTGAAAATTTGCACAGAAGTTCAAATTAACATGACGAACAGTAATCACGGTTGACCCGTTACATTCCGAACATTTCGTTTAAAATGAACAGGTCTAGTATACAGCTTTCGGGACCGCTGCTTTGCCGACGTGTTATGTTTGTAATCTCGGTTCACCACCTTCACCTTCTTAAACGTCGACAACCCGGCTCGTTTCTTGGCCAGCTGCATAGTAATATGGGAGGCATTGAGCTTGCCAGCGACGTCCCGGATGGAGAGGTTAGGATTCCGCTTATATTTCACCGCCACCTTCTTCGTCGTCGCTGCCACGTCCGAATTACGATTGCCGCCACTTCCAGGCTTCCTGGTGGTCGACAGACGCTCCCCGAACACTTTTAAAACGTTTGTCACGGTTGACTTGGCCACATCCAGCAATTTTGCCTACTTGGCGTGTGAGAACGTCGGATTCTCTTGTTGCGCGTGCAATTTTTTTTTTCCTCTTGCTTGGACGTCATTTACAAAAAAAAAAAAAACTGTAGGGCAAACGGTAAACACTCATCATATCAACCATTGTATATACACTCAACTTCCAAATGCAGCATTTCAGGTTTTTTTTAATGTATTTTCAACAGAAATACACCAATTTGAAATTGACCAATTTTTGCGTGTTCCAGACTTTATTCCGGTGCTTTACAATCATAAGTAATTTAAATTGACTCTAAGTACCTCGATAATAATGTGATATTGCAATCAAAAATACTAAATATTAAAAAAACGGGAATGGTTTGAGATTTGAACCGGGAAAACCGGGAATTTCAAAATGAAAATTCTTTGGTTTTCCGGAGACGCCCACGGCTGAAAGTATTATTAATAAAATGTGGGCTTCGTGGTCGTGGGGTTAGCGGCGTCACCCGTCGTTCAGGCGTATTGTGAGTGCCACGAAGTGAGGGTTCGATTCCCGGTCCAGCCGGTGAAACTTTCCGCAACCCGGAAATTTCCCTACTGGTCTACTGGGTGTTGTGTGTTGTCCATTGTCTAGTGTTAAGTATTCAGTCTGTTCAATCTTTGGTTGAAGACGGTGTCAATTGTCTTTTTAATAAAGGTTTTTACCTCTGGAAAAACAGGGTTGAGATTATGGATTTAAAAGTTCGCTTATATAATTTTTCCTTCTGCCAAAAGATGCTAATTTTAATTTGATTAACTCCTTCCGAATTTGATTTTCATAAGAAATTGTTCCTTAATTTAAACATTAGCAGTTCTTTCTAGTTCTATTGGCCTTTTTGATGAAACACGAAGTCAGCCTTTTATAGAAAGGCGCCACCCTTAGGAGAAAACCGCTCTATCTTAATCATTGTCTCTATAATTTTCACGTATATCCGTTGCTTTAGGAGTTAAAAGTGAGATGTTATCATTTTTTTTTATTAAGTGACAGTCTAACAGTTATGTGCGTGACGGAGTACCTGGATTCCTCACTCGCATAAGGGTTAATTAAAAAGCTAGGAAACATTTTTCTACAACGCCTAAATCCTAAGTTCTTCAACTATGTGGAACAGAATACCCCCGGTTTAATATGCCCCACAAACCAGTGTCGTCAGCTCTATGGATTTTTAGATTAACTACGGATCTACGAACTGATCATAAAATTGTACGAATTTCCCTGATTTCAGAGATTTATTGATTCTATAGATTCTCAAAATGTTGACTCACTCATCACTTTAAAATACATCAACTTTTTGATTGACGATTTTTGAAATGTGATCATACAATTCAGCAATGATGAATGTAGTGGAAACAAATTTACCTATCTACGGATAGAACTCCATTAAACGTTTACAACACTGCCCACAGAAAAAGGAGCAGTATGACCCACAACGAAGGGGTGAAATGCCCCAGAGCTTCGATATTAGATGTTCTCATACCTCACAAAGACGGAATATCTTAACAACAGAGAACCTAGAACAACTGGAATGTTTTGAAATAGTTCGTTCATGATCTACATAGACAATATGAATCGGTTTGGACATATATGCAGAGGCGTTGCGTGCCTCATTTGTTTACCTGTGTACCAAACTTTGTTCGTTATAGCTTACAACCACATATAAGTTTTTGTTTTTCGGAGACGAGCCAGCCAACGGCTGAAAGTCTCCTTAATAAAGATATATAAAAAAAAAAAGTTTTTGTTTTATTTTTCAATGCTCCATGAATTCGAGGAACATATTCTCAATTATTATATTAATCATTACCTAACGTAACATTTGAAGGGCCTATCATCTTGTGTAAACAAAACTTGTATGGCCCTTTTCACGCTAACCGAAGTAGGAGGAATTGCAAAACTTAACTAATTCTCGTTTTTATCACAAGGCTAACTCTTTCGACTGAAGTGTAATGAAGAATATTCCTCAAACACTTCTGAAAACGTTTTTTGATACAAAACAGTGTCAAAATCTAGAGAAATTTCATGAAGTCCCCTGAGTAGCAAACTTGAATGAATCAACTCTTTATTCATCAGAACAACACTATCAGAATGAAACAGGGGAAGCTCATAAGTTTTGACAGGCGCACCGGCGCAACCATCGGTAATTGAGAGATTTACAGCTGACAAGAGGATGAGAGCGAGCTTTTGCGCTCTCTTTCTCCATTACTCTCTTTGCCTGCAATCAGATATCCAAGTGCACAGCGAGAAATGCACGCTTTAGGCACCCACACATCACAAATGTTATTCTAATTTAAACTCACACATTCAACCCGGTCTGCGAGTATGATAACGTCCAAAGCGTACCAGACTGCTGTTTCCGTGTTGCTCCCGTTTGACGCGTGACTGCTGAAAGTTTTAATTACAACTAGTTGTGCAAGGAGACGAACCAGCCCAGGGCTGAAAGTCTCCTTAATAAAGATATAGAAAAAAAAGTAGTGGTACAAAACGCCATGTATTACGGAAAATTTGTGGTATGTTTCAAGCAGTGATAGAAGGTCTGCTTGGCTTACATCAGGCATTTGACCATTCACAAACTTACTATCCGCCTCCCAAAAAAGCTCGCTTTTGAGTGCACTATTTAACGAGTGTTGTCATAGTAGTGATATCGTCATGCTTAGAAATCAATGCATTAGGGATTAGGCAGACCATCCGAACTTAATTCAATACTTTTTGAAGCAAACCAAGGTCGCAGATTTAATTGAGCCACATTATAAAATAGTCTATTCATGGTCACTTGTGGTCTGGAGTAAAGAAGTAGCTAGTAATGTGACGTAGCTATAATGTGACCATAAAATCTATACAAATCTAAGCGCTTTTTCTTTAAATCATTTACACCTGTGTCGTGCACAGGTTGCAGATGTGGACGCGACGCCACTGCATATATCGATACTACAGACATTATCCCAGTCAAGGTTGATCTAGTAGAATAAATCATCTGAACTCCAGGACGATTTTGATAACCTAGTATATCCAAGTATCTGGTATACATGGCAATAGGTCGTGCATGATACATATAGACATTGTGATTCTGTTTTGATATACTTTGATACTACAAACATTTTCTTAGTCTTGGTTGATCAATTATATCAAATTATTTGAATTCCAGAGAGGAGAACCTAGAATATTTGGTATATTTGGCAATATATCATGCATGTACCACATATACACTCCAGTCTTGGTTGATCTAGTAGAACAAATCGACTGATGTCCTGAACGATTTGGAGACAGCTTTCAATTAAAATGTGGAAATACTTCAAAGAACACTAAGTTGAGAGCAGGCAAAGAGGTAATATGGTATAAGCAAGGAGGTGGCATCCCTATCTCTACTAATAACAAGTAGCCGTAGTGAGCATAGGTGTGGGCCCACGCTCTGGGCCCGCTTAGATTAATATGTGATCACGTTTTTATGCTGGCTACCAAAAGAAGGCGGCGTGTCAGGCCCTTGGGTTAAGTAATAAGCTTGAAATGTCATGTAGCATTTAGTAATGCAATTTTTAAGCAATGAAAACAGTTTTTTATTTGTCGCGGATTAGTATTTAAAGACGCGGATTTTTGTTTTTGAGGAAACGCGGATTTCGCGTATCACTTTTTGAAAATCTTGTAACAGCCTTGGATTTTAGACCCCCTGTGTGAACAACCATTCATATAAATTTTTGAAAATTCCTATGGACCATGGACATTTGCTGATCCCCTTGCCCCCACCTAAACTGTCCACGTGGTATACCGACAACCCCCTGAGCTATTATTGGAGACTAGCCTTTCTTAAGTTCTAATGTGATTGATATCACATCCAAGGGCGTAGGCAGGTTTATGTGCTGGGTCATTAAACCGAATGGCATTACGCTTTACACCATTAGTCCGAGTGTGATTAGACTGTACGGGTTACTAGGATAAATAAACCATTACTCTACGATTCCTGCAATACATTTTGAAAGAACTGGTCATGTTTCAAAGAAAGAGGAACATGTTTAGAAAACTCATTTCCATGTTTCAGAATCCTGATAATTTTTCACAGTGCGGTATTTTAGATATTACTGCCAGATTCCGAAGAATATCTTCGAGTCTGGGATTCTATTTTCACGTTTTTCATAGTGGATCTAAAAAAATTTCCATACTAACAGAATCCTACAAACTTTCAATGTCTCGCATAAAAAATAGGACACCCGACATACTGCATATTTTTGTGAGCTGAGTGTTTTCTGGAAATCTTAAAACCATTTCTTAAACCTTTGTTTTTGTATGATGTGGTTCTTTATATATTTTTTCTGTATCCAGGGTAATCCCAAATCTGAGATCTCGCTTTTGTTTGTCAAAGAATGTTTATTTTTTTATGATTCAAACTTAGGCAGTTTTTTTTAACCGGTTCCAGGAAAATTAGTCTGAGCTTGAGATCTTGAAATAAATATTCCAGTTCTAATATCATTAAATAATTTAATCCTGAGTAATGCTTTTTATGTCCGTGTCCAGGATGTTGAAATATGTTCTATGTCGGAGATCTTAAAACTTCATCAATCCTGAAAAAAGATCTTCATTTATCTCAATTATCCTTGCTAAATGCAGGGCTGTTACAACAGGCGCGGATTTCGCGATTTTCGCGGATTTGTCGCGGATTTGAACTTTCAGTCGCGAAAATCGCGGAAACATTAAATGATGTTGCGAAAATCGCGAAGGAACTGATGTGCTGTCACAAAAATTGTAGAATTCATTGTAACCTTTCCGTCCCGGATTAATTTGCTGTCATCAATTTTGTTGTTCATTTGGCTCTCAATTTTTTACCGGTTCAAACCAAACACCCTGCAAATAATCGAGAAATGATCTCAATAACATTAGTCACACCGGATTTACACGAAAAAATCCCTGGTCTGTCCAACGTGAGACATTTTCATGATTTTTTATTTTATTTCCAATATGAACATAGCATTTTTCCTTGTCAAATCATGAACGAATCGAATACATGCGAGTAATTGCCATGTATACCGGATATTCTAGGTTCTCCAAATCGTCCTGGAATTCAGTTGATTTGTTCTACTATATCAACCAAGACTGCAATAATGTCTGAAGTATCGAAATATGTCCTAACAAATTCAAAGTGTCTATGTGGATCGTGCCCGACCTATTGCTACGTATACAAGATGTTATAGGTTCTGAAATCATTCTGGAGATCAGATTATTTTTCTACTAGATCACCCAAGACTAATTCAATATCTGTAGTATCGAAATATGTCCAAACAAATTTGCAGTGTCTATGTGGACCATGCCAACCTATTTCCGTGTATGCCAATTGTTCTAAGATTTACAAATCGATATTTCGATACTACAGATATTATCCCAGTCTTTGTTGATCTAGTAAAACAAATCATCTGAACTGCAGGACGATTTGGAGAACCTAGATCATCTGGTATACGTGGCAATAAACTATACATTTTATCCATATAGACACTATGAATCTGTTTGGACATATTTCGATACTACAGACTTTATTCCAGTCATGGTTAATCTAGTAGAATAAATCATGTGAACTCCAGAATGATTTAGAGATCCTAAAACATCTAGTATACATAGCAATAGTTCATGCATGATCCACATAAACACTGTGCATCTGTCTGGAAATATTTCGATACTAAAGACATTATCTCAATCTCGGTTGATCTAGTAGATCAAATTATCCGAACGCCAGGACGATTTAAAGCACCTACAACATCTGGATTTCTCGGAGATAGATCATGAAATGATCCACATAGACAAGGAATAATTTCTTGATTATGTGCAGGGTGTTTGGCTTAAATCAGTAAAAAATTGAGAAAACTAGAGCCAAATTAACTACAACATTTAGGACAGCAAAATAGTCAGAGACGCAAAGGTTAATTTTCAAAAAAAAAATGCATTTCAAATGAAAATGCATTATTTTTAAATAAAGTTTCATCAAATCTAGGCCGGTATTATTCAATAGAATCTCATAATGTAAGGGTGTTTTATTACGTTCACTAATTACTCAGAATTTAAACTATACATAAATAACCCAAGATGATACATTGTTATTTTTTTCAAAGCTTACAAACAATACTCCTTTAGCTCAGTCGGTAAAGGCGTAGCTACAAAGCAAGTCCATGCTGGAGGCGACTGAGTTCGTTTCCCGTCCGGACTATTAATTTTTCGGATTGGTAAATTTCTCTACTTCTTTGGGCATAGGATGGTACAGGCATAGAAAGCTCTCAATTAAAATGTGAAAGTACTTCAAAGAACACTAAGTTGAGAGCAGGCAAAAATCTAATATGCTATAAGCAATAAGCTTGAAATGCCATGTAGTAGTATACAAATGGTATTTTTAGGCAATGAAAACAGTTTTTTGCTGTCGCGGATTAGTATTTGAAGTCGCGGATTTCTTTTCAGAAATCGCGGATTTCGCGGATCATATTTAGAAAATTTTGTAACAGCCCTGTAAATGGAATAAATATCCATGGACTTTGAAAAGCTTTCGAGATCTTGGACTTAAAAAGTTATCAAAACTCTGAGACTTGTGAAAATTCATGCGTATATAGTTAATGGATGGGGAAAGGTGTGGTGATTTATTAAAGTTCCTACATTTAAAATAAATAATATCAGAACACTTGTTTACTCCGTGTGTGGAAAACCCCATTATACTTTCAAAGATTTTTTAAATTCATGTTTTTTTCTTCTGCTACTGCATTAATAGAGGAATTGGCTCCTCAGATGCCAAGACCGACGTCTAAAGAACCAACATGTATCATTAGGTTGAACTTTGAGAAGGCTTATCTTTGTTTGTCGCTCAAACCTAAAAATAAAACATAGGAATTAAGCTTTCTGGAATTTTGTCATTCATTTGCGAAACATGACATCTGTCAAATATGCATAGTAGAGTGGCTTGGATTGTCCATCAGTTTTGCATTTAAATTAATCATGGATTCGTCGACATGCAAAGTGGCTTTTTGTGGGACCGAGCAGATATCTATAATATCTCCAGAGGATCCGACTGTTATGATATACTTGGATTGCGTATAATGGATTGGCAGTCTTACAAAATATGCTAACGAAGCGTTTTCCTCTCACCCAACATTTCGATCGCATTCAATATATCTATAATATCGATAGTAACGATATTATCGGCTCATATTTATCGATACGCTATAATAACCCGATATCGATAAATTATTTACGTCGTATCTGTATTTTGGGAAAGTGCGGATAGCATTTAAACGATCCTTTTTGCTGGAACCAAGGTAGGGATTTTTCCAATACTCGGAGGATACAAATCATTCGATTCTTCTAATTTAAAAGGCTCGTCTGGCAACATCAGTTTTTCCTGTTAATAGTTTTCCATAATGTAACCATGGCCTCCCTTAGCTCAGTCGGTAAAGGCACAGCTACAAAGCAAGACCATGCTGGAGGTGGCTGGGCTCGATTTCCGGCCCGGTCTAGGAATGTTTCGACTTCCCTGGGCATAGAGTATGATTGTACTTGCCACACAATTATATAAATGAAAACATTGTACAGGCATCGAAAGTTCTCAATTAATAACTGTGGAAGTGCACCTAGAGCACTAAGCTACTATGCGAAGAAAAAGAATAAGAACTCGAACCATGGCTCAAGCTGCAAGGCTACAGAGATTTTGTTTACCGTTAATCAAAAGTTTTTCTAAAATTATCGGATATCGGGCCGATACCGATAAGTAAGAATCCGGTACGATACCGATACCGGTATTGAAAACACACTATATCACGATAACGATAATCCTATGTTTAGCACAGCCAGTTTTTATTGCAATGAAACATACGTACCACCCAATTGTGATGATTAGGAATTGCTAAAAATAGTAGAGTTGTCTAACACGCAATAAATACAGAATGCAGGCAATAGTTCCAGTCGCCTGTGTTTTAAAATGTAAATTTACAAACACATTCATATTAAATATGCGATGCGCCGAGAATGTCCAAACAAAAATGCGGACGCTATTTTAGATCAATAATAATACGTTAACTCTTATTGATGAATCAATTAGTCAAACAGAGCAAGTCTTACCAAAAATAAGACTTGCTCTTTATGCAGCATAAATGATGCATGTCCATAGTAGGTCATACAAGTGTATCCGCGGCATAAGCGTAATTGCCTCTCTTCCCAAAGGGCCTGGGTTCAATCTCAGTCGGTGCCGCTGGGATTTTTCGAGGCATAAAATCTCTGATCACGCCTTCCTTCCGAAAGTAAGTAATGCGTTGGTCCCCGGTCCATGAGTTTATGAGTCGATAGGTAGGTTTTTTGGTTCAGTTTTTAATTTGAACTACCCTTATTCAAATTGATATTTCATGTAAAACAATGAACCAAATGAATGGTATACTTTTATAGTTGTTGTGAATACATTATTATTATTTTTCCTTTTTTATTTAACGTCGGTCTCTGTCCGCAATCTAGTGCCAATCACCGACGGACATCGATTGCCATCCACTGACGGCAACCGAATGTGCAGGAAGGCAGCTTCTACAACTGCGTAGGATATCGCACCCATTCACAACACACATGGGCCGGGACCAACGGCTTTACTTCCCTTCCGAAGGAAGACGTGACCAGAGATTTTGATGCCTCAGAAAAATCCCACCGACCTCGGCTGGGATTGAACCCAGACCCATTGGGGTGTTTGAAAGCAGTCACGATTACCACTACACCACCGGTGCTGGCTGTAAATGATGTTATCCGTTGACCATAAATTTTAGTAGTTTAGATTTTGGGCAATGGTGGAGCTAACTTGTTTCAACAGTTTCAACCATTCTTTCTTCAAATCCAGTTCATTTTCCAACACTTTAGGTGTTTTGCGAAATGTTGCCTTCATGATAGCCCAATGTGTTCGGAGGGTTGACCTCTTTAGGTACAAAAACAAGATTGATGTTTTTGTACCAGTCTAAGACTGGTCGGGCGTAATGGCAAGATGCCAAATCCGGTCAAATCAGCGTCTGGCCACCGTTGGACATAAGGAAGGGCAGGAGGCGCTTGTTGCAGCGTTCATCCTTATAAAATTGCCCGTAATGGTGCCAGATGTGATGAAGGGCCGACTAATTTAACCCCATCCACAGATCGCCTACCAGACAAGGAAATTTTTTGAAAATTTGGATAACTTCTTCTTCCGGACGGTCTCAGGAACGGCCGACCTGAATTGACGTAGAACTCCTGTCCCGGCATCTGTGTTTCCGATCCATCTATGTGACGCGTTTGGATTTTTGAAGTGGGTGCACAACATTTGTTTACGCTTCTGTTCGTGTTCCGACGCCATCACTGTAACCACTTGCACAGTTGTCAAGAAACTCTGCCGACGTAAACATTACACTATTAGCTAGTTTCAGGCAAAATTCCAGCATTTTTTTTACCAACACGCTAAAAAGTTACAAACAAATGAGTGTGTCGAATACAGTCTTTAGTTGCCAATATTTCAGAAATTGCAATGCCCATACTGGGAAGGTACATTACTTTGAACTTTATTGGAGAGGTAAAGAAGTTACCGTGATTACTTTAGAATTGCCAGTACTACACTTATCGAATACATTTTGTTGTAATTACAATAATTACTCAAATTAATCAAATTTGATTCTCCGGTCATGCAATAAATACGTTAGCATTAAATAAAAAGGATAGGTTTATAATTATATTATGGTTTTTTTGCAAGTGTGTCTAAGAAATAGCTTTACTAAGTCGTACAAGGGGGTTAAAGGGTTGTACAAGGTGAAAGGTAATTCCTGTCAGTATATGGTCATAAAAATGAAAAGATGATGTTAAATTTAATTTTCAGTATATTTCCTGTTTCGTGTATCTATAATATTTGTCTTAGCTTAGTCCAATTCAAATCTTTCTCCCTTTCCTTTTATTACGCATCCGTTTTTGAAAATCGTTACAGCTGGCACGCACGATATCTTGAGGCATTTCGTCCCATATTTTCACCAAACGTTGCTTAAAAGTTTCCACGGTTAGTCCCTTGGTATTCCCTAGTTTGCCTAATATGTAGCCCCATGCAAAGAAGTCGAGAGAATTCAAAGCGGGTGAGGAGGCAGGCCACTCTTTCGACGAAGTGAAATCCGGGAAATTGGCCTCAAACCAAGCCTGCGTAACTTTTGCCTGATGGGACAGTGCTGAGTCTTGTTGTAAGCAGTATGGTAAATTCTTATAATGTTTTTGAACGAAGAGAAGTAAGTGGTTCTTCAAAACATTATCGATGTAATATTTACAGTTGATTTTAACACCAGGTTAAATGAACAGCAATGGAACTTTCAATGTTTTGGAGAAACATCCCCAAACCATCACCCTGGAAACATTCTGGAACCTTTGAAAAGCCAGTTTGTCACGAGGAATGTCATATTGCTGGTTGTGGTGATCCTGTAGCAGGAACAAATTTCTCATCCGAAAACAGAATTTCGCAATCACCGTGCCGTTTGAGCAGTTTCCGACATCTTTCGACTCTAGCTATCTTTTGCTTTCCGGTCAAACCATGCACCCGCTGTTTTTTGAAAGCATTCAATCCGAGATCATCTTTCAAAATACTCCTGATCGTTGGCTGCGACATTCCGAGTTCTTTGGTCATCTTATGCCCAGACTTACAAGGATTCCGCCGAATTCGCTCTCTCACTCGCTTTGATAACATCCGGAGTCCTGACACTGCGTTTTCGGCCTGGTCTGGGAGGGATTTTCCACGAACCGGTTTCTTTGTACCGTTTAATGGTGCGAAAGATTATTTTTCGTTTATTCCGAGTAGTTTCAGCGTCTTCAAAATAGAACACGGTCTATGATGTTTCAAAAACAGGGTTATCATGAGTTCCCTTTTCGCGTCTATGATTATCACGAGTATCAAACGAATGAAAATTCAAAACAAACGTGCATGCCGTGTTGACATTTGAACACACTCTAAAAGAGAAATATGCAGACATGTATGTGATTAACCCATTTGATACTACAATTGCTTAAAAACATTGAAAGAAATTACCTTTCACCCTGTAAATTATAAAATAAATATTCGTAATTACCGCATGACCCCTATCATTCTTTTGGAAGTAAATATATGGTGGCATGGTCTGAAGAAGTATGAATTTGTATCCTGCTAATAAAATCTGAATTCCCAGTTCATGTTTTTTTATAAAGAACTGTGAGTTTCGAATCGGTTAAGATTTGAACTAAGTGGTAAAGAATTATTTTGAAACAAGCGTCATACATATCATATGAAAGTGTGTAATTTCGAATAAACCGCTCAGATCAGATATGTGATTTATTTATCTATTTATTGTCGTCAATCAGATGTAGACCATTTTACTGGGACTACTGGGACCAATCACTAGGACATCGTTGCTCAGTCGGTGAAGACGCAGCTGCAAAGCAAGACCATGCTGGAGGTGACTGGGTTCGATTGCCAGTCCGGTCTAGGAATTTTTCGGGTTGGAGAATTTCCCGACTTCTCTGGGCATAGTACTTGCCACACAATTATACTAATGCAAAAATGGTACAGGCACCGAAAGCTCTCAGTTAATAACTGTGAAAGTGAATCTAGAAAACTAATTTGAGACCACGTAATAAGCTAATATGCGATAAGCAATAAGTAAAAATGCGAAGAAGAAGAAGAAGGGCATCTATTTTCAGAAATCACATAAGCACAACGTTAGCAGCTCTTATTATGATAAAACTAAAATACATAAATACGTTATGGTCTTCGGCAACAATGTCACGGAGACTGTCATATGACATTTTAGTCTAGTACTGTGCTTTGATTGCTTGTTTGCAAGTGGCGGAAGTAAAGGCAGCGGATTATCACAGAAAATACATCGATGACTGTGACTGCTTACTCAGGGTGTCTACTACCTGGAAAACCTGGAAAACCAGGAATTTACAGGGAATTTTTATTTTTTCTGGAAAAACCTGGAATATTCAGGGAATTTTCCAATTATCACTTCATTCGTATTTCAAAAGAAGTTTTTCGTTCAGTTTCTCGAAACGTTTCTTAAGGGCCCTGAACTGGACAAGCATCTGACAGCTACGACAACGTGTGCGAACGAGACAAGTTCATTCAGAGAGTCTTGTCACGCTCGCTCTTCGCTGATTTGTATGTGGAGGATTAAAATTTTCGTAAAAAGGAAAAAGCCGAAGAAGAGAGATTGGCAACCGTCAAAAGTAAGTATGCCGCTGAAGCTCAGGAGTTAAGCTGGGTTTAGACTAGGCAAATCAGATAATCAACTCATTCTATTTCAATTGGCTTGAAAAGTTGAGTCTGGTTCAACTTTTTTCAATTCAAGTCGGTTGAATGACATGGTTTACACGTTCAATTTGCGTTCAAGTCATTTTAATTCAACTGACTTGATCAATTGACATTCCCTGTCTAAACCCAGTTTAAGAACAAAGGAGGCGAAAAATACTTGAAGATGAGCAAAACGAAGCGAATGTGCTGGCGGAAAACATTAATTCGTTACAATTTTGAATAATTTTGCTTTCTATTTGTTACCATTTTCTCCAAATTGATATTGAATCAATAGCAATAAAAACACATGTACAGGGTGTTCATCCAACCGGGAAAACCGGGAAATCCGGGAAAAAACCGGGAATTTGGAGTTGCCGGGAAAACCGGGAAATCCGGGAAAAACCGGGAAAAAACCAGGAATTCGGATTTGCCGGGAAAAAATTGCGGGAAACCCCAAATCGCACCGGGAAAATCATATTTATTCCTCCTAAATAACAATTTGATTTTAAATATCATAGTCTTGTAGGTCATATGGTCTTGAAGAATCATTTAAACCTTTATAAAACATGCAATGTTATATGGAATCAATACATTTGTACATGATCATAATTATATTATTTTGTTTCAAAAATCCTTAAAATTACAAAAAACTATATTCTTTTCTTTCGCTTGCAATCTGTTCGTGCGAAAGGTGATTTTGAAGTTGCTGCTACCAAGAAAGTCTGTAAGCTAATTTTTTTTATATTTTGGTGTCATTGGAAGAAAAATGTTTGAATTCTTATGCTACAGTTTTCGGACTGAAGTAGTTCTAAAGCCTGAGCGAGACATATCTTGTTATGAAGCTACTTGAAGATAGAGAAGTAGATTCATGCCAATAAAAGAATGCCTGATATAAAACTCCCGATCATGATTGGCATGCAAATGTTCGACACCGTTACCACAACATTATAAAATCATGACATGATCGGTTCAGAGATAAATTTAAAATAATGTCTGCATTTGTGCTCAACAGATTAGTCAGGACATCGTAGAATACCTTGTTTAGTCTGTAACACATAAAGATCTGGATCCATACCTATCACGCCAAGGTTGAGGTACAGTCAACTTTCGCTCTTTGGGCTAAACCTGTAGCCCACTTAGTGAAAGATTTTCGTTAGTTGGGCTGAGCTGTCAAGCTGAAAATTGGTTGAGGTATACACCGATTGTTTATTATCATCACAATCCTTTAGCAAGTATCCAAATTATTCATTCATGAGCCCCTCGAAAAAGAAATAGCACTGTCAAAAATGACGTTTGACTAAGATTTAGGTTGGCTCACAGGACTGCAACGCTTGTCATCTGAGAACAACTCGAGTGAAGCTAAATTTCTCTGCAGAGTGGTGCTCTATGGCTAATTTTACAGCTCCTCCGTTTCTTCTATGATTAAGCTTGGTATTTGTCGCGCAGCGTTGCGGAAAATAGATAAAAAAAATTGATAACCTTATAAGAAAGCATGATTCACGCAAATTGTGCTCGTCAATTCGAAAACAACTAAATCATTTTGTAATTGTACATTGTGGTAAGAATGGTTTTGAAGGCATTAAATTTACTGCCACCTTGCGCATTTACTGTTACATGGTTGGAGCTTAAATATGTGATCATGCGCTGCTGATGTTTTCGGCAGTTTCAAGGTGGGCTATAGCCCAACTGACGGGAGCCCAACTAAAACTTAGCCCACCTAAACATAGCCCAACGAGCTAAATTTGACTGTACTTAATTATCTTAGAGATAAATCGTCCAGCTTAAGCCTAGGGGAAACCATCATTATCCTGAGTTCAAATCTAAACGGGATAAGTCACGAATGATCCAAGAGTGTTAAAGTGACTTTAAATATAAAAAAAAAAGTTCTGATCTCCAGGCATTTTAGAAAACCTAATAATCCAAACCAATGATATTACGATATAATGGGCAATTTCTATCATTAAGTCCAATCATCGTGTACCTTGCTGAGTCTGCAGAATTCTAAAAACAGATATCCAGGATGATTTAGTTAACCCAACAATGTTTTTTTTTAAACAAAATTGATAAATTTAAATGATGTTATGAACTCAAAGTGCCTAAAAGTGCTCAAAATGCTTAACCTGTAAAATATCTGCAAGACAATTTGGAGAATGATAAATATTTTTGTAACACATCTTTGTATCCCACAAAATGTTGTTTGGCTTATAGAACTTCATGACATTAACTCCAGGAAGGTTTTAGGAGCTTTTAATACTGCGTTTCTCCTACTCAGGTCTCTTGTATTTATACATATATGCTTTTTTCGATATAACAAAACCACATTTAGGCTCATTTCCATTTTATCCGAATTCAAGATGCCATGAGATGTTGGAGATCTAGATTATTAACATATTAATGAAAATCTCATCTCATATATATATTTTTTTACAAAATAGACGTATTGTAGAGCAATTCTTCTGAAAAAAACATATGATATATGAACATATTTTCGAGCGCCTTTTGAGTTTAATGCGGCGATGATTTTTGGGTTGGTTTTTTTTTTAATAACCGGGAAAAAGTCGGGAATTGAAAATTGGATTTGAATGGACACCCTGATCATGTATATCAGATAAAACTTTGTTGATTGGGGAGCTAATAAGTGATTTTAGATATGTGAAACCATGATTTATTCTGTCTTGATCTTCCAAACAGAGTTGGACACAAACATATAATCAAAATGATATTTTGTTTTTGAAAGCATATTTTTGCCAAATTTAGATATATCGTTTTATCGAAATAGTATCGATGGGGTTTCCAAAACACAGCTTTCATACTTGTATTTATATTCTTGAATTAAAAAAATACTACACAAATACCAAAAAAGAATGTAATATTGATCGACGTAATGCATGCTACTGAATGAATAACTAATGTGATTGCAAAAACCAAATACAATATTACCCATGGATATAATTTCTTTTCGCAAATTATGTGTAGGATAAATGCACCAATAGTGGAGGTACTTTTACATTGCACTAACGTACCACTATTGGTGCATTTACTAAACATAAATTCTACAAATTAATATTAAACAACCTATGCGCATCTGTTATGCTGTAATATTCAATAACTTTTTTGCTGTGCCGAATTATAAGTTCCAACGCCTACGTTTGAACAATCGAAAATAACATATCAATAAATAAGTACATAAGAGGGATTCCAGATGGATAAATAGAAAAAAAAAAAATGTGTATAATTTGTATGCACCTGGAATTTTTATCATCCGACCTGGAAAAACCTGGAAAACTTAGGAAATGTTATTCCTTGGATTGAATAGACACTCTGTTACTGCACTGATACCACGTTCAGACTACAGAGGTATTGCATATTATAATAATTATCAACAAATAAAATGTCATCAAGATAGGCTTATAACATGTTATAACTTCTCAGTCTGGCCAGTGTTTTCATATAGGAAACCTATGATGAAAATGTATGATGCTCACATTAGTGAGCATTTCCAGGCCAAATTGCAAAACTGACTGAATTTCAGATTCTACCTTCTCCGATTTGCATGGAACTTTGCATAATGGTTTGCTGTGGTCAATTTTCAAACAACAAAATGGTGTATTCGCTATTTCTCAACCAATCCTAACTCCTTCCAGTCGAAAGTACGTCTGAGACAAAGGTAAAGGAAAAAAATATTCATTAACAGAAGACATATGCACGTCAAAAAATTCCAAGTAATTTTGTGTTAAATACACACTCTTCAATATTTTTTTTATCAAATGGGTTATAAAACATGCAACTTTTGGTCAAAGTTTTAAACCAAACTATTATGCATGGTTTCATATAAATCAGAAAAGGTCGCATCAGATAGGTTCGTCATTTGCCGTGAATTTTCCCTAGTGCCAAATCAGCAAATCTCGATTACTTTTTCAAAGGAACGGTTTGCCGATTTATACCGTGAAACCCCCACGACACTTCTTGAGCTTCTAGTAACTCTACGACCATCAGAAAAGCGCAATTAACTCGCCTAGACCTATTTTTTTAAACTCTTTATTTGTGATTTAGGTTAGCGACTGAAAGTCAATTTTTATTTGTTATATGCGACAGTTAGAAGATACTGAGAGGTTAGCACATATCATCGGCAAGAGACGTGCGTGTGAGAAAATTTGCGAAAAAATCTAAGGGCACCGGTGGGATCCGAACCCACAATTCCCATTCAGTACACGGGTGCATTGCCAATTATACAACGGTGGACCTATGGTCTACGGATGTATTTGGCTAATGACATATGAGTTTCGAATCCGTTTCCCTCCCTTAGTCTTTGTGCGCAAGCGTTCTCAATACACAACAATCGTCTATTACCGACGATATGTGCTTGTACCGCAACCACTCAGTATCGGTCGATGTGAACAAACACAACTCGTCTCTGTTCTACATCACACATGTTGGATACGGGATGCCCAATGCAGTACGAATAGAGCAATGAGCTGCTGGCCTCACCTCCGACCACCGGGCCATAGTGATGATTTATCATCAAATTAATTTTCGATTTAGGTTAGCGACTGAAAGTCAATTTTTATTTGTTATATGCGACAGTTAGAAGATACTGAGAGGTTAGCACATATCATCGGCAAGAGACGTGCGTGTGAGAAAATTTGCGAAAAAATCTGGTCCCACCGGTGCCCTTAGATTTTTTTCGCATATTTTCTCACACGCACGTCTCTTGCCGATGATATGTGCTAACCTCTCAGTATCTTCTAACTGTCGCATATAACTCTTTATTTGTTTCAAATTCAAATTAAATTACATTTCATTTTAACCTAGGTGCTCCAGTTACTACAGTAACTTACTTATAAATCTTATAAATCTAAGTGTCTTTACATTGTTGCTGCCTTGGCAATTCAGTATTTTAAACAGGTTGTTTATACCTGCATGTCAGTATTACAATTTAAATCTTAAAACTAAAAACTAACACTAAATCTTATCTAAGTATACAGGGAATTAATTGTTGCAATTGATTATTGCAACGATTTTCGCCTGAAATTATTAATTATTGTGTTGGACATTTGTTCTAAAGTCTCAACATTCGAAATTCTTTGTACCTCAATAGTACTGTACCAGGGAGGCAACTTCAAAATCATCTTCAGAACTTTGTTCTGAATCCTTTTAAGTGCTTTTTTCCTAGTCGTGAAACAACTAAACCATATTGGCACAGCGTAAAGCATGGCCGGTCTAAAAACTTGTTTAAATACTAGAAGTTTATTCGTCAGGCAAAGTTTAGATTTCCTGTTTATAAGAGGATACAAACATTTTTATAAATGTGTTACATTTAGCTTGAATGCCGTCAATGGGATTTTTAAAAGTTAATTGGTCAAGTACCAATCCAAGATATTTCACTTGGTTTGACCAGGAAATTGGAACTCAGTTCATAGTGACTATGTGACTACTAATAGGTTTCAAAAACGAAGCTCTAGGCTTATGTGAAAATATTATAAGTTGAGTTTTGGAAGCGTTGGGAGAAATCTTCCATTTTTGTAAATATGAAGAGAAAATATCTAAACTTTTCTGCCACACGAAGACTTATTCCTTTAGCGGAAATGCCTGTGTCAAAACAAAGAATTTGTGGCATACCTGAGGCAAATCAGGGAGGTCCGAAGTGAAAATGTTATACAATATAGGCCAAGAATACTACCTTGAAGAAGTCCTGCTCTAACAGGTAGTCGTACGGATTTGGAATTTTGATAATTTACCTGCAGAGTTCTGTCAGTTAAATAATTTTGAACTAATTTCATAATATAGAGTGAAAAATTAAACTTTTTCAATTAAGCAATCAAACATTCATGCCAAACACTGTCGAATGCTTTTTCTATGTCTAGAAGAGCAACTCCAGTTGAGTAGCCTTAAGATTTGTTTGTACGAATTAAATTGGTAACTCTTAAGAGTTGATGAGTAGTTGAATGCCCATGGCGAAATCCAAACTGCTCATATGCAAAAATTGAGTTGTATTGATGTGAAGCATTATTCTATTTAAAATTATGTTTTCAAAAAGTTTACTTATTGAAGAAAGCAAACTTATTGGACGGTAGCTAGAAGCTTCAGCTGGATTTTTATCTGACTTCAAAATTGGAACAACTTTTGATGTTTGAGTAATTTTTAACCGGGGTTCAGATTACCGGGGGTCCAATGTTCCCTTACCTGATAGTGGTGTTAGTATGCGTGGGCGAGTTACCAGTTACACCAAACCGATGATCAAATGCATTGTTTACCAAATCAGACACGTCCCTTTGAAGTAGTAATCGAGAATTACCTTTTGATATTGGTGCCTCGAAACCAGCTCAATTATAACCGGAAATGGGATTGGTTAAACTATTAAACCCTCTCTAGTATTTTTAGAACCAAACTCAGGACTTCAATGCAATCATTTGTTTAATTTCGCGTTTGATCGGTAAGCTTAATAAGTCACAACCACCACTCAAGCCACGTCCTGTCCCACAATTGCCATCCGTTTTTTTTTCTCCCCGAAATCACCATCTCTTTGATGATGAGCCCCGATAATACCTCATTAAGGTGAACCTCATTAATCGAGAACTGTAGGTACCTCACCCCGGCCGCTGGTTGCATCACCACCATCCATCCCAATCAACCAACATCTTCACAGCCGCACAGAAGAGCGCTAATAATGATTAATACAGCTGATTCTGTTGCCCTGCGGCGAAACCATCCATGTCCCCACCCCTCTTCGGTCACACGGGTCTCTCGCTCTCTCTCTCTATCTGCTCTAATCCCTCGGTAATTACATCACGGTCAATTGTATCGAATTTTTAATTTACGTTCCATCAGTAATTCCTTCTTCTTGTACCTTCCTACGTTCCTCGGGTTTATGTTATGTCGTTATAGCCGGGACTCGGAATCCCTTCTTCTGTATGCTCCGAAGCTGTATTTAAGAAGTGCATTTCGCTCACTACTACAGAGACAGCTTGCACCGAACAACCGACTGCATATTGTTTGGAAGCATCCTGTTTGGGAATCTAGTCCGAAGTGCGCTCACCAATACACGGCGAGTGGGGTGATTGAGGACTGTTTTGCCGGCTGCTCCTGAACCGTACCGTGTGTTGTGATCAGTGAGATTTTGTTTCTCACAGATAAGTCACAGTGGTGAGTGGCGAGAGAGGCTCATTGCTCATTGGACAGTGATGAAGGAAGCGAGAGCGATGCGGAGAATTCGCAATGTTGACGACTAGATGAGAGCGAGGTTGCTTGACTGTGTGTGGGAGCATAGCTCTCGGTCGGGTCCATGTTGTTCGACGCGCATAACACACTGTCTGCTACTGCTGGGGGGTGTCGAGTGTATGCGAACTCGTGGTTGCTTTCATTGCTCAACATCAACGTCCAGCGGAAGCATCGAACTTCAATTGGGGAGATCTGCAAACTTGTATTCGAAGCTGGTACGACGTGTATACGTGTTTCTCGTACCGTAGCATAACAATCACTCGGGGGAAGCCCAACCAATAATAGTACGCTTGGTCGATCGGTCGGTAGCAAACCGTTAGGACGGAACACACGAAACGTGCAACTCATAAATTGGTTTATTATCGTGTGCAAACAATAAAGCGATAAATTTATAAAAGTATTAAATCATAAAACGGTAATTAATTTAATTAAACTTTTCGATAGCAGTTGTTCCTCCTTTTCTCGCTATGAGTCGGAGTTAGGCTTCTGGAATGTTGATTCCGTGCCCGTCGTCTAGACCAAAATCTGCACAGTCTATCGGCACCTTGGGAAACTAATTATTTTTTATCTTTCTCTGTCTCTTTTTCCAACAGGGTAGCGAAGAAAAAAGTTACACTTCAACTCTGCCGCGGAAGCTGATCCAATCAAAACCGTGGGGGAATAGGAGAAGAGACAGTAGCCAGTGGCAATTGTCACCGAGATCATAAAAAAGCAGAACCAAGCGCTGAAAAGTTGTCCCCCGGTTCGTTTACTCGTGGCGGAGATCGTTAAAGAGAAATAATAGTACTCCCTCCGATTGAGGAAGGACAGTGAGTTCGGTGGCGGAAGAATAAGAAGAAGTTTCTAGTGAAAATATTTATATGATTTTAATGAGAATCAAGATAAGAAATAATAGTTGGAAAATAATAAATAAAGGCAAACATTAGCTATCGGGCCGGGGCCGTCAGCCTTCCCCTAGACTCCTGTTGTTCCTTGTAGCTGTTGTCGTACAGTGATTCCCAAGTGAAGTGACTGAAGTGAGTGGGTTCAAGAATGGTCGCACATTTGCACCGCCGTCGATTTCGTAGATGTTGTTGTTGTGGTTGGTAGTGAAGTTCGACGAAAGACAGTCTCGCTTCCCCCCTCAGCATCTGAGTGTTACGCGCGCTGAACCCGTCGACGACGCCAGAAAGTGTTTGTGTTGTCACCTACCGACAGACCGTCCGTCCGTCCGTCTCCATCTTCGGGCCGGCACCTGCAGGCCGCCCAAAAGGCACCCGTCGAACCGGCAGCAGACCGCGCGCGCAAATTGCTGAAATGAAATATATTTCGCGAAAATTGAAATTTATTTAGATATAGATAAAAAGAAGTGCGCGACGCGGAGGGCAAAGCGAAAAAATAGAAAATTATTTATAAATAATAGCCGCGTGAAAATAACAGCCAGAAGCGGCAGAAAAACCAAACTCCCCACGTACAGAAAGGGGGATCCAAAGCGTTATTGTGTTTTAGAAAGAGCGAGAGAGAACGAATAAAAAAAAAAAAAACGAGGAAGAAAAATAGTGGCGGAAAAATCTATCAATTTTATCAGGCTTCCGAGCGCTTCCTTCAATCACCCTTATCCCTCTCGCCTAGCATAGCCAATACAATCAATAAAATAACGAGCATTTCGGCGCGTCCGCATTTGCGAAATAAATAAAAAAAAACGGTGGATCCAAGTGATTGAAAAATTGTGCAACGTCGAACCTAGCCAAACGCAAAAGTGGCGACGAGGAACGTGTCCCCCTAAATCAGAGTTGGTGCATAATCAGTAGTAGTAGTGTTAGACGGGCGTTACAAAGAAATTACACAGGCAGTACCACCGCAGAAAAGAAGAACCACCAAAACCAGTTTTCGTTCGTTTAGTGCGAGCGTTCATTTTTTTTCATAATTGTGTTGCGGTCTAGAACCGGCAGCGTCGTGAAGAACCGACCAAAAAAAGCCGTCAAGCTGGCCGCGTCAATAGCAATGAACCCACACTACCATCCGTACTCGGATCTGGGCTCGTCCCCGCACTCGCCCAGTCCGGACAACAACAACTACCCGCAGCTGACGCCGCACCACAATGGCCACGGTGGAGGCGGCGGTGGCGGGCCCGGCAATCCGATGGGGGTCAGCCAGATGGACAGCCAGGCGGCGGGATTCCACGGCATGGGCAACGGAGGCCCCGGTGGCGGTCCCGGTGGACCGGTCAAACACTGCGGGGGCTGTGGAGGTGAGTGGAACCAACCAGCGAAGTGATTTGTGTGTGAATATGTAGTTAGGGCAAAAACGAGTTCAATGTGCCACCGCAAAATACGTGGAACGAAGAGTTATGAAACTATTCCATGGCATGTAGAACGCGGTGTTCCAAAAAAAATACTAGTTATAAGGTGCTTTTGTGACGACTTGTTGGGTAGAATTGGACCGAAGTTGTTATTGGGAATCTTGAAGGGAAACAATCAACGAGTAAAGCATCTAGCATACAGATCGTTACGTTTCAATCTGCAATTTGTATGTTGCATAACGTTTTAACTTTAAGTTTTTTGGTAATGTTTATGCAGTATTAAAATTGTAAATTTCAATCGTCTCGTAAAATATTTCTAGTGTAGTTTTATGTTAAATCAACGAACTTGTTAACAAGATTGTAGAGTAAAGTGGAGCAAAAGTACCGAAATGATAGACAAGTGATTATGAGTAGGAACACAAACTTACCTGAAATTGTGTGTATTCTTGTGTATTTTGAATATTCCACCTAGAAGTTATCAACATTGGATTGATAAATTTTAGATTTTTGCATTTTGATATATAAAAAAAAAATCGAAGCGGTAGTATGACATGATGCAAGAAGATTGTAACCTAAGTGTTCCAGTATTATGAGTCTATATCAGTCCTGCCCAACCTTTCTATAATTACTTTTTCAAACGGCTGTGTCTATGCTCGATGAACATGGGCTAAAATTAATAATGATGAATATTGAATAGATCCAGAGACCACGTCCGCAGGCTATTTTATTGTATGTATCTGCAGACGTAACATATGAGAGACTCTTTTCATTATTTGAGTGAGTCAAGAGTAGTTTAAAATGGTGGATAAATCCATTCTCGAGTTATAGAGTGACATATGAACACCATTTCATTTTCATTTATAGAGAGATGTCAGATTGGAACTATTTTGTGCTAATTTCCACTGCTTAAACATAACGAACTTTCAAAACTTGAAGAAAGAACAGATCAGTGCATACAAATAATATATGCCTAAAGATGACGAAGGTTCAATTTGGGTTTGTTATTGATTTAGAAAGCATTGTTTCAATTAAAATAAACATTTGTGAAACATTCAGTAAAATGCGCACTCTTGCCCCATCAGTGGCAAATGTACGCACTCTGAACCCATTTACTAAATCGAACGTTTTAGAAAAGAATGTTGCCAAATAGTCAAGGAATCGACTCACGGTTATAAACTAAAATTTGATGCTACGGTGACAAATATACGTGGATTTTCAAACTAAGCGCGTATTCATAATCCACTTTACTCTACATACAAAATTGCTGATACATGCGATATTTTGTCTAAATTTACACGAACTATCGTTTAAAATTCCCCCAAATTAAGCTACGGGTGCGATATATATTGCAAAAAATTACATAAATTTTTCGAACAGTGCTTCACTTGTTCAATGTTAACTGTATAAACCATGGCATTTTGACGAAAGTATAAAATATAGTACCGTAAACCGGCGCCAAATTGATCACGATTTTCCGTAATATGTGAATATTTTCTTTGCTTGTAGATTATTTTCAATTAATTTATTTTTTAAACCAGTACTGGTATATATGTAATAAAACCTAGTAGCTTGATTTGTTGAATTATTAACGTAAAATCTAGTTTGAATAATTATTGTTCTAAAATTTGAAAATACTTCTTTGGGGTGAAATTGATTTATATAACTTATTCCAACAGTTGTGGCTTTTATTTTATTATCATTTTGGCTATCATGTGACTGACTGTGAGTTGATGTGATTACAGCTCATACATATCATTAAATTGTTTGAAAATATGTTTATTATCAACTATATATGTGATATCAAAAAATAAGCTAAAATTAATGTAGAATTATCAGTGATTTTAAAACAAACTTTATGAAAAATTTTGGTAAACCGTGCCTTTAAATCACCTCTCAATATTAAATCTTCAAATTATTTTCAGAAGTTTGTTCGATCAATTTTTGCCCAGTGATCAATTTACCCACGGTCTATGATATGTTATTCGTAAATGCCCCTTTTCATAGCTTATCAAATTAGTAAGAAGTATATATTCGATTATCTATGATTATCCTATGAATAATCATAACAATAGATAGGAATAGTTTTGAAAGTCTTGAAGCACATAATGTTTACTTGGCCAATTTTTCTTCTCTCCCATATATCTCCGGATGTGGACTACGTAAAAAAAACTGGAATATCAGGGAATTCATTTTTGAACATGGAAAATCAGGAAATCTCAGGGAATTTCATTAAAATTTGGGGAAATATTTCATTTCACATAAACTTATCAATAAGTATGACTAGGGTTTTCAAATTTTCCGGCAACCAACTTTCCGGGAATCGGGAAATGAAAAAAAAAAAATATTTCCCTGGATTTTCCAGGATTCTGGGAATGAGGAAAACAATGCTTAAAAATATAGATAAAAGTAGAAAAGGTGGTTTTCCTTAACAATATACTGCATATTTAAATATTGCGGCGCTCAAATTGTTCACTAAACAAAAAAAACATTTTCAATTTGAACGGAAATACGCGTTCAGTTTCGTTGCAACACATTGTAGATAGGGAGAAAACACATTTACTGTAAGACCCTGTAAGTGTACAGGGACGCTAGTCAGCTCTGTCTTGAAATCATAAAATAATTACCAAATATTCTTTTTCAAATAGCGTAAGCTCTTTCTGCATTACTTTGCATATATTGCTGAAGCATTAGAGAAGTATTGAATAGCAGATTGAAGTTGTAGTAGTAGGTTTAATATTGACCATTTGTCTGTACCTTGTGGTCATTTTCATCTGATGGTACTTTGCCAGACTAGAACTTTTTTGTTCGATATGAGTTTGACATATTTTTTCGTGATAAGGTGTGCTCTTGGAATTTTAATACCTTGAAATCTGCTCCTAAATATTTGTATAAATGTATTATCTCTCCATAAATGTTTCTTGAAAAAATTATTATTTTATACCCTGGGGTCAATTTGAACCCAATCTCAGTTTAGTGTATCCCAGTGGTGTTTCAATGGATTATTTCAATTTCAAATGTTTTGCATAGTTAATTTAGTGCATTGCACCAAAAACAGTTTGCGATCTTGTATGCTTGAACATCTTTGCTGAAGGCAGTAACAACCTACGGTTATCACTGAGATACAGCATTTTTAATTTGTGTCCAAATTTACCCCTGGATACACTGAATTTTCAGCATAGTTGTCCCATTCGTTAAAACAGCAAGCTGAGAAAAACGCAGTTCAAGAATTTTTTTTCTCCGTGGGCTCTTATAGATAGGGCAACATAATTTTGGTATTTTTCGTAACATTTTCTGAACAAAGTAGGACATTTTTGGTGTACATTGTAAAGTGATAGATTCCAATGTATAACTAATTTTCGCCAAAAATGCCAATGTAACTGTTATGCCGCACAGCGCAGTACAGACAACGTAAATTTTTCAATAAAACTGATGCAAGACACATATTTTTAAGTATTTAGGAACAGAATTCATTTTAGGCATACACACTTAGAAATTTTCGCCGACTTCGGTAATTTTTACCGAAATCTGAACAGCTGAACTTTTCGGTAAAATTTATGCAATTCAATTCAATTGCTTTTCACCTACTTTGAAACTAAATCTCCACTAAAATGACAAGATTTGGTCATTTAAACAAGGTTGAACATGTTTCGATATTATTTTCAAATTCAATAGCCTTTCAAATTAAGATAGTTTTACCGAACGTTCAACTGTTCTGATTTCGGTAAAATTTACCGAACACGAAAACAAAATCTTAGTGTGTAGCATTTGATAACGGCACAAAAGCATTTGTAAACAAACTTTCTAAGGCCCTTTACACGCGAACCAAAGTACACCCACGCAAACCAACAACGTAATCGGATAGGGGCAACTATAACCTTTCCGAAAGTGGTATTGGTTTGCGTGGGCGTACTTTGGTTCGCGTGTAAAGGGTCTTAGAAAGTTTGTTTACAAATGCTTTTGTGCCTTTATCAAATGTTAGGCCTGATTTAGTATTAAAGATTCCAGACAAATTTATCACCAAATTAAAAAAAAACTGGAATGTTAAATTAACGATTGTGCTACATTACCCTGAACGCCATCACCCCGAATCCCATCACCCTGAATGTGAAAAGAACGAGCAGCAATCAAAAGAAGGCAGAAGCTCATTCGGGGAAGTGGCCATGTGGGGTAATGTAGTACATATATTATATTCTATACAGGGCTGCTCACTAGATTTTAATTCTTCTGGAAGCAAACCACCATAATCCGTTCAAGTAAGATTAATTTATTATGTATTTGATCTGGTAGTTGACGTCTAAGTGTCTTGAAAGCATACAGGAAAAGGTAGGATGTCGATCAACCTTCTGAAATTACAATTAAAATTATATTTTCACTGTCGTAGTCAACATAAATCACAAGCAAATGATTAATTTCAGCGAAGGAAATGAAGTTCAGTGAAAACGAAAGCAATGAATATATTAATTTCCTGAACGGCGCCGGTGATGTAGTGGTAAGCGTGATTATCTCTCACCCCAGCAGGCCTGGGTTCAATCCCAGTCGGCGCCGCCGGGATGTTCTGAGGCATAACATCTCTGATCACGCCTTCCTTCGGATGGGAAGTAAAGCCGTTGGTCCCCGGTTCATGAGTTGATGGGTCGATAGGTAGGGTCCAGGTGTGGGAGCTGCCTTCCTGGCACGTCGGTAGCATTGGTACTCAGCACGGAAAACAAGATCGACGGAAAAAACAAACCAGAGGAAAAAAAAAATTAATTTCCTGGGAAATTCGTAAATCTCAGGAAATGCAAAATCGTTACCGGGAATGCAAACCCTAAGTATGACTGATTTCGCTAGTTACAACCAACTTAACTACTGGGTGTAGTTTAAGGGTGGTTTTCCATTTAAAATTTTAATTAGAGTTGCTAATAGAGTTGGTTGCTCAATGCTTAACGTAGCAGTTTTGCAATCTGACCAAGATTACTCAAATAAAAGGGTATTTTGATGATTTTGGGCTTAATATAAAATCAGCTCCCACTGGGTGTTTGCACATTTCTGAGTTGAACTGAGATCCATTTCCGTAGATACTACAAATTGTTAGTTGTTGCAACATTTAACCTCCAAATGGGTATATGGGTACGTCTCTTAATAAATGTTACCCCTACTTACACATGTCACAATTTTACCGACGAGTAGATTGCACTGTCGATCTAGCTTTGTCCAACAAAAATCAGTCCGTTGAGCGCATTGGAGTGCCTTGATCATTACGGATGATTTTTTTTAATGAATACTTGTCGTTCTTGTTCCTTATTGTGTTCTTAAAAGTACACTGAAGTCTTTTTTACGCGGTTTTTTTTTTCACACGTGCCGCTGAGTCGCAATTTACGCGGTACGTTTTTAACGATTTCTCGGCAACGATACAACCTATCGACTTGATTTCAATCACATTATCCGTTTCAAGCTATAGGTAATCGAATGGCATACTTTTAAAAATCACAATTTTTGGTGTAAATTACTGCATCCATCTTTTTTGTTTTGGTAAACTAAGGAATATAATCCTTTAAAACTAAACAATATAACATAAATTCAAATTCTGCTATGGGTGCATGTCTTCCCGCGCAAGGTTGCTCTTGACCCAGGGCATCTGAGAATGGTGGTAGAACGTTAATTTTTAATTTAATTTAAAAAAATCATAAATTCAGTAAATTTTATTGTATTAATGCGTATGTTCTCGTACATACATGAAAGACCTACGGTAGACAATGATTGACTGTACTAATTGCAATTATTACATTTAAAAATGATGTCATCCTTAGCTTGGCGATCTTGCCCCGTCCACCCCTAAATTTATTGTGTATTTATCATTCTTTCTTGATTATTTTTTTTCATTTCGAATCAATTGAATTTTCGATAGTGACGTGTTTTGTTGATCGCAGTGAAAATTAACATGATTATGCTTAGGCTAATTACTGATGCGCTTTCAAGTTTATTACAGGTTGCTAGATATACCACATCAACTCTAGCTTTAAACATAATTTGAGGCCGTTGAGAACGTTTTTCATATTCTTTATGTTTCTCGTCTGTTTCGTTCTAATACTGTCAGTTCCGAGTCTATTAGCAAATTGATAGAATCATACTGGTTGAGTTATCTTTTAGTATAAGTGAAAGTCGCCATACTTTCTGATCCTAATGTACACCAAAGTGGATTACTCTGCTAGAGGTAATCCCGCAGAATAGGTTTCACTTATAAATAAATATTAAGAATGATTTTTTTCAAAGTTCTGTATGATATTCTATTATAAATATAGCGCTTTATAACATTCAAAATTATATCTATATATTTTTTTTTAATTATTACTGGTCTGCGCGTGGGTAATTACGGGGATTATATTTGACGCAGCGAATTTCTTTAGTGTAAAATGCTTAGTATTTAAAATCTCAACATTGGATTGTAGGTACTTCATTTTATGAACCTTTTAATAAGTTATACAGAAATCTCACCACAAGCATCAAAATTTAACGGGGCTCAATAAACTGCAGTTGTTTGAAAAGCTTATAAGACTAGCGTTGATTTGAATTCTTCTGACAAATTTATCAGATTTTAAAATTCTTTTAGGATTCAAATTGTGCAAAATCCTTCTTGTTTTAATTTTTGTTAGGTAAACCGGTTTATGTTTCTTATCATGAAAAATTTGTAAAATAAAATCATATAAAATATTAAATAATACAATACTCTCTAACAAAAGTTCAATTGTTGGCCACAAACATGATTTATAAAAACTGGAAATGTTCTAACTTTTGACCAGGGAGACCGATGACCGATTAAAATGTAATGTCAGTTGCCACCCTGTATAGAATTACTTTTAACTGGATTAATTATGATGATCTCTAATAATACACATTTTTATTTCAAAAAATGTAAGAAAACGGGTTTGAATCTTTTGAAATTGAAAGAATAGGTTCACAGAATTAAGAAAAGGAGACCGGTGCAAATATAGTACAAGCAAAGGTTTGATTATAATTATATTACTATTCTTCGATGTGCAGTAATGTCCCAAGTAATCTTTTTGATTAATAATTAGAAAAGTTTGTTGCTCTGTTAATGTTTTTCAGATTTCTACATCCTGAAAAAAAAAAGTTTTTGGTATTGATCTTTAAAGGTAAACTGAACGGAAACAACTGAAAAGTGTTGAGGGAATTTATATCTGTAACTGTAACCAGTTCGTTTTTTTTCTAATCTGGTTAAATGGTATACCTTTTTTTTTTTTTTGTTAATTACTTTATTTGTACAGGCTCAATCGAATAAAGTTTACAGAGCCAAGTTATCATTTTCTTTATACATTATAAATGTCTTAAATCTAAAATTAAAGGATTGGAACCGATTACTCGCGGTCTTCTCGAGGTTAGTGGATGACAATTGTTTGGATCGGGAGAGGGAAAAGGTGATTTGGAATATGATTTATGATTCAAAAATTTCACTATTTCTAAAACATATACTTAATCCTATCGACGTTATATCAACTCTGTAATTATACAATTATTACAGAAACAAATCTACAAAAAAAAATACACACACATACAAAACACAAACTAAACACAAGGTTAATCAAACTTACAATCTATGGTTAATATTCTTCAAGAAAACATATATGAGTTGCATAAACTCCAGATCGCGTCTAGCCAAAATATCCCGAACTGGAACATTAGGTTGTCTACCTCGAGCCCGAAGGGAATCGTACAACTCGGATCTGACTCCACGGTGCTCAGCACATGACCAAATAATGTGATCTGCGTCCTGGTAATCTTGTCCACATTCACAGAGATTACTGTCCCCCAGCTCAACACGGAACAAGTGAGCGTTTAACGAGTAGTGATTGGACATGAGGCGAGACATCATACGAATGAAGTCTCGACCCACATCCAACCCCTTGAACCAAGGACACTTCGACACCTTAGGGATGATTGAATATAACCATCGTCCTAAACTCCCTTCACTCCATTTATTTTGCCAGCTGGCGAGGGACTGTTGACGATAAATGAAGAAAAATTCGTCGTAGGCGATTTGTCGATCGTAAATATCGCCTTCCATAGCGCCCACCTTTGCAAGCGAGTCCGCCTTCTCATTGCCCGGAATCGAGCAATGAGATGGGACCCATGCAAAGGTGATGACAAAAGATCTTAAAGATAAAGCACTTAGAAGCTCTCGTATTTTCATGAGAAAATACGAGGAGTGCTTTACCGGCCTCATGGAGCGAATAGCCTGACAGAACTGAGACTATCCGTAAAAATAAAATAATGATCTGGTGCAAGTGAGGCGATCGTTTCTAGCGTATAATGTATTGCCGCCAGTTCCGAAACATATACGGAACAAGGAGCATGAAGCATTAGAGAGGCGCTATGAAATTCGTTATAAATACCAAAACCAGCGGACGCCTCTATTAGTGATCCATCTGTGAAGAACGATCTTGCGGAATCAACTTGGCCAAACTTTGCAGCGTAAATTGACGGAACAATCATGGAACGATGATATTCTGGGATTCCACGAATCTCCCGCGTCATATATAAATCAAAACTAACTGAATTGCCGAAGTCGGACAAGCATACACGATGAGGATTATGCTGTGAAGGGCTGACATCCAGTGTTATGTACACGTAGTACAATGTCATAAAACGAGTTTGAGGGTTTAGCTCAAGAAGCTTCTCAAAGTTTGCAATCACCAGTGGGTTCATAATTTCACAACGGGTGAGGAGCCTGAGGGATAATTCCGAAAACCGATCAGAGAGTGGCAACATGCCCGCTAACACTTCGAGACTCATCGTATGAGTCGAGTGCATGCATCCTAACGCGATACGAAGACAGCGATACTGGATCCGTTCCAGTTTGATGATGTGAGTTTTAGCCGCCGACTGGAAGCAAAAACTACCGTACTCTAAAACCGATAAAATCGTTGTCCGGTACAACGTTAGAAGATCTTGCGGATGAGCTCCCCACCACGTTTCGGTAATTGTTCGGAGAAAATTGATCCTTTGTTGGCATTTTCGTCTCAGATACTCAATGTGGGATCTCCAGGTGCATTTGGAATCGAACCAGACCCCAAGATATTTGAAAGACATGGAATGAGTGATCGGCTTACCCAAAAGTTGAAGCTTCGGTTGTGCTGGGCTATGCTTCCTAGAAAAAACGACCAACTCAGTTTTCTCCGTGGAGAATTCGATACCTAGCTGGATAGCCCAAGTAGACAAATTGTCTAAGGTATCCTGTAAGGGTCCTTGCAGGTCGGCCTCTCTGGGTCCTGTCATAGACACTACTCCGTCATCTGCAAGTTGTCTCAACGTGCAGTTGTCCCTTAGACAATTGTCAATTTCTCTGACGTAGAAATTATACAGAAGGGGGCTTAAACATGAGCCCTGGGGGAGGCCCATGTAGCTAAATCGTGAAGCTGTAGAGTTTCCATGAGAAAAGCTCATATGTTTTTCTGACAGCAAATTGTACAAAAAGTTATTAACTAATGGAGAAAGGCCACAAGCGTGGAGTTTGTCTGAAAGGACTTCAACCGATACTGAATCAAAAGCCCCCTTAATATCCAAGAAGACAGAAGCCATTTGCTCTTTATTAGCAAAAGCCAACTGAATTTCTGTGGAAAGCAACGCGAGACAGTCGTTCGTTCCCTTGCCCCTACGGAAACCAAATTGAGTATCTGAGAGTAGGTGGTTCAACTCAACCCATTTGTCCAGGCGAAAAAGGATCATTTTCTCCAACAATTTTCGAATACACGATAACATCGCAATGGGACGATACGAGTTGTGATCTGACGCGGGTTTTCCAGGCTTTTTAATGGCTATAACTCTCACTTGCCTCCAATCATCCGGAACAATATTGAGCTCTAGGAACTGACAAAACAAGTTCAACATGCGCCTCTTAGCGACGTCTGGGAGGTTCTTCAACAAATTGAACTTGATTCTATCAGCCCCCGGAGCCGAATTGCCACACGAAAGGAGCGCGAGTGAGAGCTCCAAATGGTATACTTACCGAGAATATTATTTTGCTGCCATTTAACAAGAACATGACACTTAGAATAGGATTATCATCCATCGGCGTTGGTTTAGTTAGGATGCTTTAAACTTGGCACGCCTTGGAACACTGCTCAAATCCCATGTTAGGCTTATTTTATTGTTTAAATTATACTGCCTATAATCCCATATCAGTCCCATATGGAAAAAGTAGGCATAGAAGTTAAGAAGTTCAATTTCCATGTAAATATTTAAAAAATCATAGTGAATTAATGAATAATCTTGTCAAGCTCAAATCAGTTGCCATGAAGCTTGCATGTTTTGTTCTGTCAGCGAAAAAAATGGCGATTAAAAAAGCAAAACTCTAACCTGACTTCTGGACGATTGAATTTCAGGATGGGACTGATATGCGATTACTTTACATTATGGGACAAACTTGATGTTATTTTCACATTTTATCACCGTATATTTATCACATAATATGAAAGAAGATGCCAATTGATAGTGGATAGCGTTATTATCTTTGAAATTACGATAATCCATATGGGACTAAACTGCGATTATAGGCAGTATAGTATTTACCATTGATTGGTTATTATGATGTTTTCTAAAACTTTGTATTAGCCCCGATGACATTTTCGGTTTTATCATAGCTTTGAAGAGGTTTATAATGCTTAGAGTGGAGTTGAAGGCCATAATAAAACCATAAATGTTGCAGGGTAGGACAACTGTTTATACTCTCTGGGGGTTCTCTGTGTTTATACTCTTTAGTATGACTATTATTGCCCTGGAAAGAACCTTTTGACGTGAATTCTAGTTCGAAAATGTTCAGAAATTTGACTCTTTTGGAAAATATTGGTGGCCCTGAAAAGGGCCGATAGTAGCCTAAAGCCTTTGGAGGATTATGATGACGTGTAGGCAGCTGGATCTGAGGCGAATGCCACTTCGACCTGTTTCGTCTACTAACGACTCTCTGATGAAAGTGTTGGGGAAGCAGCAATGCTACATCGACATGTGTTGTCTAGAAACGATTATCTGATGACTGTGTAGGAGAAGCAAAATATACGTAATTAGTGGATTTGTTAGTTATTCCGATGCTTTTGGACAATGTTTAATTTTTACCACTTTGTCAATAGTTCTTTGTTGAAAATCAACAATCAAAAGCATATCGATGCGTGGAAATATTTCTGATCGATTGGTGGTATAATTATTGAAATTGGTCCAGGGGCAGCTGAGTTATTGACGTTCAAAATCTTTCATAATTTCGTTACATGTTTCATTTTCGGTTTGCACAAAGTGTACCCTCATATAGAAATCCCAGACGTATTCCTACTTTAAAATAAAAACCAGGAAAACCCGGGAAATAGCCGTGAATTCAATTGGATCATCAAAATATATTTTATACCTATATTAATCGATTGGAATTCTTATTTTTTTTTCTTAGTATGGAATTAGAAAAAATAAGTCTGACATATCAACAAATTAACAATGTCTCAGATTTTCGAAAATTTGTCAAGTCAAGGACCGTGAAAATTTTCCTGAATAGTTTCAGTGAGAATCTTTAACAATGTCTTATCTTTAGAAACGTGATTTTTTGTTAACTTTGCAATCTTGAAAGTTTTTGGATGACATTATGATCTGGCATTTTAAATATCTAGATAGAGCTGGAATTAGGGCGTAACAGCCTTAGTAAACAATGACTTCTCTCGTTGATTTCTAGGAATTCAAGGCACGCCTACACAAACCAACAAATCCATCGAGTAGGAGAAGTCTTCCCCTACTCGATGGTGATGTCGATTTGGCCATGACTTTCGAGAAATCATCGAGAGAAGTCATTGTTTACAAAAGCTGTTACGCCCTAATTCCAGCTCTATCCAGATATATACAGTTAATTTTAAAATCACTCTATTTGCAACACGTCAATGTAGATTTGCAATTGTTATTTGAGCTAGTATCAACGTAATTATTGAAATTTTCTCTTTTAGGACTATTTTCCTCAATTGTAACTTAAAGATCGCCAATGGATACTTTTAAAATGATTTATTTTAATCTGGAATTTTTTTCCTGGAAAAACCCGGAATTCTTCGCGTATTTTACCTTTACTTTTGGAATTTTCAATTTCTCTTACTAAATAATTTGAATATTTTTCATAGATTTTATACTCGATCGAATCACAGAATATCACAGATTTTTAAACAAATATGAACCCATCCAAAAGATGTTTTCAGGGTCATGGAATTAGATTAGAATTTCTAAGGAACTCATTCCAAGGGAGTTGTGCGAAGAACATGTGAAAAACATCAAGAGAAATCTGCTTTCAAGGTAGTTCTGAGCTACTTAAGACGACATGTGAAACCTAAGGAGATGCCAAGATAGTTCTGAGTAGAATTCCAGTGAAATTATTAATAGGTTTTTAAGGAAACTTTAACGTTAATTCATAGGAATTAATTATATTAATTCCTAAGAAATTTTAAAAGAGAATTCGAATTGAGGATTGCTTTACGATGATTTTCAGGAGAACTACAAGACAATTCAAATGGAAATTCTGAGGATAATTTCTAGGAGAACAATAATACGGAACATTATCCCATGGGAATTTTCGGATAATACTTAATAATTAATAATAAAAGAGATTAATTTCATGAGAACTTGGAACTCCAACTTGGAGTTTCACCATAATTCTTAGGAAAGTTTTGAGGTTATTCCAAGCAAAATTGCAAAGGAATTAAATTCCGAATGCCGAGAATATTTAATTTAACCAAATTTTGAGAAAAACTTCAAATAAATTCCGAAAAAAAAGAAAACTTCATCATGACAATTTTTAGGGAAAAATGAGTTTCAAGAATAAATATTATAGTGGGGAATTTCACTTTAATGCTGAGGCGAACTCCAAGTGATTTTTTTTTCAAAAGTACTTTCGGGGAACTGCTGGGAAATACACTGCAAAATTATTATTAATATAAAGAGCATATCAGAGTGAATTCAGAGAGTGTTCTGCTAAAAATTTTCAAGAGTATTATGGAGCAAATTAAAAGGGGATTCCATTTTATCACAGAATATAGAAAATTTATCCACGCCTGGGATACTGAATTAACGTCAGGCGTTCAGAGGATTTTCCAGGTTTAAGCTCTCATACATCTCGCTGTTACACTTTTCAGACTATTGTTCTATCTCACTGATTCACATTCCAGAAATTTCTAGCCCCATAAGCTTGAACAGATTTTTTAGACCAGGCATGATCATAGAATTTATTCTCAATTGAAGTCACAGAATCTTGTTTTTTGTTTTCTCACATTTGGATCTTCAATTTCAGTGTAAGAAATCTTGAAAAATTTGCTATGTCTGATTTAACTAAATTATTCTTTGGAAATTATGTCCAGAACCAAAATGTCTTCTGAGTTGTTTTGAGGATTCCCCTCAATAAGCTTATGATTTCTCCGCTATTCTCCATAACAGTCTTTGAATTATGGCCTCCAGAAAATTTTAGAAATTTACTCCATGTTTATTTTCGTATTCTTAACACTCCCAACACGATGCCTGCGGTAAAATGTGTAACGGCAAACTTGCATTGTTTGAAAAATCATGGCTCAGCCATTTATTTATGAATTTCAAATCTATTCGTATTTAAAACTACATAGGGAAAATGGATCTAATGTTGGCCTATGGACCTAACATTGGGCCCATCGCTTAAAATCAGCTATTTATTAATTTTATCTAGACGAACGCATCATTGGGATAGTACTAATGGATACTTTTGGTCGCTATTGAAAATTTAGTCGATTGCTAAATTTATGTATGGGCCCAAATTAGGGGTATTTAGGCCGACATTTCATCCATTTCCCCTACTTTAAAGATTTATTCGGTTTCAGTTATGCATTTTATCGAAGGCTTCGTGTTCCAAGTGTTAATGATTCTTGCGAGAATTAAACTGAATTTCTCTTCATGAATTTCTTCAAAATTCCCTTGAAATATTCAAGGAAATTATTTGGTATGTCCTTTAGAAATTAGAGAGTATAATATAAAAAAAATCTCTGGATTTAACCTCGTAATTCTATGGCAATTTTTCGCAAAACCCAGTTGAAAGCCTTCTCCGAATGTCCTTGAGAGAATCTCTTGGAGTTTTCTTGAGATCCTCTTTGGAAAGCCTTCGAACCTTTCTAAGGATTCCCTTGTAAGTTTCTTTATGATCTCCTTAAACTCGGAAAATTAAGAGGACATTTGGAAATATGCTCAAAATTCCCTGTTATTTCTACTCTTAGAAGCTCTCTCTTAAATTCATTCAAATTCCTTTAAAATTATCTTTAAATATGCTAGAAAATCTGCATAAAGTGTTTTTTAGCTTATTCAGAAGTACTTTGCTTCGAATTTATTTTATTCTGTACATCGGGATTGTGATTCCATAGCAGTCATTCATCCCTGTTAATTGGAGTTATTATCGATATTCCCTTGCAACTGCCCTCAGAATTCTCGTTTATATTTCCAGCCGTATTTGATCATTATGAGTAGTGTCAGGATTTTCATACCCTGTGTGTAATAGTATATCACAATTATATTTGTAGTTGGGTTCACTTGAGTTCTGTTTAGTAGTCCTTTTAAATGACTCCTGAAATTCCTTCAAATTTATTTTAGAATTCGCTGGAATTCTACTCATAATCCTCAGAATAGTCTCTTCAGAACTACTAAGCATATTATTGAAATATTCTGCAAAATAACCTGAAATTTTTATATTTCAATTTAATTTCTTAAGAACTCAAAACTCATTTGACATTCTCTTTTGGAAATTTTCTAAATAGTCTTTCATAGTGTCTGAATTCTTAAGTTCTGTCCAAGTCCAAGAGTCATGATTTTTTTTTTAAATATGAGATGTTTAAAATAACGCCATGCTTAAAATTTCAATTAGTCAAGAATGTGAAAAACTAGCTTTACATCTAAATCAAAATAACTTCGTAGTCCTAGATCTCAATTATTATTCCGTACATAAGGATTTCTAAGTTCACTTTAAAACATGCAGGCAAATGAACCAGATAACCCAGTAGTGTTCGCCCTAGTGCCCTTCGAAAAATTTTTGTGTAACTTAGAAAAAAATCATTATTTATTATATACAAATTTTTAGTTTGAACACTGCTAATCTGCACGCCGTGCAAACAAAAAATTGCCCAAACTTCATTTAGCACATGATATGCAGTAAAGTGAAATGTACGAACCGAAACGGAACGCAGATGAGGCTACCAGAAGCTTGCTTGTCTGATGATCATAAGGCTACTAGAAGTTCAAATTAAAAATGAACCCCGTTAATATGCACAAAGTGTCGTTCAGATTAACGGGGGTCCACGGTATCTATTGTTATTTCATATTGAAAACCCTTCGACAATTGACTGATTTACAATATATAACTAAGCAATGCTAACTTTCGTTTCTCTAATCCATCACAGGCAAAATTACGGAACGATTCTTCCTGCACGCACTCGATCGGTACTGGCACAATTCCTGTCTCAAATGCTCCTGCTGTGGTGCCATGCTAGCAGACATCGGTTCCAGTTGTTACACCCGCAGCGGCATGATCCTGTGCAAAACAGACTACTCCAGGTACGTTCTTCATATCACATCCCTTCTACTACACGGTGCCCTCCATCAGCTGGTGGTCGTCGGCTGTGAGAGAGATGGTTTTTAATATTAATTGTTGAAAAAGGACGTTATTGGGTTGACACGCTTCATTGGTGAAGAAAAGAACAATTCAAACCCTCCGACCCCTCGCGATGGGATTTTGACCCTTTCGTAGCCGCGGACTGAAGCCATAAATCAACACATCTAGAAATGCTTGGAAAGCTGAATTCCTTTGTACTAGCGAGCTGACAAAAAAGTTAATTGAACAAAGACGGCAGTGTTGCCAGGCTGGTCTGATAGATGAAGTATTGGCGACGATTGATGTCTGGCAACGCAGTTCTCTTCTCGGGCAAGGTAATTCGATAGTTTTGTGCGTACATAAGCAGAGTGCCGTAACCACAAGACCGATCGCCGCGGGGAAGTGATTACTTTTTTTTTTCTTTCTCGATTTTTTTGGCACTTGAAAGAAGTCTTAGAAAAAAACATATTGCGTGGTTTGATATGTTTTTTTCTTCATTGGGTTGCAGAACTCGTATTTTTCTTTCATTTGAGTGAAATTTAATCCATCGTTGGGTTGGTTTTCGGCTGCACCAAAACAAGGGCCATTGTTCCAAAGGCTGAGAATATTAGGTTTCCCAATTCGCCTACGGAGTGGAAGGTCCAATCAGTTTAATTCCTTTCATGGGGCAAATTATTTTTCTTGAGTTGTTATGCCTCTTTGATGGGTTGAATGTTGAAGGGGTTTCTCCGGAACGAAAGCAACAGCAGCAGAGGTTTACAATATGTGAAAGCATCCATTTGAATGATTGGCATGTCATAGAGGACTTGTTTCCGTGATCTGTAACAAGCAAGTGCCTCTAGGTACCACCACTCTTCATCAAAAGCCTTGTCGTGCATGATCTCGGGATAGGGCCGGCTGTGGGTGCGACGGTGGCGATGCGGAGAAAAAGCACTCCTTGTGCGTCCTCTGTGTTGTGCTGTGTTGTGTATCGTCCTGCTTCTCATACCAGGACATGCTGGCAGCAGCTGATGGCACGCTACTCAGCAGCATCAGAGTATCCGTGAAAGAACTCCGGCAGGCAACAGCTGAGAGGGTGGAAGCGAAGCAATTAAATAAATTAACAGAAGAACATCCAGATCTGCCTGCTTGCCTACCCGCCCGAGTCCTTTCTATTCTTTCGTCTTTCGTCCGCCCTACATTTCGCCATCCACTTTTTCGTATTATTCGTTACAAAACAAAAAGGCGCACTTACACTAACGAGGCCCCGGGTACAACAGGCAGCAACTATACATACGAAATGGTTGCTCCTCGCAGAAATCAGAATCTGTTTCCCACTCTTCAATGATGATGACGATGCTGCTGAGGAGAAGAGTAGCAAAGCGGCAGCACACACAAACCGGGAGGAATAGGCACTGGTGCTCGTTTCTCCGAGTTGCACCGAGCTAATTACGAAATGGCAAAGCCGCTCCATGATAGCAGCCAGCACTGCGACCCCGAGTCGACTGCGCGTCTGACAGACACGTGACGCGCGCTTTTAGTGAAGAGGTCTCCCCCCCTAGGGAAGCACCGACGCCGGTGACGGACGCCATGCGATGCTTATGGCATGTGAACTACTATGGACGGGTTTTCTTACTTGTACGTTCAGGAATGGCGATACTCATCGTTGAACCTATCACGGGGACGACGCGCAGGATCACATGTATGGCCCCGTAGGTTGTTCGTTCATTATTGTGATTCGTTCCGATACGGGAGTTGGTGCTAAGTGCTAACTAAATAGCTTTGCTAGCTGACTGGAGGTAGTGCGGGACGGATTTAGTCACCCCTCGTTTGATGGCGTGCAAGACCGTCGGTAGGGTTTGCGGTAACAAATCGCTGTTCAGTAAATATGAAGACATAAATCTCAACACTATTTAGAAAACCTATTCATTTTTACCCTTCCTACATATACAAATCGGTTCAGCTCCACGAAATCGACAGCTCAATATCAGTAAGCAAAATCGGTCGGCACTAGGTCACCGAGCTCCTTGTATCACAAAACAATTATGTTCAAGTTCCCGTTCAACTTAGTGTTACTATATTTCGACCTCACAAACGACGACAACAACTGGTCTTGAGAAGGATTTGATATGGATTTCCGTCTTAATTAGACGATCTTCTATTCAGTTGGCAAAAGTGGCAGCTATCAAGCTGGCCGGGTTCCTCACTTAAGTTTTTGAGACGTTATTTGGTGAAGAATGAATTAAATTTAAACAAATAACTAGAAAGGATCTCATCCGAATGATCTGTAACTAGCCGCCCTCCATGTTTCATAAGCTTAAAATCAATCGCTCTTCCAAGTTCACCGCTTAAAATATAGATACCAGTGGCGTTTCCTTAACCTCAATCTACCTGTGCACCAAAACATCAACAATTATTATTTCTTACAATGCATAGATATCGAGTAAACTAGAAGATTAAGTGTATTTTTCAACCGATTCGAGTATGAATATGGCAATAAATCTGGTTTTGAAAGTGAGGTTACGGGACACCACTGATAGATACATATTTAAAAAATGTTAACTTTATCGCGTCGTTATTTCTATATAAAAAAATACTGAACTAAGATTTCGAAAATTCACGCGCACAAACTTCCACCCTTCATCGGCATCTTTATGATGAGGACTCTAGAATGAGGACTCATTCTCGACAATATTCACCGACAAACCGACATGCACGACCATCATTCCTGCATCGATTCCAATTACACAATCCGATGGATTGTATGTATGTATGTATTTCGAAGATTCGAAATCCGTCAAGAATTAGCTGAGCTACGATTTTTCAAACATTGCATCACATATTTTACCAGCGGCATCGTGTTCGAAGTGTTAAATTGTTAAATTATTGCATTTATTTTGTGGATGTACAACTTTTTTTTTAAATTAAGAAGTTTTTTTTTTTGACTCAAATTTAGTTTAAAGTTTACGAAATCAAACTTAAGAATTTTGCATGATTTTTGAGCAATGTTGATTTTTGCTTTATAAACTTATGTGTTACTTTTCCAATTAGTTTACTATTAAATTAACTAATTTAAAACCCAAACTTGAAAAATGTTTTAGATTAATAAGATTAATTTTTGGTGCCTCTAATGCCATGTTCAGTGGGGTTGTAACGTGTTTTGTCATACGTTTTTAAAAGACACCAGAACACATATATTGATTATTCTTGTATTTCGAAAACATACTTTATAACACATTACAGACCTCTAGTATAAACATGGCATACATTTAATCCAACAGAGAAACTACTGTTTTGACATGGCATGTCAAATAATATCATATTAAGAATTATCTTCAAATTCTTCTTAAATTTAACAGTATTATCTCTAGTTACTCTCCTCGTAATTACCTTGGAATTTTCTTTGGAATTCCCTAGAAATTTTCCTAAGAATTAACTTGGAGTTCCATCGATTTTCTTCTCAAATTTATTTTAAACTAAAAACGATTCACAGAAATCCGCTGGAATTCTTATCAGAAATCCCTTGAAATTTCCTTCTGAACTTTCCTGAAAGGTTCATAAGAATTTAATTTAAATTGAGCTTATTGTTTTACTACCCTCAGAACATCAGAACATCCTTCTGATGTGTTTGTTATCGAAATTCACTTGAAGTTCTTTTCTGAATCTTCTTCAGCATTCTTTTGAAATTATCCTTAGAACACCCAAAATTCTGCTTATAAATCTCTATGAAATATCTTTAAAATTCATCTGATGTTCTCCTCACGATTCAAATACCTAGAAATTCAATTCAGCACTTCATTTCTTCTTCCCAGATATGCCTTGAAACTCACCTTATAATTTCATAGGACTAAAGGGTGGAACGGTCAAAAATGGGTCGACTCAAATTTGGCGAATTATTTTTAATCGTGCATTTAAAAAACTTGAACACCCATCCTTTTGCAGGTCTGTGTGTACGGAATGTTACCTCTATTTTGTTTTTGTCATTTTACATTCAGTTGTCAAAATAGCGTCGAGGAACAGCGTATCACTAAAAATCTGCTATTGAAAATTTAGTCGATTGCTGAAATTATGTATGGGCCCAAATTAGGATCATTTAGGTCGACATTACATCGATCTCCCCTAAGTTGTCAAAGTTCCCAAAAAAATACTTACTTTGGCAGACGATTTGCCCCTGTGGGCTGTAATCCGAAATTTTGGTGACAACTGGCATTGGTTACCCCTTTTGTTTCGAAGAAACACAGTTGTTCTGCGCTGTTTTGGCCAGACCTAGCTTCCTGTCACTATGAGAAAACGGCTCAGGAACGGTATACCGCCAACAACGTGCAAGTCGTACCCAAAGACAAAAACCCTCCAAACTCGCCGGAGAAATATTGAGCAATCGCTAAGCGGAACCTCTAGAAAACTCAGAAAACTGTTGGAAATGAGAACCAGTTCAAAGCAAATTGACAATCAGCATCAAGTAAGGTTGATACAACAGCGGTACAAAATCTGATGGAAGGTGTAAAACGTAAACTCTGGCAGTTTGCATTTGGCAAATCGGAAGCCTAATCAAATAATTATCCTGTATTTTGCAGTCAAAGTTCAATGAGTAAAGTTTGATCAATTATATCATAACATAATCAGTGTGCACTTAATCATGATTGACCAATTTTTGACCGTTGCACCCTTTATATCTCAAAATTATCTGGGAATTCTGGACCGAGCTCCTATTGAATTTTTCCCAGGGGTTTTTTTAGGAATCCTCCTTAGCGTTTCTTTTGAATTAACACTTCAATTCCTTTTAAATTTTCTCTGCAGAATTCTATAGAGAATCTTTATATTGGTAGATCCATAAATGTTCTTTCAAGTTCCAAAACCTTAAAAAAATTCTGAGTGAAATGTGGGATCTCGATTTTTTAAGATCCCACATTTTGTAGATTTTCTCAGTCCAAGATTCACTTTTTCTTAATCTAGGATCACGAACATTTAAGAAATGCACAAATTTCAAAAATATGTCGTAGTCTAAGACTCGAAACATATTTCTTGGAGATTTTATTAAATCTCCTAGCAATCTTGGAAATATTATTAAATTCCAAATTTACTTGCTGAACATGAACAACCTGGAAATTTTTAGATTTGAACCGGGAAAACCGGAAAAACCAGGAATTTCATTTAGAAAATTCACTGGCCACCCTGCAGTATACTATAGTAACTATAGTTACCCAATGACCAAGGTAAGATAGTTATCTCTGACCTTAACAGAAACCAGTCGCAAGATGCTCCGGGGAAGTGACCAATATAACATAAGGCATTCGTGCGACGTATCTAAAATTTAAAAATTTTATGGACAAATAAAGTAAAAATATAGGCATCTAATGACTGCGGAATAAGTGCTAGAAGCCTTTAAGGAAGTGACCAGTTTCTGATTTCAAATGGAACCCGTGGTATGACGTATCATAATATAAAGATTGTTTTGAGCTATTCACTAGACTGATGCATAGTTTGAAATTTTCACTCCACACTGCTCAATCAGTTTCAAATCGGGTCCTGATAGCCTCCGAAAATTTGAAATCCTTTGGTAGGAAACTGACTTGTCAAAAACCCTTTGAATTTATGTCCCTTGGGGTGAGTTCAAAAGCAGTCAGAGAATATACATCAGAGGAAAGTAATAGCTGATGGGGTTGTGTTGCCAAAAACTGGTAGGCACTGCATTTGGATTTTTTTGAAAATTGCTGGAAAGTCATGAAATATCAGGGAATTTTGTTTACGTCATTGAGTCGACACCCTGTTTTGTTCGGATTCAAAATTTGTTTTTGCTAAGTGAGAAATACTAATGCGAGAAGTGAGAAATAGTAAATTGCGTCAATAGTAAATTGCAGTTTGTGTAAAAGTAAGAGGGTAAGAGGGGCATAGTAAACAGGTGGGCATAGTGAGCATCCCGTGCACCAGCTTGGACTTCCGGCCGTTCGGAACAAATTGGTTGGTGGTAGAATCAATATCATAATGATATTGAACCTACTAACAGTTGATTTGTTTCATGCAGCTGGAAAACCAGAGCCAATCTGCGGGATGCTCACTATGCCCCACCTGCTCACTATGCCCCTCCTCCACCTACCGATCGAAAGTATATAACATCTTGAAATATTTTTCTCATGGAATGTTCGTTGATCTGTAGCTTTTCAGAACGCGTTTCAAATTTGTCAAACAAATTTAAGCCACTTTAATATATATTTTTTTTTTGCTTTATTAGAGAGATTTTCAGCCTTGGGATTAAGATAGTTTATAGATTAATATTTTGACTACAAATGTGCAAAACTTAAGTTGATTGTAGTTCTAGTTCATTTTATTATAGTACATCAAGATACAAATAGTTTGAAAAGGATATTCAAATAAGAAGCATTTTAGAAAAGTAAAAAAATAAATGATTTATTTCAAGTTCGTAATTAACTTGTTGAAAGATTAGAGATCTTCAATGCAGTCCCATTAACTTTACAACAATTGTAGGAACTTTGGAGAAGTTCTGAGGAATGAAAGGAAATGCTAAGAATTCCAGAAAAGCTCTATAAACAAACTGCAGGAGCATAAGGGAAGTTAACACGCTTAAAATATGGGAAACTTACTGGAAGCTGTAAGAACCTCAAAGCGGTTCTTTTAGCATCCGAGACTTTCAGGAACTTTTTTGAAGTTCCTAGAATTTCATAGAAATGTAGAAACCTTTAGGGGTATTGTGCAAATTTTTAAGAAGTTCTAAGCACCCCAGAAAAGCTAGATGGATTAAAAATATATAATCGTAAATTTAGATAAATTGAAGATAGTTCCATGATGTGCTGAAAAACAAATCAAGAACCCTTGAGATGTTCCGCGAATTTCAGGGAAGTACAGAGACCTTCAGAGAATTCATAAAAACTATTTCAGAAACTTCACAGAAGCATAGCATAGCATAGCATAGCATAGCATATGCGATTGTACAAATCGTGGGTGGCTATATAATGGTCAACTAATACGTTTTGCAGAAAATATCGAGTGTTGGCGCAGAAAATATCACTTGGGATTAGTGATTTTCCCCACACGAAAATAAAATCTACAATACAAGCATCGCATTATACACCTGGCCACATCCTTACAATCGCAGGGGAAGGGAGGGAAAGTTAATCCAACATCTACTTAAGAAGGTGCAGGGAACCCATACTACCTTCATAGGTGTCACAGGAAGGAAAGAGTTGTGTTAGTGGGAGGGTGAATGATTTGGCAACTCTATTCGTCAATATAGAGCATTTGATAAATCAGTGACAAAAAATAAAATATAAATAGATAAAATGGAAAGATCTCACCCGATTGGCCTAGAGACTTTGCAGCGTCATGTTTTCAGAAATGCTTTATTTAATTTTCCTTGAACCACCGCAATCACTGATAACGCTCTTCTAGCTCGTACGTACAAAAGAACGCACTCCACGCATAATCAAGGTTATTTCAGAAACTTCACAGAAGTCCGGAAAAATTTAAAGGTGTTTACGGTAATTCTATTTATTTTCGAGCAGAACCGAGATCTTCAATAGAACTAAGAGCTTTATGGAAGCTTCGAGAACATCAAGACAGGTCAGAGAATCAAAGGGCAGTTCAAATAATTTCAAGGAAGCATTAGAAACCTTAAAGAAGTTTCGAGAAACTCAGTGAACTTCCGAAAACTTCAACAAAGCTCCGAGAGAATTCCTGGTAATTTTATGAATATATGGAAAACGTTAAAGTATTTTGAAGGTGTTATATCATTGAGCTAAGTGGATTAGAGTACATCAACGAAGTTCCATTAAAAAAAAAAACGAGACCTTTTATCAAGCAGTGAGATCTTCAAAAAATTTCAGAGAACTAAATTAAGTTATTTTTATATAGTTTAATGATATTCAGCGAAGTTCCGAGTACTTTGAGGATAGCTTCAGAATAAGCCCATTAACTTATGCAAATTTGCAGCGACTTATAAAGAGTTCTGTGGAATTATAGGGTATTCAAAGAATTTTATGATTGATCCTAAAACGTCAGAAGAGTATCAGAAAATTTTGCTGAATTATCAAACAAATTAAGAGAACTTCAGGTATGCATAGATAAGTTCAAGGAAAAGCGATTGTAAATAATTGTTTTAATACTTAAGGAACATTTTTGAAACTTAAAGGCAAATTAATTAAGTTCAGTAAAGTTGCTTGTTCTTAAAAAAATAATTATTTCGTTCTAATTCCATAAAAATTGAGAGAGCATAAAAAATCTAGAATTTTAGAAAAAACTTTGAAAACTTCACAGATGGACAGGGGTCTTCAGAATCAAAAAAAAAATTTTAATTTATTTTTTACTGAAGATTAATCCACTGTGAATCTTTAAAGTTTAAATGAAGTATGAAGTGTGAATGAAAATAACGAAAAAAATTAAATGGTTGTGATTTAAAATTCATTATTTTCTTTAAAACATCCTCAGTACGATTTTTTTTTTAATTCTTTGAGACTTTCAGGTATTTTAGGGAAACACATTTTTTTTTAGGATTCCCGGTTTTCCAGATTTTGTAAGTTAGTAGACACCGTAACTAATACCGTGGGTTTGGTTATAAACTTTCTATTGAATCTTTCGTTTCAAAGGTTCATATCGTACGTAAGTGTTTATGAGATAATAATTGAGTAAGTACTTTGACTATATGTTTTAGTATTACTTCTACGTGAAGTCAACGATTTACATAGTTGAAGATGCTAATTTCAAATAACAGACTGTAGTGGTAATTTTTATACGATAGATGGAGTAGATGAAAGCATAGAGTTGATAGTTCCGTTAGAGTACGGCAGTGTGAAGATTGCATATAGATATTAGAATAGCGAGCTAGGACAACTTTTAAGGAAGGTACAAATCGGTTTTTTCATCTGGTAAAGAGAGATGAAAAAACCGATTTGTACCTTCCTTAAAAGTTGTCCTAGCTCGCTATTCTAATATCTATATGCAATCTTCACACTGCCGTACTCTAACGGAACTATCAACTCTATGCTTTCATCTACTCCATCTTTCGTATAAAAATTACCACTACAGTCTGTTATTTGCAATTAGCATCTTCAACTATGTTAATTGAGTAAGTTTAAAACATCAAACATTTAATTGATGCGCCTTCTATTAGGTCACTTTTGAGTCACTATTTTTACAACTATTTGTCACTATTTGGTCACTATTTGGTCACTATTTGGTCACTTATTTATTCAACATGGTCACTAAAATAACTATATCTGACCTCAGTGATCGCTACCAGCCCTGCTGCATTGGGCTCATTAAACCAAGCTCAAATTTATGCCGATAGACCTTGAATAGTTGAGCAATCAGCATCCAATATTTGAGATATTATTATTCACATCATAACAAATTAACGCTTTATAGAACTATTTTGGAGAACACTATTTGCACATTTCATGCTCTCTTCATAAACATGGTACCGCAAACCCTACCCGAAGGTTTTTCCGCCCTTAGCTTACTCGTAATCCAAAGTAAAACGTGTGCAACAAAATGTGTAACGAGCTCATGTAGCGCTTCCTCCCACCGTATATCCACTCTCGCTTTCTCCCCGTGCCCCAGAGCCCCGGAGCTAGTAACTCATTCTACATCCATTTTGTTCCCACCACCGCTGTTTTCCGTCAAGCACCCGGGAGTAATTGAATCATAATACTATTAATTTAATTAGGAAAATGACAATTGGACGATTCATCGTGCAATTCACTTTACATGCACACGCACGTGCCCCTGTACGAGATGGAAATGAATTCGCGCACCCACACAACTACAACCGACGCGACATAACCAATGGAGTGGGTAGGCACTTGAGTAAATTGAAGTGCATCTCGGATTTTCTTCGCTTTCCTCGCTTCTCTACCACCTCAAGGGATCGTTATGAGGAAGTGCGCGTTCAGTGCATTTTCCATCAACAACTATTGCTGCGACAAGAGCTTGTACCGAACCTGCTGCGGGCACGTGTTGCGTGTAATGAAATCATGTCATTTGTAAGGATACATTTTCCGAAATAAAACGGTAAAATTCAGCGTTTATTGCGTGGAAAATTAGCCCACCAAAAAGAAAGAAAGATCTGGACTCAACTGACTATGGCGAGAAACGTTTTCCAATTCGTAGTTCTCGCACGTTTTCGTCAAATTCCACTTTGCACTTCGCCGTACCGGGGATTCTTGTTGGATAGCCAGAAGCAAGAGCCAAATCTACAATGCGATGCGATAAGCAAAAACAGAGCCGTAACCAGGCGAGGGTTCCGAAGTGCTCAACCAATTGAATTATCATCCCGATGATCCTTCGAATCCGGCCACACCGACGTCCAAGGAATGCAAGACAGAAGGAGAAAAAAAAAACTTTTGACCACGCGATGGTCTCGTCTCGACACTCTTTCCCCCCTTCGTCTTCTTTTCCGCTGCTGCTGCTCATCATTGACGAGGTAAATTGATGCAATTACGCTAGGAGCAAATTCAATTACAGTTTTTTCTCCGGTGCCACTTTTTCGAACTGCTCCCAACCAGCCATCTGCTCGGAACCTGTTCTCGCCAACTCAGGCTATGCTATCTCCCGAGGGATTTCCGTTTTGCTCGGAAACAGTTTTTCACTTCCACTGTACACCGGCTGCCGGTCGCTCTCTATTCCGATTGCTTGCACCGATCTCCTTTCTTTGGCCTACCTTTTGTGGGTGAGGGGTGGGGGTGGGCGGCTCAAAAGCATTTTCGACACCTAATGATAGTGTTGTTGTCAGTTGATGTTGATCACCGTTCGGAAGATCCGACACGTCACGGAACAAGAGAAGGACATTGCCATTTTTTTTTTTGGTTCTTTTTCCAAAACACCAAGAGTGTGAGGTTAATGAATTTTCGGGGGTTTCTTTAGCGTGACGTTTCTTGCATGGCAACCGGCCCGGCCGGCCATTTGGTCGGTCAACTTTCTTCGCGGTAGGCCCGTCGGAGAAAGAGCTCAGACACATCACTCAAATTCCTCCGCACGTTGACGATGACGACGCGCATTGCGTTGAAGGATTTCAGTGAATAGAAGCGGGCAAGGAAATAGGGCAAGGCGACTGGAGGCTCGGTTTGTCTGACAGTACTCGAGGGAAAAGAAATCCCAAAGGAGGGAAGAAATGGTGAAATTAAATTACTGTTTTTTCGTGTTCGCTGGACTATTGGGGTTTTTCTATTTTCCAGACAGTGTGATAACCGGTTTGCACTTAAAAGAAGGGTGGATAGCTTTAACGTTTTGAAGATGAAAGAATCTCCATTTCTGATCTACAATAGCATACATTTACAAGCAATAGGTTTAAACGGAACCCAATGTTTAAAAAACAGTCGACAGGCAAAATGACCAGCATTAAGTTGCATCTTGAATACAGTTTAGTTTGTGGGAAGGATAAATTAGACCAGTATTCACTTTGCAAAGTGATCACTGGACGACGATCTTTGCCTGATAAGTGAACTTCTGCTCAGTAAGCAAAAACGATCACCACTAGGCTACCGCGCCTCTTACGATGTTCATAAACATAATCTGTTCGGTATGCAAAAAACGGTCACTATAAGGCCACCGAGTTTCTTTCATCACAACCAATCAGACGAACATGAACCTGTTCAAATGGAATCGATTTGATAAGTAGTCGTGCTTGAAAAGAGACGCAGAAAAAAAAACAGTTCAGAAATCGCTAAAATATTAAGGATCCTGCAATTGAACGCTTAGTTAAAGCGGTAAAAACGGTCGTCTCTGGACCGCTAAGGCCTTTATATCACTACAACCGATGCGACCGATACCGATCAAAAAAGTCCAGTAATGGGGCGAGGGCTATCACGCAAAATAAATAATTATTAATAAAATGACAGCTCTAACAGCATTCATACACAACTACCATCTTGGAACGACTCAACTGTGATTGTTGATCAGGATTGATCAAGCGTTTCATTGCTCCACAATTATCGCACATGTTTCAACCAGTCCCGACCGAACTCTTTTCTAGATTCAAGAGTTTTGTAAAAGGCGTGACTTATATTTTTGGTACATGTTCGTTCTCATTTTTTGTTATATAAAAGAAGAAATCATAAAAACCAAATAACAGCCTTGATTTCTGACTGTCTACCACGAAATCAACCATGGCAAAAAATTACTCTTAGTGGAAAAAAAAATAACAAAATCCATTCACGCCATTTTTGCACATTGCGATTTTGGTTTCAATAGCATACTGACGTATCAGCCAGTTGACGAAAAGTTGCCGTAGCGTTCAGAAATGAAGTAACATCAACATCACGGAGTTGAGAGCATGGATAATAAGATAAATGCGATCGCCCGAAAAAAGAACCCTACTGAAGCTGGTCCTGTGACAGGAGATAGCACGAGCGACCAGTGGCTGTAAGAAGAAGAGGTATAAAAGCGGCCCTCCAGTCAATGGGTTCAGCCTGTCAATTGAAACCAAGTAGGTAGCTAAAGTCTGGTACACTTATAAACCGGACTCATAAAACCATGTGTTTTCGGGATTGATTTGACGTAAGAATATTTAATTTAGTCAAAATAAAGGTATTTTATTGTTCTTTCATAAAAAAAACGTTGCAAAATGACTCCGACGGCGTTCGGATGATCTCGCGCACTTTCTTCGGAATTCCCGCAATCATCTGCCGCACACTAGACTGGTCATCCTCATCCATTTTTTCCAACATCGAATCAGCGTTCTGGGTCGTCTTTAACTTCCGCTTGATAATTGCCCAATACTTTTCTATTGGGCGGAAATGCGAGCAGTTGGTTGGATTGATATTCTTGTCGACGAAATCCACCTTATTGTCGCGTTACCACTGTAGCCCCTCCTGGCAGTATTGACAGCTAAGCAAATCTGGCCAGAACTTCACTTGACCTTTGATAGCCTTAATGAAAGGTAGTATACATTTCTCCAGGCACTCTTGCGTATACAGCTTCGAGTCCATCCTTTGGTTGGTGATTAAAAGCTCTGCAGCTGCAAATTCCTTGCCAGATCATCAGTATCCGGAAGAATTTATCGGCATAAACAAACTACGTATATACGTACATATCAAAGCGAAACTTTCACCACTGAAACACGTGTACGTTCAAAATAAATCATTGTCGAAACATTGCAAATCCGACCACTAGAGGCGCTACTATAGAATAAATAAAGTTTCCGGATTCTAAGTGGACCAGACTTTATAGAAAACACCAACGCAATGCTGCACCAGCGAATGACTGGCACCAATCGAGGGAGATGAATTAGTACGTGATTCGCTACTACTATATTTGCATGAGGTTGGAGATGGACCAAGGATGCTGCAGATGTTCAACGAGTGATTTCACAATCTGCTTATCCCTGCCGAGGTAGACTGCATCAAGCGAAGTGTGGAAGGAAATGTGGAAGGGATGGAAGGGATCGAGCGATAGGTGAAGAGGAAGTTCTGTTGGGCTGGATGCATCACTCGCAAAAGAGAGTCATAAGTGAAACAGCAACAACAGCAACTACGGAATGAAATAGCTTTTCAAATGGACGCAGTTGTTACACAGTTTTAAGGAACAGATTCCATTTCCTGGTATAGGGTACCAAAACTGAAGTATTGTTACCAGCTAACGAGTACAATGAGCATTCTCAACGCGGATGTTTTGCCACATGACTCAGAAGCTACTGTAAACCTCGAGGATTTGCAATTCATAGCATACTCCGCAAGGAGAAGGCGAAGGCCGTGCCCCTTCTGGATGAGACGTTTCAAAAACTGAAACGCTACATGGCGAAGTAAGGTTAGTCGATTGACGCAGTACAAGGCAGCAAATCGATCATCGAGGTTCATCACGTTGCTAAAATTGTCAAGCGCGGAGTGCTCTATGACCTAAGTGAAACCGATATTACATAGATCCTTAACACCGATGTAAAGCAGTTGAGTGATCTTGCTAAGCGGATGCGACGTTATAGAGAAACTCATTACTAATTTTTACTATTTTTACCCGCTTTACTACCAGTTCTCAGAGAGCCAAAAAATTTAAAAATATTTTTACGGATTTTGAAGGAACATTTGGCTTATAACTTATATTTGATAAAGTCCATATAGTAATGGAAAGGCAGTCAGTGGAGGTACGGATGTTGCTTGTGTTTAATACTTATTGGTGTTCGATTTATTACCAGTGTTGCCAGATCTAACGTTGGTGCGTACGGGTAAGTGAAGCTTGTCATCCGGAAGAAATTCTCAGCAAAGTTCGACCTTCACATGCACACAGGTCTATACAATGGACGAGAAAAAGGAGGTTCCCTCCTCGATAAACTTCCTCAATTGGAAAGGCAATATATGTTATGCTGGGAATAACGATAAATGCTTTATCGGTATGCGGTGGGGCACCGGTTGTATTCCTGTCCAAGCGGAAGGCCCGGAAGCAACAATATAACGAAAAACAAGGCAACGAACAAAACCAGGACGTATAAAAGTAACGCAGGATGAAAATGGACCAGACTTCCCTGGAAGCTAAGAATAACAGTGGACAGCGATGTTCAAAAACAGCAGCCACATATTCTCAAGCATAATAATAACGCGTAATAGTTCTATAAATTCGAGATAGTGAACTAAAGAGTGGAATGAGCAAAAAGTAGTCTCACAAAATTAAGCGTAGAAAAGTAATGTTAATTAGTAATCATCTATTTTATATTCAAAGTGTTTTATGTTATGTTTACGATTTTCAGAGTTGGTTGGAAATGCTATCCAACATGAAGATTTATGCCACGGATACACTTGTATGACAAACTATGCACATGACCATTATTTGTATAATAACTTATGATCACATCCATGATCACACTTGTATAGTTGTTGTATAGTGCTCATAATTATTATACAAATAATTCTCATGCTCATAGTTTGCCATCCAAGTGTATCCGCGGAATTAGTGTGATAATTTATTAGAGAAAGGTCTGAAGAGGGTAGGTTGATAGTTCCGCTAGAGTACCGCAGTATGAAAATTGAATAGAAGTTGAAAATGAGCGAAGGGCTGTGACTGTCGCATTAATGGCCCTCGCTCATTTTCAACTTCTATTTAATTTTCATACTGCCGTACTATAGTGGAACTATCAACATACTCTCTTCAGACCTTTCTCTAGCTAATAAATTATCACACTAAAGCTTCATGCTCGATAGCATTTCCAACCAAATCTGAAAAATTATTTTATGTTGTTTTTGAAGCTTACTCTCAAGCCCTGATATTGTTGAGTTTTTTCTATACTTTGCCAAATACGAATTAACGAACTTCACGGTTGATCTATTCCATTTAGTTTAGCACAATCTTATTATATTGTTAAATTAAGTCATTTGCCAATATACGCCATCAACTTATTCTGAATCCTTTTTAGGTTTATCGTGACAATTCAAGAGCAAATTTTCATTACGTCGAATGTAACAAAGGTAAACAAAGTCGAGCTATCAGTGTCAATCGATTGTCCTGCTATTACACTATATACTGTCCGAATATAGGATCAAACCCCATTTTTAAATTTATTTACCAGTCAAATTGCTTTTTGACGTAATCACCTTCCGATCAAAATAGTTTTCGATGTTACTTAAGTCACCCAATTTCTATGGAGATGCCGTTTGACTTAAGTAACAGCGCTGAGAATCCCGTGAAAAGTGTACGTTCGTCGTTTCGCTTTCTCATTATTAAAGTGAATAAATCGAACTGTTTGTTGCTAAGATGATTTCGGTGGTCCTAAAATGATGAATGGGCTGTACGTAAGGAGACGTTATTGATAATTCTCCCGAATATCCTGATAAATACACTTTGACTTAAGTAACAACGTATAATGACTTTTGACTCAAAAAACAGTATTTTTTAGCATGAAAGCTAGCGATTTGCATTTGTATGATTAAAACCCTGCTAAATATGTTAAACATTGCTATCACTATAAGATTATATGTGTTTACTTGGAAATAGGAATAATTTTTCGGTCATCAAAACAAAATCTTATTTTTCTCGGATTGGTGCGAATGTTACTTACGACATAATGAAAATTTGCTCTTGAATTGTTCAATATTTAAAAAATGACCGAAGTATAATTAATTTGGCGGTTCGACAACTGCAACGTTGTTGGCTTCATACAATTTTAATGTAACTTTACCGCAATGACAAGACACGAGATAAGGCCAATATAGCTTAGGCTATCAGCGGTTTCTAAAGAATTTTCTTGCCCCGTAATGAAAGAAGAAGAAGAATCGTAACTGATATCAAAGCGCTCTGTGTTCCTGAACCGTCAAAAAGTCTACCGTGTTGTTTGTTAGGTAGACCACAGGTTCAGCGCCCTTCATCTGGAGCGCGAGGACCTCCAGTGGCACCCTAAAACTATCGAAGTTTAAGTCGCACCGCGGTTGTTGAACGAGCTGCTTGAGACGCATCCCCATTAGGTGGAACAAGTGCCAGTCGACCAAGTGGCGTCAAATACGCTGCTGTTGCTAAGTGATCGCAATTTAGCGGAGGAGCTAAGGAAAATGGGGCACCTTGAGAATGTGTGTTCCGGAAGTAATTTCAGCGACCAGCTTTTTCCTTGTATTCTCATTCGTTGGTTTGAAGAGTTTGAACTATGAAGAAAACTAAACTGAATTCAGAAAAGCAGTGAATCGTGGAACCTTACAACAGGTTCTAGATCATGTTCGCAAGTTATAAGATTCATGATCACGTATTGCTTTAGTTTCTATGTACAGTAACCCCTCCATATATGCGATGGGTGGCACCGTCCACCCACCGCTGTTTCTTGGCTGTCCTTCCACCAATTACGCTGATTTTTTGTATGTGATTAGTATCAACTGTCAACTAGCTATCCACAGTAAATCAGCTCAATAGTTTGAAGGACAGCCGAGAAATAGCGGTGGGCAGACGGTACCACCCATCGCATATGTTGAGGGGTTACTGTATTTGAAGGATTCATTATTTATTCGATTCCAATTCCACGTTCAATGAACAATATCCTAACCCCTGTATACTTTTCCGAATAAATAATTCGTATCACTTCTCGAAAAAAATCGACCGAGAACGAGCACCGACGCATACAGACGACCATTAAATGTGTGCAAAGATCTGGATAATAAAACCAATTACAATTTATCTAACGAGCATTATCCAAACAATTGAAGGCTGCGAGAGGGAGAGATAGTTGATCGACTCAACCGACCGATAGGTACCTACGTGAAAAGGGAGAAACGCTTACAGCCTTTTGCTCCCTGACACGTACAGATAGGCGAAAAAAAAAGTCATGTTTCCTCCAAGAGGAGGGTTCAATTAATTCAGCACCACCTCCACCATCGTCGATACCTCCGCCAATTCACTGATGGCTTTTGATGGGTAACAGAAGGATGAAAAAAAAAACTGCTACGGTGACGGCAACGACGACGACGACGACGACAACGATGATGACTACGGTGGTGGTGGTGGTGGTGGAGGTAGTTCAACTTGGCAGGTCGACCCTCGTCAATTAAGATCGAAACGTCAAAATCGGAGCAACACGCAATAGTCGTCCGATGCTGCGTCTCTGCCAACATAATTTTTAGCTGCCAAGTCTAGACCCTTCTTGGACGACTCTCTTGCGCGCTCTGTTGGTCCTCTCAGGATAATGAAGTAAACAAAGTTAAGCCGTCCATCGGCTGCCGCCACCCCACCACAAGCAAGCAGCTGTTGTTTGAACGAAGAGAAGACAAAAAACAGTGCAGAGTGGTTTGGACTGGAATTAATTTTTCAAGTGATTGTGATTGAGGAAAAAACGCACTCCGGTCGGTCCCCCGACCGTGTCGGGTTCCGTGCTCATTAATTATTGAAAAACGCTGCCGCCCAGACGACGAAGGGTGACACATCAAAGTGCCTCCATCGAACAGGTCAATCATTTGTGGTTCCCGCTTCTCGGCTCGGCTTTTTCTGTCCGTAATCACTGAGCTGTGTACGGAGAGAATTGATGTTCCGGATTTTCTAAATTTATCGATTCTATTTGCTTTATACGTAGATTTATGAAAAATAGCCGACCGAAAGTTTCAACATTTCATCTCCATCAAGCGCTGCTCCACCCAGCTGGCCACTTCCTGCAAAACTAATTTCATTAAATTGAATGGAAACATCGGCCGAAAAAATCGTTGCACCGGGACAGACCAGGGGCAGTCGGTGGATACGGTGGAGATTTGTTTTACCAAGCAGTTGGGCTGGCTAGAGCAAACGAGTGTAGGTACCTCCCGGAAACAAGACCACAGTGGGTAGACTAAAAAAAAAATCAGGAATCAAAGTCCGAGACTACGGTCCACAACAGTTATGGAAAAATTTAACTCGTCCAGCTTCCGTCTCTATCTCTCGCGCGAATGGTGGAGCTGCTCCGGCTGCTATCGCTGCCAGATTTGAAACGTGGCCAAAAATCCTATCCCAGCTATATCGTTTGGATTTGTTCCTCGCCGCCGCACGTTTGGCCTGCTTCCCTGCAGCTCACACGTTCATTAGGATGCGAGCTGGCAGTGATGGCACTTTCTATGTTTTGTATATGCTTTATATAGTAATAGTTTAATTAACGCAAAGCTTGCCGGCACAAACAAATCTAAAAGTCATAGACTATCCAAGAAAATCCGTTTTTTTCACAGATTCCAGAGAAATTTTCTTGAAGATTTAATATCTTTTTCCAATATTTTTAGACAAATCAAATCGTAGCAAATGTTTTCGTGCTGGTAAGCTTCGCGTTAAGCCAATAAATATAATTAATGTGCTTGTTTTAATGACTGTTCATGTTTTCCATTTTTCCAGGTTAGTAAAATGCATCAATCATGGATTGTAACTTCTTACAAGGTTTGAGGATAGACTTTACTCTTATTATAGCTCTTTAATATTGCATTGATTCGTTAAGTTGTCGCAGAAACTGAGGCTCCATTCGAGATCGTTTATCGTATGAACACTTGTACGAAAATGTAGTTTCGACTTGGTTGCATAATATGGCCTCTTATTTGAACTTATTCTGAGGAGGCATGAGGGGTTTTAATCTGGACTTAGTATTAATTTTTATTATTATTATTTTTTATTGACACTTTATCACTTCTGTGACATTCGTGTCTGGCACTTAGTATTAATGCTTTTGAACTAAAGCATCGGAATAAATTATTATATTTTCTACTCAATAGGTCATGCGATTTTCGACTCGTTAGAATATTTACCGTTAGGCACAAAAATCCGATTTCATTCCAGACATGTTTAACAGCTAATTTGTAAGTCCAAATATGCTCTAAATTCCACGTTAAACTTATGATGATCCATTGGATGCATAATTATTACGATACAAGGTGAATGTAAAGCCCTACCAATTAAGAATCGGTGCGCTTCTTTTTTCCGATACAGCGCTCCTAGTGGTCGGTTCTGGAATATGTTGACAGAAATTTGTTTACAATATCTTGCTCTTGAAATTCTGTGCAAAAATTAAAATTTAAAAAAAGCTAATGTTTTCTTGAATTGCCACGCGATGGAAGAAAAAGAAGAGTATTAATTCTGCACACAAGGTATGAAACCCCGACATGGCGGGTATGAGGATCGCAAAGGAGTTGAGAATAGCCAAAACCATGGTCTGTGCAGTGCTGAAACGGTTCAAGGAACGTTTGTCTGTTTCTCGGAAGGTGCAATCAAGGCGTCGAAGCGGTACAGTGGACCAGAAACTACGTCAAAACGTCATAAAGGCTTTCAAAGCAAATCCAGGGCTTTCGGACGTGGATGTGGCCAACAAACTCGGTGCTGCTCACAGTACAGTTCGGAATATACAAATTCAGAAAGGTTTCTTCAAGTATCGGGCTATCTAAGCAATCGAACCGGACCGTAAAGCAAAACATTACGGCCAAAACGCGGGCCCAGAAGATGTATGACCAGGTGGTGACCAAATTCAACGGATGCATCCTTATGGACGCTTCCGGGACAGAAGCTGCCGTGGAAATGTTCCCAATAAATATAAATTTGTTTTTGCGGACAAATTTTCCGGTAAGCTGATGATCTGGCAGGCAATCTGCCACTGTGGCCAGAAGACCCCGTTTTGCATCACAACCAACAATATGAACGGGCAGTTATACATCAACGAATGCCTGAAAAAAAAACGTGTATTGCTGTTCATTAGGTTCCACCGAGGCCCCGTCAGGTTTTGGCCATATTTAGGATGAACCCCCGAACTATCCAGATCTCCTCACAATCGAAATGTATCATCAAAGTTAATCTGAAGAAGAGTAGAAAAATGGCTAAGGATGTTATTTCAATGGCCAGATACTGGAAAAAGCAGCTAGTGAGGTTGACCAGCAGGTTGTGTGGAAGTTGATTGCACCCATCAAGCCCAAAGTTCGCATTTTCATTCGAGAGGAAATCGCAAAAACCATATTGTATATTTAAACTACAATAAGTACATAACATTTTCTTCTAAAAACTTTTTATTCTAAACCAATCAGTTTCTGAGATACATCCAAATTGAAAGCGTACCGATTTTAAATTGACAGCACTTAAGTATTGAGTTTAAAGTAAAGCAAAGTTTAAGGATTTGAACACCGTCTGGCAATCGAGCCACTACCGTGCCTTCTAATTGGAACACTCTCAACGTAGCGAACTTTCTATCACTAGTCAGACTTAGGCTCAAACAACTCTTTGCTGCTTGCTATGGTAGTCTCAGGGTGGCCAGCGGACCAGGAAAACCGGGAATACCTGGAAATATCCGGGAATTTGAAAAGCAACCGGGAAAAACCCGGGAATTCAACGAGAGCATCGGGAAAAATAAATTTACCATACCATACGAATAAATTTGTATACCAGAATTTCAGAACAAACCATTAAAAGAGAGTGATTCTTTACCAAATTAATGTCTAGCTCTCCCAAGTAACAATTTTGGTTTTATGAGGGTTCTGTAGACCATGATTTAGACTTGTAGAATGCTATAAAACCACGATAAAACCTGCAATGTTACTTGGGCTATTTGATGCATAATTTTCTACAGTTTCCCGTCTTATTGTTTTTAGAATTTAATCACTCAGCAATATTTCAAATTGATTTTTGTCGTTTCAATTTCAGATGTAAAGTGCATGGGCATTAAAAGAAAATATTGAAGATGCTCGATTGTGGAAACAAATATTTGTAAAGTTTTAATCTGAACTATTCTTTTCAAACGTTTTAATTTTTCGTTTTTAATTCTAAATCATCCAAGCAATTTTTTTCAAAATTCTCATGATATGAAATTTAGAATTAACTTGGAATTCCGTTCTGAAATATCATAAAAAATTTCTGAAATTAACCAGAAAACACTCCGCTTAATAATTATCATTGAATTTTTTTTTTGAACTTTCTTGAAACCCCTTGTAAGAATTTGCTTAGAATTCTTCTTAGAATACCCTTGAACCTATTCGGAGACTTTGATTGCTTGAAATTATTTAAAAAATATCTTTTAACTCAGAAATCTTTCGAAATTTTATTTAGAAGCCCCTTGGAGTATTTTAACGCATTTCTTTCGATTTATCAATATTTTTTGCAATCAATTTTGTTAGAAATCTGTGCTGAATCTTTCGCACAAGGGTTGAAATTATGACCAGAAGACTCTTAGAACTCTGTGTCTTGTTGAATTCTCACCATAGTTCTATTGAAATTCTTCTTCAAATTCATCTGTCATTTTCCTCGGGATCACCATGAAAATCTCTTCAGAATTACGTAGGAATTTTCCTTAAAGTTTTCTTTTCACAACTCCTTTTGAAATCTTCCAAAATTATCTAAGAATTCAATTTAGAACTTTTTAGAGCATCCTTCTCCACAGAAATCTCTCCAAATTTATCTAACAATTTCTAAGGACTTCATGTCAGAATAATTCTGGAATTCTGCTCAAAACTTCTCCTTCGAAAATTATGTGGGATTCCTAACTTTGGTTCCTATAATAGTGGAATGCGTTGGTTTCTTATGGGTTCCACTATTATAGGAACACTACCGCAACTATAGGTGCACAGGAGTGAAAATCTTAAGGAAAAATAAAGCTTTTTCGTAATTGGTGGGCTAATTTTAAGTATGCAATTATCCGGGTCCTCCTCACTATTCCGGCACAACCTCCATACCGCAACTATAGGTACACCACTATTACTGGAACACCTACCCTACATCATGAAAATTTTGAAAAAAAAAACGAAGGTGATACTGCAGCAGACCTTGGAGCACGCGTAGAAGACGACAGGCTACCGGCCCCTGATAATCAAGAAGATGAGGAGGAGATCGTTCGGCTGAAGAACAACAAAGCAACTGCTGTAGATCAACTACCAAGTGAGCTATTAAAATACGGTGGTGAAGCGCTAGCTAAAGCGCTGTACTGGGTAATTTCCAAGATTTGGGAGGAGGATTTACTACCGGAGGAGTGGAAGGAAGGTGTCGTTTGCCCAATCTACAAAAAGGGCGACAAGTTGAATTGCTGCAACTACCGCGCGTCACCGCCTGTCACCATTTGCAAGAGAGTTCGTGGGGCAATATCAGACGGGATTCATGGGTGCCCGTGCTACCACGGACCAAATTTTCGCGATTCAGTAGGTTCTGCAGAAATGCAGCGAATATAACGTGCCCACACATCATTTGTTCATCGATTACAAATCCGCATGCGACACAATCGATCGAGATCAGCTATAGCAGATTACGCACGGATTTCCGGATAAACTGACGCGATTGGTCAGGGTGACGATGGATCGAGTGATGTGCGTTGTTCGAGTTTTGGGGACACTCCCGAGTCCCTTTGAATCTCGAAGGGGGTTACGGCAAGGTGATGGACTTTCGTATCTGCTATTTAACATGTGATTAGAAGAACTGGGATGGACACGAGTAGCACGATTTTCAGGAAGTCCATCTATCCTCTTGGCTTCGCTGATGACATCGACATCATGGCACGGAGCTTTGAGATGATGGCGGAAACGTACATCAGACTAAAGGCTGAAGATTGGACTTCAACGCATCAAAGACGAAATACATGAAAGGAAGAGGTTCTAGGGAAGACAATGTTAGCCTCCCACTACGAGATCAGATTGACGGTGACGAAATCGAGGTGGTCGATGAGTTCGTATATTTGGGCTCACTGGTGACCGCCGAAAATGATATCAGCAGAGAAATTCAAAGACGCATTATGGCAGGGAATCGTGCCTTCTTTGGACTCCGGAGGACGCTCCGGTCGAATAAAATTCGACACCGCACGAAGTTGACTATCTACAAAACGTTGATTAGACCGGTGGTCCTCTACGGCAACGAGATCTGGACTGTTTTCGAACGAAAGGTGTTGCGTACCATCTGGAGGTGTGAGTGCTGGTGAATGACGGAACGTGAAGGAGGCGAATGAACCACGAATTGCATCAGCTGCTGGAATTGCAAAATTTGGGTGACTACGGTGGACTGGGCATGTCGTAAGAATGCTGCACGACGAAGAATTTGAGGAATTTCTCGTAATACCTAACTTTTTTTTGGTTTTAAAAATATTATGAATGAAAATGACAAGGAATCCAATTTACCTATTTCAAAATTATCACGATACACATCATGGTCTATTTTGATTGAATTTCCAAGGGGTAGATCACTCCGCACACCAATCTTGGATCATCTTTTTTTACCAGTGTACCGATTGTGCCGGTCATAGAGCAAGCTGCGATTATTTGTATAAAACCCAACCCGGCAACCCGGTATTTCTGACACGTTGAATGTTTTGGTTTGAAATCGTAAAGATAAATCGGTCTAGTGGCAACCACGGAGAAATGTAATGTCTACATTGGTTGTAGATGATGCTCAAATTCATAGTATTCGTTCGCCTGCCGATTCAGGATGACGCCGGAATTTTTCTTGTGTTCATATAGGATAATAAAAGTTCTCCAAGGCAGACCAGAAACCTAACCTTTCGTGATGTGAAAAGTAACGGTCGAAAAGAATGGAACCGATGGGGAACATTGTTGGAGACCGAATATAGAGGATGATTAATTTGACTTCTGTATGTTTTGTATGAGTTGCAGCATTATTTGAATTAAGGGTGCTAATAGGGTCTGATTAACTGCCTCTTTTTCCCGAGCCCACGTTAGAACCCGAGTTAGAACCTACATTTCGGATTTTAATCTATAAGTGATCCGAAAATTGAACTGCTGGTCTGAGTTCCTCTAGTATATTCAATTAGGCAATGAGAGGATGTTCCTGAATATACAGTGAAACAGCACGTATTATTGTTAACATCTTCAATGACAGTTGTCCAAAAGTATGTGTGCTACCATTCTATTTACAACAATCCAATGCCTACGAGATTGTGCCGAAGGTGTGCCTGATTTAATTTCGGAACAATGTGCTGAGTGACTTACCCCTTGTTAAATGGTTGAATGTGTCTTTTTTTTCGCTAGATTGAAATAAATTCCAACATTCATGAAACGTTTCGATTTAAAACAGACAGTAAATGTATTTTGTGTGCGTTGCATAAATTCTTATCTTTTCCAAAAAACAACCAACAATAAATTTGGGATTCTTTTTGTTTCCTTTATTTAACGTCGGTCTGTGATCGGCAACCGATTGCCAACGACGACGAGCGCCGATTTCCAATTGGGGATTAATCACCGACGGTATTCGAGTGTCAGAGAGGCGACTTCTACACTTGGAAGTTTTCGAACCTACCAACACATGGGCCGGATCCAAGTGCGGTCGGTAGAACTGTTTCAAACACACAGTTGGTACTTGAGCGGTCGGTTTTCATCTCTTTTTTGCCAGTGGTGGCTGGGAGGGGGGGAGGACACCCCTCACCATCCCTCTCCAAAGGGGGAGTTTGGTACAGAGAGATGAAAAAACCGATTTGTACCTTCCTTAAAAGTTGTCCTAGCTCGCTATTCTAATATCTATATGCAATCTTCACACTGCCGTACTCTAACGGAACTATCAACTCTATGCTTTCATCTACTCCGTCTATCGTATAAAAATTACCACTACAGTCTGTTATTTGAAATTAGCATCTTCAACTATGTAAAATCGTTGACTTCGCGTAGAAGTAATACTAAAAAAATATAAAAAAATACAATCAATGTTCAATAAAAAATCAATTGTTTTAATGTACAGCAATTCCATAGCAAAACGATAAATTGGTTTTCAGAATTTCGTAAAAAAATGGTAGGTTTGTTCCTTATCGCAAAATATTTAACCGGTATTTTTTTTAGTTTTGTCATCTAGTACTAGTTTGGTCCAAAAAATAAAATAGACTACCATGCGTCTCCATCGATTTGTAGCGACTGTAACATAGTCACGACGCATGGTAGTCTAGTCGCATAGGAGTATTGAGCGATAAAATCCAAAACTTGATAATTTCAAAAAAATATACCTCAAAAAGGAAAAAAAATACATTGCTGATATTGTGATATAATTTGTAAAAAAGCCTCATTTTCAAGGAAAAATATAAAAACAGCGGCCTCTATCAACAAAACATGAAAACCATAAAAAAAAAACAAATACAATGAATGCTTTCAATACAAAGTCGCAGTTTTTTAATATCATTATATTTTCCTAAAATGTATTTTTAATTACCTTTTACTTGTTATTTTGACCTTTCAATGGTTCAAAAGTTATGAATTTGGGAAAAAAATTATTTTTGAAAAATAAATCGATTTTTTTGATTACCCGAACATGGAAATGGTTACCCTAATGACAACACAATGTACGGGTCTAATATTTTGCGATAAGGAACAAATCTACCTTTTTTTTAAGAAATTCTGATAATCACTTTATTGTTTTGTTATTGAATGGCTGTATAAGTGTATGTATTTTGCACTGTTACGCATTCATTTCATTTTTGAAAATGACTATATTTTTGGAGAAAGTTGGTCGCAGTTCTTTTATTCAAAGATTAAAGATGCAATTTTTTCAGCAAAAAATGTGAAAAAAAGTTGTAGAAGACAACTTTTACGTATAAATTAAAATAAAGGAGTTATTCTTTAAAAACTGTGTTTGAAAGGGACACCATGTCTTAAATCATCAAAACTATTATAGGAAGTAAAGTTTCTTAAAATTATGTAATGTACACATGGTAGAAGGTTCCATTATGATATAATCAAAATTAAAAATAATAAATTCTAAGTATTGCCATTTTAAGGACCACCCTATTTGCAACTTTCAACAAAATAAAGGTATTGGCCGTAACAAATATTAAAAAAAAGTGTCCTATCGCTACAAACCATAACTAGAGGGGACACAAATAGAATACATATTTTTTTAAACAAATGACTTTATGTTTTGTGTATTAGAAGTTTTCGAAACAATTAATCAAACCTAACAAGCGCTTTTGCACAGCTTTTGTTAGTGACCTAGGTATATTGCTAGTTTTAGCGAGGTATTTTTTTTTTTGTAGAACACCAGTTATCCGTAGAAACCGTAGAAATATTTGTTGTGCCCCTTGATATTTCGGACAGGTTTGAAGAGGAGTGGAGACATAATTTGTTTTTTGGAATAGTTGTAACGGCCTTATTATAAGGAACAACTACATAGAAGACACCGTGCTGGTAAAGTTGCAATTTCTGGGTGAACATGTGCAATGTCTATTTTGCTACAATACATTATGCCCAAAAAATTAGCCGGCGCCGGTGGTGTAGTGGTAAGCGTGACTTCTGTCTAACACCCCGATGGGTCTGGGTTCACCCAGCCGAGATCGGTGGGATTTTTCTGAGGCATAAAAATCTCTGGTCACGTCTTCCTTCGGAAGGGAAGTAAAGCCGTTGGTCCCGGCCCATGTGTGTTGAATGGGTGCGATATCCTACGCAGGTGTGGCAGCTGCCTTCCTGCACATTCGATTGTCGTCAATGGACGGCAATCGATGCCCGTCAGTGATTGGCACTAGATTGCGGAACAGAGACCGACGTTAAATAAAGGAAAGAAGATTATGCCCAAAAAAAATGCAGAGCTATACAGTATAGTGTAGTTGATCTTATACCAATCTGAACATCAAATTGAGTACCTGGGTACCCCGTCGATTTAGAAACCATTCTGGCAACACTTCGCATCCCCGGAGATTTTTCTCTCAATGGACTATGCAAGTATATGATGACGCGTGATATGAGTGTTGTATACTGTTGTACCTATATAATGGCTTCCCATATCATTCCTCTTTCAAGCACTCACACACAAACCCCCTGCAAATAGACTCTCGTCCTGTCTCCCGGCCTCCGCTTTCAATTCAACCACGCAATCCCGTGCCAATTCTGGTGCCATGCCATGTCTCTAGGAATCATCTTTTTTTTTTGTGGCGCACTGATTTGCCCAAACAGCAGAATAGAAAGGGCTGATGGCACGATCGGCGCTGTCTTCTCGCTGCATTCATGTTTAGCACTTTTGCCTTTTAAAAAAAATTGAACGAAATTTGCACTGCGGCAGGTAGATGGGGAAAGAGTGAGAGGCGCGAGAAAGTTGTTTTTCAATTAAAACAAAATCAAATAACTGAATGGAACATGCAGTCTTTTTTTCCTGAGGTTGCCTAATGGAACCAGCTCGTCGCTGCGCTGTTGCTTGGCCTTCCACCTCGGTTGAGTTCTTTTCGCGGAATTCAAGTTTCGTTGACCAACCGACGACGGCGGCAGGGTGGCTTTTATGCAGCTCTTGAAAAATTAATTTTGACTATTTTTTACTCCGTTTCACTGGATCTACCCACTTGCGGGCATAGTGTGTGGACGTTACGGACGCTGGACGGTAGCTGATATCTGAACTGAGTTTGACCGACAAAAGCTGAGCGAGCGATGGAGAGAACGATTTGCGCTGGTTTGCGTTCTCGAATCGCTTAGAGAATGACTAGGCATTGGAGGGGAACTTGAATGTATGTAGAATGCAGATTTTGTGTGATTTCATTACGCTGATTAAAGTTTATGGTAGGAATTGCTTTTCATGGCATCAACACCGGCAAACTTAAATTTGGAAGAAGATCAGCTGATATACATGTTCTTTTCTAAAACATCTTGGAAGAATTTTGAAAAATAATACCTGAGCAAATTATCCTCTTTTAAACCATAATACATATTGAATGAGGATCCTCTAACAAATTAAACTTTCTGTAATTTTACCCAAAGGAATTGCGTTTAACCTAGATCCCACTATCCAAATGCTTACTTACAAAGTACCAACCACAACAGCGCTCACAGCAACCGAAAAAGCTTCCGTCAGATAAAAACCCACCATCGTCAATGGTCTCCGATCCGCATTCTAAACGGTCAACCGCTAGCTCTCTCACTCTATCCCTCTCGCCAAAGCAGCAATGATTTGTGTACATTTGGGTTGAGTTTTTATGGATGGTTATCGTCCGGATCCCTTGCTAGTGCTACTACTGCTGGTGCACTTGTGTGATAAACGCTAAATGATCGCGCAACTCGTTCACTACGTTCGGCAAAAAGACGACCTCGATGGCAATGTTCCGCGTACGCATGCTGGTGACGTTGAGAGGCTCAGAACATTTTTTTCTTTTATCAAATGAATCATGCTGCTCTAGTAAATCTAAACCGGAGGAAGGATGTGTCACATGGTTAGAATTTTTTGATAAGCGCAAACCCTTTTGTTCTGGAAAGCGAGCGATAAGGAATTGCACCGTCATACTACAGTTGTGCACACAAGTTTTTATGAGTAATGGATTCATAACAAGTTCGAAACGGATAAATCACAGTGGAATAAAGATTGTCAAATTGAATGCATAACAAAAAAATAATTACTCTAGAGAACGTTCACCGTAATGACGTTTACTGCATCCATCATTTGCAGCTTTACGATTGTGAGTGTCGAACGACTGTCCTCGTCGTCGTCGTCGTCGTCGAGGTTCCATTTTCTACCGTTAATGATTTTATTCTTCTGCTAACGACTACAAGTAACATCATTATCTCGAAGTGGGGAAAAACAACCTATGTGCAGGCGGAAGCAGCTTTTAAGGATCCTTTTCCTATGGTATGTCTGAGGGTTGATGCGAGGTTAGTCAAGAGTGGTGGGAAATAATCAAATCGAAGGGTGGGAAAGGACTCATTCATGATGGAGTTTAATGTGTGCAAGTTTTTCCAACAAGCATTGATTGTGAACGGGCAGCACAGAAGTGTGTTTAACGAATTCATTCGGATCCTTTTTCATATTCATTTGAATCATATTTAAACATACATTTCGATTTAGTAGGGGAAATGGATGTAATGTCGGCCTGAATGCCCATAATTTAGGCCTATGCATAAATTCAGCAATCGACTAAATTTTCAATAGCGACCAAAAATATCAATAAGTACCGTTCATCTAGATAAAATTGATAAACAGCAGATTACTAGCGATGGGCCCAATGTTAGATCCGTAGGCCAACATTAGAGCCATTTCCCCTATTCTGTTTTTGCCTAATTGACTATATAATTTACAATGCTAGTCTAGTGTTACACAGAAAATAATTCTGAATTTTAGTGGTGATGTAAACATTTACGAATGCAAAAATGCATGCATGTAAACATCCTTTTCACGTAAACTAGAAACTTGCTTGAAGTCTTGCTTGCAAGGATAGGCGTTTGCAAACAATATTTGGAATATCTCATGAAATGGTGCAGATTATTCATTGACTTATAGGAAATTACGGCTTCGGAATTTCTTTACCTTTTTAAGTCAGGGATGAAGTTTTAGAGTATTAATGTTTTGTAAAACGATACAACTTTATACAAATAATCAGCGCTCAAGTGCTTCATTTACCTCCTCACGATAATAGACAAAGAAATGTCAAAGCCGTATTTTTTCTTATATGGAAACTCCTTACGTAGTTTTATAAATATCTTCAAGCCTCGAACGAGATTACACGAATCTTTGAAAAAAATCTAAAAGATGGCAAAAAATGGGGTTCAATTTTTCAAAATGCGAATTGCAATCGTCTCTTTAATGACGAGTAATGACGTCTTTTGCTCACAACAGGCCACCATTTGCAGTATTTAAAGAGTTTTATGTTTGTACATTTTAATCAACTTAATGAACTAAGCGCAAAAACAATTGTTCCGATCAATCGCGGTCCTACATCAACCTTCCGTTCGTGCCCCGAGGCATAGACTCTTCTACTTATTTTTTTACAGTTTTTGTACTGAAACAGAAAAAAAAAACTAATCCCTAAATGTTATTGTAGATTTAGAAATTGCACATAGTCGCTAACTAAATCATTTTGAGCTACTCAAGTCTACTTAAGGTCACTTACATAAGAAATTCATCACACCATCCAAATATGCAATAATAGTTGAGGCTAGCTTTTCATTTTGCTCAGTTACAGTACAAAAACTGTCAAAAAGTCAGGCAAAATCATGAATACATCCCGGTAGATTGTGTCATTCTATAAAATACTAGCCTCCATGAAAATACGTGGGTTTCTCTACAATTTTGCGCGCTTAAAAAAATCTACCATCACGTATGGATTCAGCCACGTCCATTGTATCAAATCAAGCCTAACTTTCAAAGGGTGGTGCTGAAATATGGGTGACAATACAGTGAACCAGAAAAATGCCGGGAATTCAAAATCAGCGAGAAAAAACGGGAAAATACTTTGAATTTTAATGATAAATTGTAAAAAATAAAGAATAAAAAATAAGAGAATTTGAATAAGATCTCCAAGGTAATTCTGAAAAGAATTCCAAAGTGATTCAGAGAAGAGTTCCAGGTGCAATTAAAGAAGAGTTCTGAGTAGAATTTTTGAGTGTCTCTTATAAGAATTCTATTTGATTGTGAGAAAGATTCCCGGTCCAATTCTAATAAAGTTTCCTTCCAAATAAATGCTAGAAAAAATTTCAATAAGGGAGGGGGGTAGGTAAATGTCTATGGTTCATACAAATTTAAAAAAAATAATGTACTGACGATTTTCTACGGTAGTCTAAAACCCCTTAAAAACTTTTTACGCAGTTTATGAACAGCTCCTTATTGCATGTTTGAGATTGCCAGCTTTTACACATTGAAGATGATTGCTAGTTGCAAGCATCATCTGTTGATTAACTGCTAACTTACAGGTAATCTAATTACAACGGACAAGCATTTATGGTGCTCTATAAAGGTCATACTCACTTCTAAGGACTGTATCGAAAATAATTTGTAAACAAATGTTTCTTTACAAATCCATAACAATATTTTTTTAAATAAAAATTGGTATTGGTTAGGTTGAGCCTGAAATTGAAACTTTAGACTAAAAGTCTTTTCTACAAAGTTGTTCCTTATAGTTAGTCTCCCATTTTTATGACAATGAATTCTAGGGTGGTTCTTATTATCATTAAAATCAACAATCTAACTTTTTTGTTTGAATAAATTAAGGTATACAGTCCTCGACAAAGTTATAGCTAAGCTAATTTCAAGCAACTTTGTTGAAAACAATTTTTTTGTATCTCTTGAATTGGCCGATTTAGAGCTATTTTCTTGAATTGAGTAAGGGTGGCGCTAAAAAAACAGTTATTTTGCTCTTGGTTTCTTATTTCAAATTTCTCAGCAAAGGTATCTTCAAATGACTTTTAGATCTTTAGAAGGCGCAATTTTTTGCTGCAAAAAGCTTGTCAACATCTTTCGCCTATCAAGAGTTAATGACGTTTTTATACTAAAAATATGCACTTTTTAAATGTTAATATCTCTGGTTGGGGCAAACAAAAAAAAAGTTTTTTTACGGCATTTGAAAGGACGTATGTTATTCTCAATAATATGAAAAAATTGGAGGTATATTATTTTCTAAACTCGTATAAAATCAATTAGAAATTATTCATATTTTTTACTAAATTTGGGTATATCTTTTTTATTAGAAGAGATACAGGCAACAAATTTCGCTATAAAACATTTGCCTTAAAGAGTTTTAAAAGTCTCTAGAAGATGACTTTGATGAGAAATTTCAAATAAAAAAGTTATTGGCAAAGATGGATTTCATAGGACCACTCTAGTGACAAATTTAAATAAAATGTGCTAGTACATTTGTTTCAATATTTGGACATTTAGTAAAACACTAAATGTCCAAATATTGAAACAAATGTACTAGCACATTTTATTTAAATTTATCACTAGAGTGGTCCTATGAAATCCATCTTATGTCAAGAAGTTTTTGTTCTTAAAAGTCCCCTTCTTTTGGTGTTTGAAAACGTCAGGGTGGTCCTCAAATTAGGGAATTTTTAAAACTACCTTTTTTGTTTTACTAAATAAAAACATGTGTTGTTTGAAAAAGATGTAGTTGAAATGATTGCAAGCAACTTTGTCGAAGAAAAATTTTTTCTATCTCTTACAGTTCTCATTTTAGAGTAGTTTTTAGGAGTTGACTTAGGAATTTCCTGGAAATAATAGTTTTTCAGCACTAATATTTTTATTTAAAATTTCTCATAAAAGTCACCCTCTAGAAACTTTTAAAACTCTTTAAGACGAATGTTTTGTAGGGAAATTTGTTGCCTGTATCTCTTCTAATAAAAAAGATATACGCAAATATAGTATTATTTAGAATAACATACGCCCTTTCAAATACCGTATAAAAACTTTTTTTTTGTTCCCCCAACCAGAAAAATGCATATTTTTAGTACAAAAACGTCAATAACTCTTGATCGGCGAAAGGTATTGACAAGCTTTCTGCAGCAAAAATTTGCGCCTTCTAAAGATCTAAAAGTTATTTGGAGACACCTTTGCTGAGAAATTTGAAATAAGAAAACTAGAGCAAAATAAATGTTTTTTTTTAGCGCCACCCTTACTCAATTCAATAAAATAGCTCTAAATCGGCCAATTTAAGAGATACAAAAAAATTGCCTTCAACAAAGTTGCTTGAAATTAGCTCAGCTATAACTTTGTCGAAAAATGTATACCTTAATTTATTCAAACAAAAAAGTTAGATTTTTGATTTTAATAATAATAAGAACCACCCTAAAATTCATTGTCATAAAAAATGAGGGTCTAACTATAAGGAACAACTTTGTAGAAGTTAGACTTTTAGTCTAAAGTTTCAATTTCAGGCTCAAAACATATCATTCCACCTAAATCTGCATTCTGGACCACTGTGCAGTGTGACAAAACAGGTTTTTCGCACTTTTTTTACACATCGTACAATATTTGTTTAAGTTGTTTCATGATTTTAGTAGCTTCATCTATGGACAAGGTTGTGAATAAAACACAGTTATTTTCAATTGTTTTAGCCTTATTTGATATTCTGTATGTCATTTTTGCTAAAAATTGGAAAACATTTAGAGATTTAGATTTTCGCTTAGAGCGACCCAATTCAACTTGTTCGCAACTACAACCTATTGAATAACGATTGCTGATTCTTAATGACAATTGTAAAGAGCAGCTTCAAAATGATGTTAAGAGTTCTGAAACCTTAAAATATTCAAAAATATACTGTAACGATGCGTTAAAAAAAACTGGAAAAAGCACTGTCCGAATTCTCATAAGAGGAACTAGATTTTACATGAGACCAATTTTGATGAGAATATGTTTTGGTTTGTTTTTCTTTGATTAGTTAATCACGCAATTTTTTGTTTACTTAAAAATATTTTTTTTACGGGTAACAACTTATTTTCGATACAGTCCTTATGTTTTTGATGTATTACTTTAAGTTGGTTATATGCTTCGGGAAGAACTTGAATATAAATTTGTCAACCAATTCAAAGGTCACACTGATAAATATTAAGACAACAAACAATACGCTTATCACACTGGTGTGCAAATTTGATGTACACACATTTTGACCTCACTCGCAAAATAAATGTCTCTTACATCCAATGTAAGGCTGGATTTATTACATCCTCTACATATGTGTCTCACAACAAATGTAATAGTAGTACTTACAATACAAGTGTTTTATAATACCTTCACGAGATCATATTCTCAACGCATTTGGTCAACAATTTTTGTCCGAAAAATAATCTAACATAAAAATTTTAAAAATTATTTTAAAAACTTTCCGGCGACCACTTTACAGAATCTGTTCTTGTAGCAAAACATTGCAAATTCTGCATACTTTTCATGCAAATCTGTAATAGAATCCTGATGAATGTGGGCGTCTTAGTGGAATACCTGTATAAAGAGAGAAAGAGATAGAGAGAGAGAAGGATTAGTAATTTCCATTTAACTGCACTACCTTATTTGCTTCGTCTACAATGTGCATACTTCTTCAGTGTCTTGTACTAATACTCGTAGAAGTCTGAAGAAGTCTGCACATTGTAGACGAAATACGCGTATCTGTCAGGATAAGCAAACAACGGCGCCGGTGGTGTAGTGGTAAGCGTGATTACCTCTCACCCCAGCAGGCCTGGGTTCAATCCCAGTCGGCGCCGCCGGGATGTTCTGAGGCATAACATCTCTGATCACGCCTTCCTTCGGATGGGAAGTAAAGCCGTTGGTCCCCGGTTCATGAGTTGATGGGTCGATAGGTAGGGTCCAGGTGTGGGAGCTGCCTTCCTGTGGCACGTCGGTAGCATTGGTGCTCAGCACGGAAAACAAGATCGACGGAAAAAACAAACCAAAGGAAAAAAAAAAAAAGGATAAGCAAATAAGGTAGTGGAATTAAATGGAAATGACTAATCCTTCTCTATTTCTCTGTAATAGAATCTTACATCTCCCGGTTGAGTCCAGGAATAAATTATGTAGCCTTCGATACGTTCTCGGCTTTGCTTATTGGGTTCCTGAAGTTAGCTTAAAATTTCTGATACCCTTTAAACCTTTATAATGAATACTTAAATAGATTTGCACTATAGAGCTTATTCTTTCTGTGCTCATAACTGATATGAATATTTAAAATTTTGCTTAATTTTCAAATTGATTTCATGTGAAACCAGTTGAACAGTTGCTTCAGTCAGATCATCAAATTAATCAAATAAAATAAAATATTAGATAATCCTTTAACCGGCAAAGCTCTAATCCATAAGCCATCAAAAATCCTTCACCAAACTCATCGGGAAACTTCCCCTGTACCGAGCGCAACAAAGTCTGTTCATCGCCGCAAAGCCTTGAAACCCGACGAAACGGGGAAACACTCCCAAAGTAGCAGCAAATTAAAACACCGATCACCACGAACAATGTAATGAGAGTACCGATCGCCCTCTAAGCATCGCCTTGGTGAAAGGGGTCTCGCGAACGTGTAGGGACGTTGGGTGCTCGTGTGCGCGTGAGTCCAAACACAGCTCCTGATGGTCCCTAGGCACCCGATGTTGATGTTGATGATGATGATGATGATGATGGTGATGGAAGCCCACCTAACGAACAAACCAATCATTACGGACCTACAACTCTCTCGCCGCACCGCTGCCACTGCGGCCCTAGCGCCGATATGACCGATTGCCCCAGCGAAATGACACACGGAAAGTCAATTGCAATCCGTTCGGTCGTTCGTTCGTTGGTTGGCTTTTGGTTGGTCGGAAGCATATTCACAGTCGTAGGTATGTAGTTATGTTACACACGAACGATGGGTGGGCAGGTGATGAGCGAGGAGCGAGGAAGTTTTGTGGTAATGAGCATCAATTCTTTGCCCAGGCAGACGTGTACGGTACAGCAGCAGTGCGATGAGAGATGGAAGAAACGTGCCCAAATTAGCAAACATAACAGCAGCAATGGTAGTAGAGAATTGTAACATTGTAGTCAAGTCGAAATTGCAGGTTTCGATTTGCCGAGTGTTTTGTACGGACCGACCTTGCTCTTGGGTGGAGAGATGGAGGAAAATTATCGATGTTTGCGGGTATATTAATTAAATTGCTATCTCTGGCCTGCGATCAATTCCACGGGGAGCAATTTGATTGTAACATTGTAAGTACGAGAAGGGGTTCGCAATGCACGGGGCGACGCAAGGATATAAATAACAATGCAATAAAAATACGAATCTTTCTGGACGGGACGGAAAGAGACGGGCCGGAATGGTACGGTGTGCATAGTCATTAAGTTCTATTGCTTCGACTCTGAGCAGTCTTAATGATCCTCTCGTGCTCGTCGTCGTCGTTGGCGATGGGAAAAATATCAAAGAGTTGAACTGGGTACGGTTCAAGCGCGAACTTGAACATCCTTGATCCGTGACGCACAAACGATTCACCTCTCGCGACCTTCCCCCGCGAGACGGTGTGGTGGGGTAGTCTAGGCCACCATGGGAGAGTGTGTTTATTATCGTACGCTTTCCCACCACCGTTCACAGACAGGGAGAAAGCAAGCGCCAAAGAGCAAACGTTTACGACGATGACATTGCGACGACGACGCCCGGGAGACGACGAAGAAAATAATGAAAAATATTTATTTCATTTAATGATCTCTTTCATTTCGATACTCCCGACAATTGTCGTTATCGCTTCCTGGCACAGGTTGGTTTTGCATTGACTGGAAGATGAAAGTCGTGGGATGGAAAAAGAAGAAGGAAAACGCTTCTTGTGTTCTACTCTTCCGGAGGGTTCCAACTCGGTCGTGAGCGAGTGTCATCGTCGCGTAACGAGAGTGCTCTCAATCAACCGTGGAGTGACTTCTTGGTGAAACCGGTGGCGAAGGTGATGATTATGATGATGTCTCAATCACTGTTGCTGATGCTGATCCTAAAGGATTTCCTAACACCTTTTTTTACTGTGCGCTCAGGTGTTGTCAAATAGAGCAATGGTAAACTACGATTCTTTAGGGAGTTGTTTTTCGTGCCGCCAAAAGGGTGTATTTAATTTTTAACTCTCTTTCAGATTATATTGGAAATGCTCAAAATTTCACAAATAGTCTCTGGAGTGTCACAAAACCTCAATTTCTAGAAACAGAGCACAACAAAGTATCACAATGTTGCAAAAATTAACCAATCATCAGACAGGCTGGAAGAGACCCGAACGCTTCCGGGGAGTCATTTCTTGCGCTGCCTAAACTATATGATTAGTCGCCTCCTCGTGTGCCGATTCGATCACGATAATGAGCCTCAATTGCTTCTTCCTTCTTGGGTCTCTGACACGGCGAAGACAACAACGAAAATTGTAAAGTAAAGAAATTCGAAAGCAAACGGCACAAGGATTCGTGTGGCGCACACGGAACAAAACCAACCACCTTGTCAATTATGAAAGATACTGCTACCAATCAGTCAGATAGGCAGTCAACCAGCAGCAGCAGGAGCAGTGGTTAGCAATAATAATGGCCAAGCGGAATGAATTGTTGCCTAATTTGCTGCTGATTCGCTTTTCCCACCGGGTAGTTAGCCGGCTACTGCTACGTTGCTGTTGATGGTCACGTGGGGTAAGATGATTGGATCCGTGTAGCCCTTAACTCAGTGATGATGGTTTTAATCAGATGGTTTAAGATTCTTCAGAATCCGCAGGGCATATCGTTTGTTACATTTTGATACATACTTGCCGAAACCGACTGGTTTGATCTACTTTAACTTCACACGAAAAATACTCCCCAATCACTCGCATCGACTGTTTACATGTCAAATTTCCTTTCTATTTTTTCCTCAGCCAATTGCTGGTATTTATTTGCCAATGATCAAACAGATGTTCCACAGTTCTACCTCCTTTATTGCACAAACATTCCTACTTTTCCGGTTTACACAAGTGATTTCCCGTAATTCACATGCAATCACTGCCGTCGCTACTCATGTCTAGAGCGTTACTAATGGTGATGCTTCTGCTTTTTGCGGAAAAAAATAAGATAAAAAAAACTGCATCAAATCAACTCAAGGACTAGCGGGAATCCGCACTGAAAATAAAATTTCGTTTATACCACTTAATCGCTCGTTTGTTCCGCGAATCCGTTCGTTGTTTTCTGCAACTTGCTTATTGGATACGAATGATTCATATAATAAATGCGAAATGTTCATGTCTATAGATAAAAAAAGTACGAAATATTCGTATACTCAATAAAGAATATGAAGCTATGCAGAAGCAAAGAAAATAGGACAAGAAAAATAAAGAACTTAATACCCCTAAATGTATTACAAAAAAAAATTATATATTAGTCTGCCGGCTTCGTTTAGCTCCTAGAGACAATGAGCATCCAAATGCACCTATCTCCCGAAGAACGCGTTACCCACTGAGTTCTACCAACCGCTTTTTCTCGGTACATACAAAAAATCAGACCGACTGGTTGAAACCCCGCCAAGAAAAAGCGGTGTGTGCAACTCAGTGGGTAACGCGTTCTTCGAGGGATAGCTGTAAGCACCATAGAAAAAAAACAGGATTAAGTTAGAGAGGAAAAATTATCACATATATCTATGATTTTGGCATTAACGAGTCATTTTACGTCCAATTTTGGTTCTCTTTAGGTCATTTGAAAGGTATTGAATGAAACTTTATTTTTAGGTCAATGGCTCAATATATGTTTCAAATTTTGTATACTAAAAGTTTACCCAACGTTACAAACAATTTCAAAAAATACTCTGGAGAATCATGACTGATAGTCATGTAGTAGAAGTAGTAGAACCCTTATTCTAAATTTTATAAAATATTTAATTCATAAGAATTTTTATTCATGTCACCGATCAAAAGTTTAGGTTCACCCCACAGAATGGTGTTTCACTGTTGTAAGTTAAGGTGAAATTTTACTTAAAAAAATGTTGATCGACTTACCACATATTGGATGATATATATATATATGACATATGTTTTGAGGGTGACCCCAAACTTTCGAGTGGTACATACAGGGCTGGTAGCAGGTCACTTTTTAGTGACTTTGTCACTATTTTGAAGTCAGTCACTAAAAAGTCACTTTTCAAACCAAAAAGTCACTAAAGTCACTTTTTCACAACTAAAATAGTGTGAAATGGAAAAATATCAACAACATTTTTAAATTGAGTACTTGCCACTAAGGAAGTTATCAAATAATTCTGGGATTATTTCTGAGGATACTTCCAGGAGAACTCTGAAGAGTTCAAAATAAATTCCGAGAAGAATTCCAATGGAATTCACTTTTGAGGGCTCATTCTCAAAGGAATTCTTCGAAGAGTTTTAAGGGTATTCTGAGATGGATTTTTGTTTGAGAATTCTGAAAAAATACAATGGAAATTCTGAGAAGAATACGAATTGAATTTGCAATATTATTCAGGGGAGAATTTTAACATTATTCTAAGCAGAAATTTATGATATTTCTGATGTTAATTTCATGGAAATTCTAAAGACAATTCAAGTTAATTTAAAATGGATTTATGGGAAGAACCTTCATGGAAATCCTGGAAGAATAATTAAAAAATCAAATATAATCTACTTTAACTAATTATGATATATTAATTTATGCATGAAGTTATCGATTTAAATAGTTGGAGATGCTTAACGTCAAATATCAGACTTAAAGTGGACATTTTACACGATCGATGAGGAGATAAAAGTATAGAATTGAGTACGGTAGTGTGAAAATTGTATATAGAAAGTAGAAGTAGAAAGCGAGCAAAGGATATTTTTTAGGAAGTTACGAATCAGGTATAGCAATCAGGTAGATGCTTACGTCAGATGGCGATTTGAGTGTGAAACAATTGATAGAATTGTTTCCGCACATCGGAGGTACATGAGCAAATCGGCGATCATCCCTTTTGCCAGTGTGGCGGAGTGAAACACCCCTCACTATCCCTCATCAACGAATGAGTTTGGTAAAAGGGATGCTCTACCCGATTCGTATCTTCCTCAAAATTGTTTTAAGCTCACTTTTTTTTACTTTCTATATACAATTTTCACACTGCCGTAGTACAACGGAACTATCAACGCTATACTTTATTAAAATGTCCACATTCAGCATCTCCAACTACGAAAATAATCTATTTCCAAGAATGTTGTCCATTGTTCTGCAAAGTATTTCCAGAATGCAATATTATTTTTGTTAAGCTTGTTTTAGAAGCAAAGTTTAAGAGGAGTGGAATAATTCTAAAAAATTTCTTGAGATCATTCTTAATTTTTTTTATGAAATATTCTTAGTGAATTATCAAAGTTCTATCAAAATTTTAAAGATTTCCATGGCAGAATCAAATTCAAGATCTTCGATAAAAAATTGCTGTCGTTGTTATGATCTATTTAACCCTATTTAACAGTAACATTTAAAAAAAATCTTTGGGAAAATCCGGAAATTGCACTTCAAATGCTCTTAATAGGAAATTCCGTTGAGAGTTTCGACATAATTACAGGAATTCATGAAATTTCATTTTAAGTTCCATGACAAAAACAGTTTATTTCAATATTAAACCTTATTTGAGTTTCTGAGTCATCATATAAATGAAACTTTTGGTTACTTATTTATAATCCAAAAGTCACTATTTGGTCACTATTTCCGTAATTTTAGTCACTAAAGTCACTACTATTATATCGCATCAGTGCTACCAGCCCTGTACATACATCATACTGTGGCGGTGACCCCAAACTTTTGATCGATGGCTTGAATACATATTTTCATGATTCTAATAGTTTCTAAATTTTTCCTCCTAATTTTCTCAACTGGAGCCCGTTGGGTATTGAATTATGGCTCTACCCAGGGCTGGATTTAAGGGGTCAATTTCCCCGGCCCCGGCCATGGAGACTAAGAAAGTATTTGTTGTATATCCAAATTTATCAGAAAATAATTTTCATTTCACGTTGAATCATAATGTTTAGCTCTGAACTTCTTATTTAATTGTAGACGTTAGTCTGCTTATTTATCTGAGCTTGTAGGTTACCATTTGTTGAATTGAGGTAACAGACCTTTTAGCAAATTAGCTTTGATACATTGCAAATTAAGATCATTAAGGACATTGATAACTGCTGAATTCCTGACTTATTTTTGTTCGCTGAACATCGAAAGTAATGTTCTTAAGAAGATTTTTTTTATTATAGTCACTTCAACACTCTTGGGTTATTCGTGACTTATCCGGGGGTGAGATATAAACTCGTGACTTTGGTGTGAGAGGTATGGATGCTAACTACTACGCCGGGGTCGCCCCCTTAAGAAGATTAATTTTCAAGCATTGACGTCTACATTGATGCTAAATATAGGCACCACTGCTTTCTTTTTTACTGTTTTGCATTGTTTTTATGTAGCATAAAGAGTATAAACGCAACGCTAAATTCAATACCGTAATTCGGGGGTAAAATGATCACATAATACGTAAATATGGAAATTAATTCTTACATTAAAGAGAATTGACAAAATTATGGTATTAAAATAAATAGACTTTGATGTTGCCAACGTTCCGGATGATTGCTTTTTATATTTAGAGTTTTTTTTTGAGTGACTTTTTATAAGATATTCCCATTAAATTTGGGTTCCCTTAATAGTTGTACGAAGTGTATTTCCAGCAGATATGATGGCAGTGGCGTCTCGTAACCTCACTTTTTAACTTTCAAAAAAAGATTTAATGCCATATTCATATTCGAATCAGTTTAAAAATACACTTAATCTTCTATTTTGATAATTGTTTATGTTTTGAGAGTTGGTGCACAGGTAGATTGAGGTTAAGGCGACGCCACTGATGGGTAATAATTTTTAATATAATGATGGGAAAATGAGGCTTCGTCAGCATCTGGGTGTACAGTTTCCAGGCCTGTGACCGTTCGTCACGATTTGGAGCCTTCTGTACTTTTTACGTATGCAGTCCCTCCCGGTCCTTGACTCTCTGAACGAAAGACTTGGACAGATTCAACTTTTTGGTCACATCCCTGACACGAAGCATTGGGATTCCCGGAAAAAATAACCACACAATTACCATAACATAATATAAAATCACAACAAAATCTATTGCCGACAATCGATTCAATTGTATGTATATTATACAAGTAAATTTAAAATATTGTTATTACAATAGATCTACAATACGTCAGAGATGCAAAATATCATGAAACTCACTCGACACTCGTGAACGCATTAACCGACTATCGCTGACAGAACGTTTTGTCAACCAGTGAGAGGTAGAGCCATGGTAGAGCGCTGCTCACAGGCAAAACGTAACTCTCGCTGCTGATGATATAAAGCATAACGAAAACAGTGAAGACTTCTGCAGTACGAATAGCGAAACGACAGAAGAAAATGAAAACAATGCCTACGCATTCCAAATTTGGCTCAGCACTCGGTACTGTGGGAGTTACAAACAGAACTGGCAAAAGTAAAGGGAAGCTGTTGGGCTCACTCACGAACATACTCACATAAGCAAGCAAAGCAACAACTGATTCAAAACGAGCACAGATGAGTGTGGTGATTGTCGGGAATGATCAGATCGGTGATGGATCACCACCGAAGACGACATTCACTTGTTGCTTTTTACTTCTTTCGTCAACTTGATGGATGGTCATGGAGAGTGCTTCGACAAGCACATTGATAGAAACGTACTAAGCGTTACTACCATCAGCTGTTTAACGATCGTGATTGTGATAGGTCGCAACTCTGGTCTCAACCATAGAGCATGAATTTTCAGCAATAGAAAATCAATAAAATTTATGGTAAATGACTTAAGTTTATTCGGTAAAAAGTGATTTTCTGTACGGTTAAGATACATAACAACCCCTTTGTTCTATTGTCTATTTCCACATTTAGCATAGATTATATTGTGGAAACTATAAATAATATGGTTATTTTATCGTTGTTGACAATACAATTTATTTTAAGTACAATAAATTCTATTGTATGGTTATAATACATTTCATTGTACCTGTATCGTTCTTTTTTTTACGGTTGCCGCTTTAACGCTTTCACGACACACTCGTGATCCTGATCACTAATAGAACATCCATTCTGACCGCATTTCTCCTTCCGTTCGATGCTCAGAGTTTCGCTGTAACATTTAATCACACGACTCACCGTTGACTGCACGATTCCGAGTTGTTTCCGATGTCTCGATGATAGAGTTGAGGATTTTTCAGTTGCTTGCGCAAAATCAATTCGCGATGGTGCTTTTCGGGTGACGTCATTTTTTTTTCAACTTTTCAAAAACTGACAGCGATAAAAATACAGTGTAAACAATACACTCTAAATTATTTCTACAAAAAATTTCAAGAGAAAATACCCAATCCTTTGGTACAAGCAATGTAAATATTTACCTTATTTGACAAAACCCAGGTAATCATGACGTATAATTATTAAAAACAATTCGAATGAAAAAAGAGACCTACTGGTAATCATGACTAAGATTTTTCAAATAATGTGCATATTTACATCGATTGTATCGAAGAATTGGTAATTTTCTACAGAGTTTTTTCCGTGATGCAATTTGATGTGGGACACCCTTTATTGAACGTCAATTAAAAAAAAAATTATGCAGAAAAATCTAAAAATTATTATCTTGATAAAAACTTTATCAAGATAATTACATACGTAGCAATTCGAAAAACTTCGCAAAACTTCATATAGCTGAGATTTTTTTTAAGTGTAAAGAATTTTTTTTCAAGTGGTTCCATACTTATGACGATTAGTATAATTCTGAACAAATATACAAGACACTTCAAAAGTGAATGGCATATGAATTCTAAGGATAATTCAAGCCAGTTTTGTACAGAATTATGAAAGGAAGCTTCAGTGTATTCTTTGAAGAATCAGTAAACATTGAACGAGAATATTCGGATGAATACGAAGATTTTTTTAACGTTCTATTGAGAATTTTGGAACTGTTATAAAGAAAATTTAATGGGAAATAACAGAGAGAATTTCATATTCATTTTATTATTCTGAACAGAGCTCTGACGTTATGACTGAAGCTAACAGGCAGCTTGACGTAATATAAAAAAATCTCTTGCTTCGAGTAATGTACTGTTTGTTAGTTAGTTTAGACAAGCAATAGTATGCACCATAATAAAATGCATAAGTTCATATACAAAAAGTATGATGATTTTTTTATGGTGCATGCTGTAACCATCCTTGAATTGGAGCTTAGATAATTAAAACATAGATTTGTCACTTCGGAAAAGATACTGACAACAAAAATGTGGCGCCTGACTGAGAATGGCGGTTAACGGGTGAACTATTTTTTTCTCCCTACACGATAAGAAAAAAGTACCCACCTACTTTTAACTAGTTTGTCTCATTTTCTCCTTCTAATGTTGTCAAATAAGAAGGAGCAAAACCACCCAACAGTGGTAGTAAAGTGTGGGAACCCAACGTTGGGTATAATAATATTTACCTACTGTTGGGTACAACTAACTTACTTTTGGTTAAAAAGCTGGCCTATGGATCTAAGATTGGGCCCATCGCTAAAAATCTGCTATTTATCAATTTTATCTAGATGAACGCGTCATTGGGACGATATGGCTATTTTTGGTCGCTATTGTAGATTTTGTCGATTGCTGAATTTATGTATGGGCCCAAATTAGGGGCATTTAGGCCGACATTACATCCATTTCCCATGTGGATTATTTAATCATAGCGTGCAGAGTAATTTGTGATTAACGTGTATATCTAGATAGAGCTGGAATTAGGGCGTAACAGCTTTTGTAAAAAATGACTTGTATATGATTTCTAGGAATTCAAGGCACGTCCACGCAGACCAACATCACCATCGGGTAGGGGAAGTCTTCCCTACCCGATGAGGATGTTGGTTTGCGTGGGCGAGCCTTGAATTTCTAGAAATCATCAAGAGAAGTCATTGTTTACAAAAAGTGTTAGGCCCTAATTCCAGCTCTATCTAGATATCTGCATTTGCGAGAACAAACACTTTGAGTTCCGATTTCTGTCTGAAACAGCAGTGATTCATATCAGAAACCAAAATGGGGTTTCGATGGTGCGAGTTTCAAAATTTTACGTGTGCTGCTTCCGGTCCAAGTTCAAAAACGATTCACAAAGTTCTCGTGAAAAACAGGTATTTCCATAGTTGTTGTTTTTCGACGAACATTTGAATGATGTTTTTTGACGACTTCATTAATACTCTTTGCAAAAACTCAGGGGTTAACGTCAATTGACGTCTATTAATTCTCAATAATATATTATAAAATATTCGTATCTGCATGCTGCTACCAACAGCTGTTCCGTCCGAGGGGTGCGACACATCTAAATCTCAATTTTAGATGCTCAAAACATGTCACACTAGCGAATCAATCTTCGAAAAATCTTCGTGCATTTCTCGCATCTACTGCATCGAGCATCAAGAAAATCTTCAGAATCGTCATCAATCTTCTTTCTATCTACTCAGCGTGCGAGCAGCTAGCCACAGCACAACACAATCTTTCCTGCAGCATAGTTAGAGTCGTCTCCCTCGGTTCCGTCTTCAAATAAAAAGCAAAACAAAACCAATGTGAAATAAAAATGACAATTTTCAATGTCAGACGTGGAATGCGCCATCCAAAACATTAATGTTTGCTGGGCAGTTTTGATTCAAGCTGCTAAACTGCTCTTTTAACTCACCGTTGACCGATAGATAGCGCGCTTCCAATGTTACTTTTCGAGTAAAAGCAGGGATGCCCGACTGAGCAATCTATGTTTTGATTATCGAAGATTGGAGATATTGCAAATCTATTTCTATATTCTGTAGTTCCCGTCAAACTTCAAAATACAATTTTACCTAAAATGATTCGATGAAGTTGGTGGTGTCAACGCCAATCAACTTCCGCTTGCATTGTTATCCCAAATTAAGCGAAAATTTTATTAGTCCGTTACGTACCTACCTACCTACCAACCTGTACGTACGTTTGACGACATATTCCTTTCAGGAAGTGGCGCGTCCCCGGCAAGGATCACATGCATGCTCGTTATTATCTGCATCAATCCGTCGCGGTCCCACCTCCACCTCCTCGATCGATCAACGCTGTAGACCACCTTGAAGACGACGTTGGTAGTGCCATTTTTGTCCTCGCGCAACAGTACCAGCACCATAATACATGCAATTATTTCTTCTCCTTTTGTACTTGGGAAACGATAGAGAATGAGAACACGCGTGTGTGAGCCAGAGGATGGGGACTCCTTCAAGTTTGTCTCGAAGCCAAAAGGTACAGAGAAGCAGCGCGAGAGATTGGTATCATTATTTCGCGATTGATGGTGCATATGGTCCTGATGGTTATGCTTATGGGTGGTGGGGTAACCGAGAGAGGATGTGTTAGTTTCGAATGCGCGCGCGTTCGCACTCCACCAGCAGTGTACCCATAGAGTGTAATTTTTTCCACCCAGGTTTACCTCCTTTTGCTGCTCGCTATCTGAAGCGTAATGAACGTCGCCTGTTCGAAGCTCATTAAAATTAATTTGAGTTTATATTTTGCGGAAAATTATTATTACGTTGATGGCTAAAGCAGCAGCAGCAGCTGTGGTGGTGGAAAATGAGCTAACGGTCGCAAAGTGGGAGAAAAGGCGGACGGAAGGTACTTTTTGGCACAGTGTGAAAATAAATTGATGAAGTGAGCAGAGCGAGACAATAGCCACCCAATGGAGGAGAGTGATGGGGAGTCAATGCCGGGGTAAAATCAAATTAGCTCTGATAACATATAGAAAATTTGAAACCTGACAATTAAGAATTGATGGTTGCAGGATGTGTGTTTTATGCGTATGTATGTATGTATGTATGTGTGTGTGTGTGTGCAACCGAGCAGCACCGGTGATTACACGGCAGAGAACCAAGAATAGATCTTAATTAGTGTCATGTTTTTCGGGAGGAACGCGATGCTCGGCTGGGATAATTAGTTTAATTTTCGGGATGGTTTACCTCGAACGTGTGAGTATATTTCCAGAGAAAGCAATCCATAATTGGGAGCAACGGTTTGTCTTGTTTGTCGAGGTAAATTAGCGAATTCACGCTAGCCTTGCTCCCGTCCTCAAATTGGAACAAAATCAAGTTTTGGTCAATTTGTACGGAGAATTGTTGTTCATGATAATGCTGAATACAATCATATTCTTATTCTCAATCAGTAATCCGTTATTTTTCCGGAATTCAATGATTAAACTTCTTTAAACTTTTCTCCCCGTCCATCGCAGGATACCAGTCATCCAATTAATACCGGTAGTGGATGCCGGAGAGAATGATTCCTTAATTGAAACTATCAACAATCGGAATTCAATTAAATCTCCTGAGACCTGGAGCTGTGTCGGATGCAAAGCTTCATCCATTCACCATGGTCCTGCTCGACATTCCGCTTCATCTTCTACCAGCTGGGCTTCACCACCGTACATCGTGGTGCGTAGATCCAGAGCCAGAGATGGTAGCCAAGCACTGACTTTTGCTTTCTACTGGCTCTTGATACAAGCAGCAAGTACGCCGAAACAATGGGGCTATAATCAACATTAAATTCAACAATTGTAGCAAATTATGAAGATAATATACGCTATTTTTCCGAGCTGCTCCTTGTTGCCACCGTACGAGATCTTCTACTCTACTAGAACGACGACGACGCCGAGGACTACGCACCCATACATTCGCTTACTGGCTCGTCTCTTCCAGTAGGTACACAGCAGACGACGATGATGAAGACGTTCAAGAAGGGGAGGTTCAGGACTCGTGGGCAAATGTGTGTATGTGTGCGAACGAACGACGGGAGTTATCATCATCAGCTATTCATATACAATTTGAGCAACATGCTTGAACAGTTTTCCCTACCATTCATTGACACACCCACCCACAACATCGACCGGCCGGCCGGCGGTGGCACAGGGCTCCACTTAACTGGGAGCTGATGGGTGAAACTTTGGGGCGCGAGACGACCTCCAATCTCCGGCAATCCAGCAACATCACTGGGAGGAAGGAGGTGCCGCTGCCTGCCAGCTGCTGATGGGGCATGATTTTCAATCACAATCGCATTTGATTTTCTATTCCTTCCAACTTTCTATGGCACCATTAATTTGTACGAGCTTGTTGTGTTCGTTTGAGGTTTCTTCCGTTTGGTTCCTCATCTGTCGGTCGTCGGTTCTGCTCGAGACTCCTGTTGGTTGGTCCGGCTGGTCTTCCCACGGGATGGGATGTGTTGATTGTGGTGGTGATGCTGGTGTAGTTGGCTCTTGCTGACGACAACCGGATGATCTCAAGGTTCTCGGGGAGTTTGGAATGGCGATGGAGGGAACTAAACGGGAAGTTCATTCATCTGGCACACTTTGCTAATGGGCAGGGGGTCGGTGGGTGGTTGAGTGGTACGATGGATGAGAGTGTTGGAGAAGGAATCGAACAAATTCATTGGAAACAGGGTTGAAGGTCAGCTGATGGAGATGCAACTCCTAATTGAGTATCAACATATTATTGGTATGATGTGAAATTTTATAATTCTGCATCAATTAAAAAAATGTTTTAAGAATGTTTGTTCAGATCATATTACACAGAACACAAACTTATCAAATACTCACGAACCGTTTTCATTTTTTATTTATTTTCAGGTTAGTACCATTCACAAACCATTGGTGTGTGTCATTGTGGACAGGTAACCTCAGGTTAAATACAAAAAGTTTTCTCAATATTAAAAAAGGGTTAACCACACACACTTAAAAATAACTATGTTTACACGAGACGTAATCCATTGTTGACGTAAATTATGGTATGTAAACGCACATGTCATGTAAAATTAAGTGTTCCGCAACCGAAATATACGCAGCTAGACGAAAAGTGCGTTTGATTGAATTGATTTTCTCCTTTCTTTAAACTGATGCTTATGTCATATGGGCCGCTTGGTCTCAGGGCATCAAAATTAACATGACTTTTTCGTAGTGTGCAGATGTACCATATAAGTCTAAGATGTAAGTCAAACGAAACATGACCAAACACAAATCTTTGCATCCAATATATAAATATTGTTGACAGCGCTGGTGGTTGAGGGTAATTAGCGATGTATTTCCACTCCAAGCAAATGCACGGCCAATGAGATCACCCAAATTTGAGTTCAGTTTACGAATAATCGCAACAAGTGCAGGAACTCACCGAAATTATGCCACAAAAATCTTCCGGAAAATGAGAAAAATTTACGAAAGTTCTACTCAGTCTACCAATAGACTGAGAGAATCCAATATTTACTTTTCTCATATTCAGGAATTTTTTCCTGAAAAAAACCTGGAAAAACATGAGGCTAATTTACTCATCGCACTTTCTGCGATTTATGAGTAAACTGAACTCAAATTCTGGTTGGTCTCATTGGCCGTGTATATCTTTAGTCATGTCTTTATTAGGGTGTCTACTCCCTTGAAAAACCTGGGAATTCTCAGGAATATTTGTTTTACCTGCACACTTTGGAATAACTAATTTTACACGTGACGGAATCCATCTTTGACATAAAAGATGAGACGTAAACAAACATGTAATGTAATATTAAGTGCTCCGAGACTGAAGAGTTCATTGCTCGACGAAATATACGTTTGATTAAGCTATTTTATGACTCAAATTTATGTCAAAATTGACGCTCGTATATGTCACTCTCAGAGCACCTAAATTTACATGAATTTTTCTAAGTGTGTGGAAAACCTGGAACTCTCAGGGAATTTTAAAATTCTCGTCAAGCATCAAGCAATACATACAAATAAGAATAGAGTATGTTAAAGTACGCCAATGAATTTCAAAAGATTTTTTTGTTAAATACAACCAACTTAATCTTCCCTGTTATTCCCTTCTACTTACTGAACATAACCTAATTAAATCAGGCTTCGAAAAATGTTGAAGAATCTGGAAAGAATTAATATTTTCAAAGTACCCGTTAAAAAAAAGGACTTGCAAAAACTTTACGGCTTAATTTATAGGATGAGAATTTCTTAGAAACTCCAAACGATACGAGATTTCAAATGAGAATACTAAGGGTAGAATTGTTAGGAAAACATGAAGTAATATTTGAGGATTACTTACATGAAAGTTCTGCTGAACTCCAGATTCCAGGTGAAACGTAAGGAAAATGCCAAGGTAGTTCTGAGTAGAATCCAATGAGAGTCATCAGTAGGATTCTAAGTTTTCCTACAAAATTCTGAAGAGGATTCCAATAAGTAAGCAAATGAACGCATTTTGGACCTTGCTATTTTTTTTTTGTGCCCTGTTAGTAGTGGCAAGACTCGGGTAGTGACCGCTCCCATTATGGATTTGTATATTGTGTATTTCATATCGAAAATAACGTCGCGTGTAAGTTGAATTTAATGAAGACCATAGCAGGGATGGAAAATCATTTACATTCATTTCGTCCATTCATTTACATTCATTTGCCTCTAACTTTTTTCATCAACAGAATTCCGTAAAATAGTGTTTGAAGCTTTTGTAGGCTTTGATATTTTGTGAACAACTCAAATCAGTATCTCATGCATGATGAATTAGAGCGATAAGACCCCACCATTGGTTTTCAGTGAATGTAAATTGCATTCACTGAAAAACAATAACATGTTCTGCCAGCTCTAGATCGTCATGCATGAGAGATTTAGATTTTAGTTATTAACAAACATTGTATTCAATATTAAAAGCTACAAAAGCTTCATACATCATTGTACGGTATTCCGTTGATGAAAAAAGTTAGAGGTAAATGAATGCACGAAATGAATGTAAATGATTTTCCATCCCTGGACCTAAGTGCTTTTTCGTAGCTTAGTTTTCGGATTTGAAAGATCGTCTCTTGCAGTGGCTTGCTCAGTGATGGAAAAGTTCGCAAAAAATCACTATGACTCGCTAACTTTTCCCTTGGAGAACTTCGTGAAATATCGCGAACTTTTCCAACACTGGGCTTGCTTACTGAACAGAAAAACGCGGTTCCAGGAATATTCATATTAAGGAGATTTATTGTCAACTCGCTTGTTTACTTAGTATTTTGCGAAACTTGTCGTCGTCGTCATCGGTGCCGGGTTTGAATGGTTACAACAACTCGAATAGCGGTATGATGTGATATGAAGGGCTCGGTGACCTTAAAACGTCCATTTTTGCTTACTGAGCAGAACATCGTGAGTCTAATCTCAGACCCATCCACATTCAAGATTTGTCGTTCGTTTTAGTTGTTATTATGACTACATGGTAATAACAGCAACTCAATGATTAAAACGGAGCTTGTTTGCCTTGTGGCAAACGTTTTTGCTTACTGAGCAGAACACCGGGGGTTCAATCCCAAGCTCGTTCGCTTTATATGATCGTTAAGACATCAATGCAGCTTATCGCTTACCAAAACGAACCCTGCTACAAACCCAATCTTCTTACCAGTGATTCCTCATGGATTTCTCCGCTAAAATTGTAAAGTAATTTTGAAGAGAATTCTAAGGAATTTGTATTTAGAAGTCCAAGATTCTTGTGAGTAGAATACCAATAGATGAAGGAGAATCCAAATGGAATTCTGAAAAGAATTCACTGAACATTCTCAGGATGACTCCAAATGAATTCTAAGGAAAGTTTCAAGGGAATCTCCAACGATGTTTTGAGGAAAATTTTAAAGGAATACTGAGGATCATTCTATGGAATTTACGGGACAATTCTGTATGGAATTGAGAACAATCAACAAAGCATCGGCTGGTGTACTTTACTCGGCAAATCAGACCTCGGATGAGGTGTAGTACAAAGAAGCTGGTAAAATACAATTTTACCATTGATTTCCCTAATTTAATATGCTGTGTGTGTGATGTTGGTTTGTCACAAATACCTGACCGGCCTGTGGTTGCTGGAGTTTACTGGTGGCTGCTGGAATGGTGGTGGTGGTGCTGGTTTCGATGACGGTGGCTAGCTTGATGGCGGGAAACAGTGAGGCTGATGGCGACGCCGGCCGGTAAGCACAATGGCGGACTCTGGCGAACAAATGTTGACTCCGCGGAGAGTTTTTGGTTCCAGGCCTGGAGATGGCGGACTTGGATTTTACGAGTGTGTGGAGATCTGCTCGGTCAAATTTGGGGTGGAACTCGAATTCTAATCTTCCAGCTTCCAACCCCTTGGTTGGGAAACTACGACCGGTATAGCGCAACCACGTGGGATAATTAAACAATTACTCCAAAGCGAGTTGAACCTCGGTACCGTCATAGGCCAGTTCTCCACCAAAAGCTACCCTCACAACTAACAGGTCCTAAAGGACACCAAAGAGATGGTCTTAGGCCCGATTGTGACATGTGGCCACTTCAATCCCTGTTCCATACCTGACTCTCTACACTCCTGCTACTACGACACTACTTCACTTTACGATACTTTACTTCACTTTACTTTTAACGGTGTTCAGGTTATCCAACTGCTCTCGTTTAAGTTTAATTGGCAAGTGGCGGAAGAAGTTTCCGTGCTACTCGTCGTTCTCTTTCTCTGTACTTCTCGTACCCATTCTCCTATTTTCCACTGAACTCAAATTGTTGGCTCATCACCTATTCCAGCAGTTGGTAGTATACCGTGGTATTGTAAAGTGTACTAAAACTAGGGGTATCTTTATAGCAATTATAATTTGAATTTATTCGGAGACATGCAAAATTCGATAAACTTACATAAACACAACAATAGATGTTACAAACAGTAACAACTCCTGGAACTAGATTTCTCTTCGTTTTAAATATTACCAGTTCATCCAAGATGGTGCACTTCCCTACACCTTGTCTGCGTTCTTGGTTATTTACTATGTTATTAAGACTCCGAACACGATGCCTCCGCTAAAATGTGTAACGTCAAATTTGCAATGTTTGAAAAACCATAGCAGAGCCATTTATTGACCAATCGAAAATCCGTTGGCGCCATTTGAAACTGCAGACTTTTAAGATTCATTCGGTTTCAATAGATTAAAAATCTATCGATAAATTCCTGGGCATTTACCGGAATCATCGTGTTCCAAGTGTTAACATAACATCTTGCAATAATCAGATGAGTTACACATGGAAAAACATAATACATGACTAGTCTTTTGTTGTAAAATGATACTCCTGAAAATAGCAGCATTTCTGTTTTAAATTACAGCATTTAAAATTTAGAAATATATTTACTACTTTTCATTCAAATTATGATAATTCAAACTATATATTTACAATTTATCTGTGTATGTACTTTTTTTATAAATGAAGTTTTCTTAGTATTTGTTTCACTCTAGAGTCTAAATGAAAAAAAAAATGAAAAGAGCTATCCTAAAATCAATCAAACAATTTCCTAACTCTGGTGGCAATACATTTTAAACAGCATGTCCTTAATTTTTTAAACTTATTTTCAACTTTTAATATAGTTGAAGATGCTAATTTCGAATAACAGACTAAAGTGGTAATTTTTATGCGATAAATGAGGAGATGAAAGTATAGAATTAATAGTTCCGTTAGAATACCAACCAACCAACTACAAGCTTCACCCCTGTCATCCTCAATGTAGCACACTTTCCTCTGACTTCCACTTGCCATGATCTACACACAATTAAGCCGAGATTGTATTTATCTTCTGATTCTACTTCTACTCTACCCAGTGTCCCGTCCGATGACGATAGTTTGTCCTTACGAACATGCAAGCAACCAGCGGAGTATGTCCTTTCTGCAGCCGGAATACAACTGACTTTTTGCGGAAGGCGGCAGTTGTGAACTGCCCGTGCCTACTTTGTTGCTCTATACTCTGCAATATAGCATTTGTTCCACCCAGTTGCTCCAGCAACTTAAAGTGGAAAGGACGAAGTACGGACGTAGACAATCTCAGACGGCGAGCAGACAGCTCAACTCACGAGTCAAGCGACGACGAACGAAGGAACTCTCTCTCTCTCTCTCTCTCTCTTTCTCGGTTTTAATCGAACAAGGCCAAACCGATGGATCTCTTCATCTCTTGCCTGTCCTTTTCGACCACGACGCAACATTGTAGTAGAATGATGAGGGGGTGCCATCAGTTAAAAATGGTATTCATAATGACGCTGATGGCTGTAATCGACATCGTTAGTGTAGGTTTTGTTGATTTTTTTTTGCTGGTGAATTTCAATGAGGATTGAAATCGGAAGAGCTGCTTTTAAAAATCATTACGAAAATAGTTTGAAATTTAACGTGTAAGCAGTACCATCCGCCTCCATCCAACACCACAGTGGAGACTCGGTCCATGTAAATGCATCGTTCACCACAGTGCAGTATCCAAATCCCTCGTATTTACCAACAAGTGATAAAATCACGTTTCCGAAATCCCAGTTGTAAACCACACAAAGTAAGTGTCGTGGAAAAATAAAACAACCACCTCACGACGACACAAAAGTCAACATCACTTGAGAGACACACAGACGCACACAAAAACAACACTCACAAAACCAGAAACGAGACGCAAAAAAACGAGGGAACTCAGAGAACACATCAAAGCAAATTTGCATAGAAAATCAAGCGAACGTGAATTCCGAAATCGGTTGTGCTGAAAGTTGTGTTCCTATCTGTCTCTTTCGTTTGGTGTCATTTTTTCTCTACTCCTACCGTCCTCCCCCCCCCCACCGGAACTCTGTTTCACTTTCATTCATTCACATTTCTTTGCTGTCAAGTACCAGCTAAAAGGACGTGCGCCAGTTCAGGATACACAGTCAGTGCTGGTCTGGTTGAGGTGGAGGTGTTTGATTTTTCGTCATACTCCGCCCGCCCGCGAGAAGCCCCTCCTATCCCATTCTAAGCCATCACACCGTGAGCAAATTGTTGTTCTTACTGCTGCTGCTGCTGCTTACTGCTACTTCGTTCTGCATGTAGGAATTTGCCTGTTTGTGTTTCCGTTTCTTTTCCTATTCACCCAACCACCAAGGATTCACCCACCATCTTTACGACGATGACGACGGTGACGACAGTCGTTCAACGTTCGTAAACATAAATCAAAAGCGCCACCTTTCTGGTCTGTTCACTTTTCTTCTTCTTATTCTTATACATCGTTGCTTCTTCCGCTTCGCCGTGGTTGATTTATGTTTGTAAACAGAAGCACTGCTCAACCCCCAACCCTCCGCACTCTGTACCTCACCGTTTGCTTCACGGAGACTATTTCGAGTAAGGGGTGATGGGGGAGCATTGGAGGTGGAAGCGGAGGTAAACTTTGAGGGACACTTGACAGCCAACCAACCATGGATGTGTGTGGCAACGACCATGAGTGTTCTTTCGAAAATTGTTGCTCGGATGTGATTGAATTGATTCTTGCAATTATATTTAAGACCATTCGATTTGTATTGGCAAATTAACCACTTCATTCGAGCAGTTCAAAAAAGCAAACTTCTCCTAAAACCAATTTAACAGAGGATTGATTACATCCTCTGTATATATTCCATGCAAAAAATGCAATGGCAGTTCATGCAATGGACTCCAGCGTCAAACAAGTTAAAAAATTATTTAAAAAAAAAAACCTTCCGACGACCACATCACAGAATCTGTTCATGCGGTAAAACATTGCATATTCAGCATACTTTTCATGAAAGTCTGTAGCAGAATCTTACATTTCTTTGTTGGGTGCCCAATCGTACTTCGAAATACAAAAATGTGTGTGTCTACTTCCTGGAAAAAAAACATGAAAATCTGAAATCTTCAGGAAATTTTATTGTATCTGAAAAAATCTGGAATTCTCAGGAAATTTTCAAATTCATTTATCAAGCAAATTTTTGTGATTGTTATTGAAGATATTTTGTTATTTGCTATTGAAGTACGTCAGAGAACCTTCTCATTTTTTTTCCTATGATTAATTTTTTTCCGTCGATCTTGTTTTCTGTGCTACCAATGCTACCGACGCCAGGAAGGCAGCTCCCACACCTGGGCCCTACCTATCGACCCATCAACTCATGAACCGGAGACCAACGGCTTTACTTCCCTTCCGAAGGAAGGCGTGATCAGAGATGTTATGCCTCAGAACATCCCAGCGGCGCCGACTGGGATTGAACCCAGGCCTGCTGGGGTGAAAGGTAATCACGCTTACCACTACACCACCGGCGCCGCTGAGAACCTTCTCATGAAATTAAAAAAAAATATTATACAACCAACTTTATTTTCCTTGTAAGTTGATTTCACTCTTTGCACATCCCTAGAAGCACACTTTTTTCAAAACGGTTTAGGCAACTTTTATGTGACTTCATTTAGTCAAAATAAAGTTGCTGCAACTTTCTGCCACAGCTTTTTGCTGCTTGGTATAATACTTCTTGAGTGGATTTATCTTCAGTGACAACATAAAATCTTATTTTTGAATTGTGGTTTTTTAAGGTATTAGAACATGAATTATTTGTACAGATTATAAATTTGTTCTTTAAATTTTTAATGTTGGACCTAATTCAATCAAAGTAGGAGACATTGTCAAGGATCAGGAACGAAAATATGTATAACCCAGTTTTCAAATAAAGTTAGGGTCTTTCGAAAGTTTCCCAGCCTGTGAACTGAATAAATTTGAAGATAATTTCAATCTCTAGGAATAGAAATTCAGAAGAATATAGGGTCTCCCAGAATGTCTAAGCACGACTTTGGAACGCCCCTGCTTGTTTCAGATGACGTTTAAAAAGCGCTGAATCATTGTTTACATTTCGACCAACAGTTTCGTGAATCGACAGTGTCTGTTCTTTACATTTCCGTAACTATGCGAAGCATTTCTCCGGAAAAGCGCAAACAGATCGTGCACAAATGGTGTACTATCCCCAACATTTCTCTGAGTCAATTAGCGAAATTGGAAGGTGTAAACTGGGAAAAAGTATCCAAAATTGTTGCAAGGGCATCTGTGCTAAAGCTAATGAGTAGCTAATGAGATCTAAAATCCGCTCCCTGGCTTTTGACTGATCAGATCTCGGATTTTCTACGTTTAACTGTAAGAGAATACACTATAGAGAACATGAATACGATATAAAAATCGAATTAGCTGTAAACAGAGTTACGTTATCGTTTTTTTTTCGTGTTTAGACATTATGGGATACCAAATATATCAAAGAATGAACGTAATGAGAAAATCCAATATAGTTCTAAATAGAATTCCAAGGGAATCCTGAGTAGGCATTCCAAGGCAATTGCAAAGTGAATTCAAAGAGCGTTCTGAATAAATCTTGATAGAGCTGGAATTAGGGCGTAACAGCTTTTGTAAACAATGAATTCTTTCGAAGATTTCTAGAAATTCAAAGCTAGCCAACTCAAATTTACATCCCTATCGGGTAGAGGAAGACTTCCCTTACCTGATGGTTATGTCGGTTTGCCTTGAATTTCAATAAATCATCGAGAGAAGTCATTGTTTACAAAAGCTGTTACGCCCTAATTCCAGCTCTATCTAGAAATCTGCTAATTAATGTTGAGGAGACTTTTCTAAGAGATTTGTAAGGAGAACTGAAAGTAAGTTCTTAAAAGAACTCCAAGGTGCTTGTAAGTTGAATTTCAAGAGAAGAAGGAGAATCCAAAACGAATTCTGAAAACAATCCATTGAACATTCTGAGAATCGCGTAGAAAATCTGCCATACAATTTTATTTGAAATTTGTTTGGACCGTAGACACACGCAAACCCTCATAGCAGTTTTAAGTGAAACTCTCAAGGACAGATATTGAAATGTTCACTCAGCTGCAAGATAAGTTTCGCATCATTCAAGCTGCTATTCGCAGAGCTGAGCATCGGGGATATTTTTATCTCTCATTTTTCAACGATTATTCATTATCCTCTCCCATCCGAACCGTGAAAATATCGCTCTCTCAAAATCGGCGAGAACACTTTTTTATATCCCATTGGACACTGAAAATAATCGCTCGTCTGTTGCTGGAGTCCGAGCACGAGTTTAGAAATAAGCGTTTGAGCCGAATGTGCCACGAAAAAAGCTGGGACCCCCTTGTTTATTTTGATACCGTAAGGCTCTGTAACAAGTTAGTTAGCTCGAAAAATAGATAATTTTTGGAACAATTTTTAGATGTGATCAAAAATCTGGTAAAGTTTCATTGCTTTTAACAGGTGAGGCGATGTGAATTTGTCGGGACTTTTGATCTCCTGCTGTTTAACTAGATGACGGACTTTGACTATATGACCAGTGGTGGCGGGGGGGGGGACACCCCTCACCATCCCTCTCCAAAGGGGGAGTTTGGTAAAGAGAGATGATATAACCGATTTATACCTTCCTTAAAGTTGTCCTAGCTCGCTATCTACTTTCTATATGTAATGTTCACACTGCCGTAATCTAAACGGAACTATTAATTCTATACTTTCATCTCCTCCTCATCTATCGTATAAAAATTACCACTTCAGTCTGTTATTCGAAATAGCATCTTCAACTATAGATGACGGAGTTTAACATGTTTAGATGACGGAGTTTAACATGGTTTAATGGGGTGTTTACATATACGCTGGTTCACTAGCACTAGTGTACTAGAACTGTACTAAAAAGTAGCCAGCATAATGTAAACAGCATGATATTTCAGGAACAACTGAAATTCATACCAGTTGGTTGAGCTGGCTGAGCTAGTGAACTAGCATAAGTGTACATACCCCCTAAACCAGTGGGAGAATGAAAGATGTGACAAACTAATATCGCCTCACATGTTTACATCATATTGGTTTGGGCCAACTTAAGACCAAGTCAAAATTAAAAGAAGCAGGAGAAATGGCTCTAATGTCGACCTATGGATCTTAGATTGGGCCCATCGCTAAAAATCTTCTGTTTATCAATTTTATCTAGATGAACGCGTCATTGGGACGGTACTAATTGATATTTTTGGTCGCTATTGAAAATTTAGTCGATTGCTGAAATTAGGAGCATTTAGGCCGAAATTACATCCATTTCCTCTATATCTGTGCTGGTGCTTGTGTACTAGAACTTTACTAAAAAGTAGTCGGCATAATGTCAACAGGGTGTCAGCATTTACCAGCATGAGATTTCAGGAGCAACTGAAATTCGTGCTAGTTGGTTAAGATGGTTGTGCTAGCGAACTAGCATATACGTAAACACCCCAATAAGCCGAACAATTAGCAGCGCTAGTGAACCATCATAAGTGTAAGCTGAGCATTATGTGGTGTTTACATCTGTGCAGATTTGCTAGCGCTAGTTTGTTAGAACTGTACTAAAAAGTAGCCAGCATAATGTCAGCATCTACCAGCATAAGATTTCAGAAACAACTGAAATTTGTATTAGTTGGTTAAGCTGGTTGAGCTAGTGAACTAGTATAAGTGCAAACAGCCCATTACCTTTCTTTCACGCGCAGATTGGATGTTGCTTATGCGGGATATGGAACGATCCGCCACAGACTGACTGCTTAATATGGAACTTTTTCATAAGAGTTACAGAGGCAAATTCTGAAAAGCTTCGGATTGTTTGGGTCAAATAGATATGCTAAACGATTCACATAAAAACTATACGCTAATTGTTACATAAAATTTAAATTCAGACAAAACCGAACTCGTGCCGTACGGGCGGTATTTTTGGCGTGACTGACTCGTGACTGACTCGTGACTTGCGTAGGATAGAACAGGTCAAAATGCACCCCGGGGCAAAACAAAATGCTGCTTATTAAATTCATGAATGAAAAACCGCATCGAGCGTTTTTTCCCGAGGTGCATTTTGTACTATATTCTCCTACTAGAACTACTAGTAGTTATCTTTCTCATACCACCGCAAATAGCGTCCCGTTCTGTCTGAAGACAGCTGAAAATCGGGTTCTCGAGTAGAGTGAAAAGTCCTAATCACCCGAAAAAAAAAAAATTCCGAAAAGGAAATGAAATTATCGGCTGTCACTACCGAATGAGAAGAAATTATCATGGTTGCTTTTCTCGAGCGAATTACTTTGCTTTATCTTTTCATCCTCTGTTCGGATGAAAAGTGCCGCTTCTCTTCTCACATCTGCGATAATTTCGATCTCTGCACAAGGATATTTCCACAGGGAGTTTTGAAGGAACATTTCAAGAAATTCACGATACCAGTCCAAGAGAATTATGAGCAAAATATAAAGGGAATTCCGAAGATAAGGCTATGGGAGTTTTGAAAGAATACTTGGTGCATATGGAAGAGAGATATTTTCAGGATAATTCCAAGGTAATAAAGAGTGAATTGTTAAGAATTTTATGAAAACTGCAGGGTGAATCAATGAGCGTTCTATAGAAAATTTCTAGAGTATTTTGCAGGTACACACATATATTCTTTCACCGAAATCTGTGAGATTTTACCGAAATCTCAACAACTGAACATTCGGTAAACAGATTGATGATTTTTCACAAATATCCTGTAATTTTTTACCGAATATCTGTGAAAAATCACCAAATTGTTTACCGAACGTTTAGCTGTTGAGATTTCGGAGAAATTTCACAGATTTCGGTAAAATAATCAAAGTGTGTATATTTGTTAAGGAATACCTTAGGTTGATTGATTTCCTTTATTTAAGAGATTTTCATTCGCTAGCTGGGTCGTCTCCGAATATAATGCCTACGGTGAATTCTGAAGAAATTTGTAGTTGTTTCTAAGGAAATTCTTGAGACAATTCTAAAAAAATCCTATATAAAGTTCAAAATTGATTCAAACACGGAAAGTCTATCGAGATCACAGAAGGAAAATAATACTCGGAGACTTTAATTTTTGATTTTATTTAGTAGCTCATGATTGGAAAAGTTCTCTAGATTTTTCATTAAGAAAAAAATTTCAAGAAGAGAGTTTTGCTTCCTCGAGACGACCGCGAGTACTCGGTTCAATTCCTTTAACTTTAGATTTTAACTTTAGGTTTAAGATATTAATAATGTTTAATAAAAATTTGGCTCTGTAAAGTTTATTCGATTGAGCCTGTACAAATAAATTAATTTACAAAAAAGGAGTTTTTTTTATTGTAACACAGTAACGTCCCGATATTGTCAGCTCCTTTGCGCATCAGACTTTTATTTTTTTAATAATTTCTCATAACCGTAATTTCAAATCTTTCTCATTCATTTTCAAGATGGATACTTAAGGTATACTTTGGCAAAAAGGGGGCTGACAAAATCGGGCCAATACTGGATCTTCTTGTAACCGATAATGAACGATCGTCGGTCGTAGTTTGTTGTGATGTAAGGAGCGTGGTGGCCTTAGAGCGATCGTTTTTGCTTAGTGAGCAGAAGATCGTGGGTTAGAACTCAAGTCCCTTACACTACTGAGTGTAATGAAATTCGCGGGTACGTAAAAGAAGTAATATTTGAGTTTTAGGAAAGACGTATACGTTGGTAAGGTCGTCGCCGGGATAGAAATATAGTAGCAATAAATTGCACGGAAACTTCATCGTAATTATTTTGTGATATAAAGAGCTCGGTGGCCTAGGGAGACCGATCTAGCTTACTGAGCAGAAGACCGTTATTTCAAACCCAAGCTCCTTCGACTTTAGGTATCGATTCAGCATATCGTTTACCAAAACGAAAACCCTTTTATTAAAGCGAGTATTACGTAAACACATTCCTACCTATTCCTTTCTTGTCCAGCATTTGAATGTGACCGGCGCTGGTATTGCCTAGTTTTAGATCACCAGCATTTACACATTGAGGATGAGTACTAGTCCCAAGCAACGTCTATTGCTTCCCTGTGTAATTACAGCTGATCTGGCAATAACAGAGTTGCATCCTGCTCATGCTCAAGATTATTAGATTTTTTAGATTTTTAAGACTTAAAAAATGTGACCTCTCAGACCAATATTCTGGACAATGAGAAATTAACAAGATTCTGGAACATAAGAAGATTCGATAATTACAAACCAAACTCAAATATACGAAATGCCGTGTTCGAAATATTTAATATCGCAAAATTAAAAAAAAATATTCAAGTAGGGTAGAGAACTACTCCGGCCTAATCGCCCAACTTCAAATCAATCCATGATTTCAGAGTAAACATGTCAATTATTCGTTTGGTACGATACTTAAGTTAATAAGCTACCTAACGAAGTCAATGAGAACGCGTGATGTGAAGGTTTGCACCCATTATCCCAAAAAACAAAAGAAGCGCTCCGACCGAATCAATTTTTATCTTCATCCAATAGGCCGAAGTGAATTCATTGGCGTTTTAATGGCGTTTCAATGCGTTAGGCCGAGTTGAGAATCCATAGGCCGAGTTTGGCGTCAAGTAGCAGTGTTAGACTTTTAACAATACCTCAACAATTTGTTTCTCTCTATCAAATCTTACGGTACGTACGGAAAGGTAAACAAATTTGGAAGCCATCAGTAATAATAACATTCCGTTTGGTGCTAAACTGCGCTAGATTTAGAAAAACTAATTGTGGGTTGTGCTTAATAGGCCGGAAATGGGGTAGTTAACCCTATCTCGACTTGATTTACTTTTTAAATTTCTGGTGGTTCGAAAATATTAGAATTTACAACTTTTTGTGGGGAAAAAATGCTATAGTAATAAAAACATGAAGCTTTTGTGCGATAATTTATTAGCTAGAGAAAGTTCTGAAGTTGATAGATTAATAGATTGGTTAAAGTACGGCACTCAGTGGGACGAAATCAAAAAAAGAGGGACATGGCCATTTGCGACGAAACTATTGAGTAAAGCATTTTGATGCCTTCTAGAATTTTCTTCAAGTTGTTAATACTTTATTGAAGTGATAAAACAATTTGTTTAAGGGGGGTATACACTAAGATAAAAAAAATAACTTTTTTATGTCTTGTTGAAATTGATGATCATCTATGGAAACATTGTAGATGAAGTCATTTTAAAGAACTGTGGAATTTTCTATCTCTCAAGTGGATGAAGTTATAGGGTGAAAATGGAGTACAACCGGTAGTACCCCCTTGAAACCCCTTTTTTTTACCATAACTTTTTAGTTTGAATTTTACAATTTTTTCATTGTTGTACTAAGTTGTAAATCGCTACTATTTGTTTTAATGATTTAAGTCCCTTTTTATAATTTGTTAACGCTATCTCTTAGGGGGTTTATCTTGCATGTTAGCAGGTATTAGCACCTAATCTCAACGTTATTTTATTCAGCATCGTCTAGTCTAGTGTTACGTATACAATGCATAGGAGGATTCAAGGGGATCCATAATGAATTTTCTAAAAAGTACCTCAATGTTTTGTTACGTTTTGCTGTTTTCATGACCACTTTTCCAAGTGTTTACAGTAGAGTGGGTTTCCCACTGCTCTTTCAATGCTTATTCTGGTCCCCATCAACTGGGCAAAATTTGAACGAACTTGGTTATAATCTCGATATGCGAGAGAATTTTTTATTTTGTATGGGAAATGAAACGATCTTATCCAGTTGCTTGCCAACAATCCAAATATTGCTCAAATTTCACCAAAACTCGGATTGAGATTGAGAATACTATACCAAACAACTTTGTCGAAGCTACAACTCACTCTAATGTACACACTTGAAAAAAATGTCCAAAACGTAGCAAAACATTGAGGTACTATATTAGAAAATTCATTAGACATCTCCTTGGATCCCCCTATGAATTGTATATGTAACAGTAGGGTATAAGTTGCTGAACGAAACCCCTTTAAAGTTAGTGTTGAAAAACTATAAATACGTACGTAAATCATTTACATGAAGAGATAGCGATTTGTTTCATTAAGCAAAAATGTGCATTTTTAGAGTACTTGCATCTTGGTAGAACATTGAAAAAATAGAAAAATTCAAACTAAAAAGTTATGGTACAACAAGATTTTTAAGGGGGTACTAGCGTTGGGGCCTCGCTTAGCTCAGTCGGTAAAGGCGCAGCTACAAAGCAAAACCATGCTGGAGGTGGCTGGGTTCGATTCCCGGTCCGGTCTAGAAATTTTTCGGGTTGGAAAATGTCTCGACTTCCCTGGGCATAGAAGTATGATTAGACTTGCCACACAATCATATCAATGCAAAAATGGTACAGGCATCGAAAGCTCTTAATTAATAACTGTGGAAGTGCATCAAGAACACTAAGTTGAGAGCACGCAATAAGCTTATAGCAATATGCAATAAGCTTGAAATGCGAAGAAGAAGAAGAAGAAGAAGAATAAGAAGAAGCGTTAGTACTCCATTTTTACCCTATAGCTTCATCCACTTGAGGGATAAAAAATGAACGTATTGGATAAAGCTTCAAAGACTTCATCTACAATGTTTCCATAGGTGTGCATCAATTTCAAAAAGACATAAAAAAAGTTATTTTTTATCTTAGTGTATACCAACCTTAATCAAAAATGTTCACTTCTCAATTAAATTACTCAAAAATGAAGAAACATTCTAAAAGACATCAAAATGACACACTCAATAGTTTCGTCGCAAATAGCCATGTCCCACTATTTTTGACTTCGTCCCACTGTGCGGCAGTGTGAAAATTGAACAGAATTTGAAATTGAGCGAAGGGTTATTGATGCGACAATATTAATCAAATGCGCACTCCTTTGCCTAGCTCACTTTATGGGTGAGGGGAATTAAGGTATTTCCTCAAATCCATAGGCAAAAGAGTGCGTGTTTGACTTGCTCATATACTGTAAGCGGCTGTGGAATAATTCAAGAATTTCTTTTAGTGTCATTGAAAGAAAAGTAAAGTAGTTCTAGTATAAAGCCTGAGCGAGACATGTCGTAACAGCTACCTGAAGATAGAGAAGCAGATTTATGCCAATAAAAAAATGTCCTATGCCAAATTTCTTGCATGCCTGATCATGCTTGGCATGCAAATGTTCGACACCGGAAACAATCAACAAACTAACAAAATCTTGAGAATCGGTCCAGAGATAAATTAAAAATTAATGTCTCTACATTGTGCTAACCAGGTACATAAAATTAGTCAGGGCATCGTAGAATATCGTAGTTAGTCTGTAAAACATATCGATCTGAACCCATACCTCTCACGCCAAAGTCATGAGTTTAAATCTCACCCGGCAGAAATGATCCAATAGTGTTCAAGTGACTATAATAAAAAATAAATAAAGATATAACCAAACCAAACCAATGATATTATAGGCTTTCAACGAAGTTTTACCCATTCTATCATTAAGTCGAATCATCGTATAACTTGATGAGTTTGTAGAACTTACAGATCAGATATCCGAGCTGTTATTTTTCCTGAACTTGTGGCTTTTCATGTAGTCAGCGTCAGGTTTCGAAAACTAATTTTCACTGGTTTTTCTTCCGACATCCTTAAGGCGTGACCAGCCCACCGCAATCACCCTGTTTTTCAGATTTGAATGGTGGGTCGTTTTCCCAGGTGCGAGGAGGAAGGATTCCAGGCAAGAATCAAGGAATTTCCAGAACTTTCTGGTCAGGAACGCCGATAAAATGTTCATCCTGAATAGATTTTCAACTGGATCGGGAATGAAACCCTCCGCGCTTTCATAACCGCAATCTCATCTTTCGACTCACCTGGTGAGAAAATCCATCCCGATGGGCCGATTTTCCCTCTAACTATCAGTCTTTAATCATTTTCATTCGATAAACTGCCAACCACTCATCATTTGCTCCGCATCATTATCATCACCCACCACCGCGCCATCATCATCATCATCATCATCATCATCGTCACCATCGGCATAATCCTTCGCACTAATGATTCACTACCGGCGTCGCTGACGATGGCGAAGGCGACGTGTGCCCGACACAAGTATAGCAATTATAAAAATGTGCACGCTCGGTGTTTCACTCGTTACCACCCATTTCGCCCGAAGCGGCTGACTATCGTATATATACTCCTTTAATTAACTTATCTAATTAATTAATTAATTAACAAATTAATTACCATCTAGCGGAAACATGACACATACAAACGCACACAACCTGACTGAGCCGCTTGGTGATGGTGGGGCTTACTTTCCTCCGGGGTCTGATATTCGATAGTGCTCGCTGCTACCCGTTCGTTTGTATTGTACATATGTGAGGGTATAGAGATAGCGAACCGTTTCTTGCACAACTAAGCCACCCACCTCCCATCGTGCCATTATCCCACACTGTACTCACCCAAGGGATGCCGAGCACACGACTGATATAGACCTGTGTAGGCCACCCACTCCGTCGCACTTCATCAAACCATACCGGGAACGACGCCATCGACGACGACGACGTCCTTCTCATCGTAATCGACGTTGATGAGTTGCGGATCGTCCCCCCACCGCCCGGTTCAGAGGCGGGGGACATTGTGCAGACCAGAAGCTTACCTTTATTCGTCCAACATTGACGTAATTAATGTTAACAGCTACCAAACGGAGTGGAGCAGAGAGTGTAAGGTAATCGGCAAAGGGTCTCTCTCTTTCTGTCTACCAGTGGCTGTGGCAGTAGGTTGGATGAAACAGGACCTTCTCGTCCGTCGTCACCATCGCGCTGCATTCATACACACACACACACACACACATGCTCACGGGTGCTTCGAGGACTCCGTCGAAGCAGCTCTTGGTAGCTGTTTATTTAAACTTGAAACTATAGGATATTGCTAATGAGGGTGAAACCGATGAAGACACTAAACTTTAGCGCTGGCCTCACATCATCAACCCCGGAGGGATATAACTAGAACTTGGGGGCAGAAGCCGGAGAAGAATTAAATTTAACTTTCACACTTTGGTCGGTTCCTGTGATGTGGATGATGATGATGACGACGACGAGATGTGGGGAAGGGGGCTGTGTTTGTATAGGAGCATGCATAATTAGAGACAAACAATGACTTAATTATCGCTTTCTCTCCGGGAAGAAAAGGCGCCTGGGTCTGGAAAAGAAGGAAATTTTCGCCGTGGGCTATTTGCTGCACGTAACGGCAATTATTTGCGAAAAAAAAATAACTTCGATAATCTTATGTTCCGCGCTGTCTTATGGTTCGCCTTCTTGGCACTATACTGTACTGCTGTTAGTGTGTTGAGTATTGAAGCTCATTTCGCTAATTAATACGGAAAGGAACCAGTTCTAGGAACTGGCGGCAGCAGTGAGTAAGTTTTGCCATTATCGTAAAAGATTACGATTCGTAGCCGGCATTTGCGAACAACTACTCATATAGCATATAATCGAGAACGCGGACAGGGCTGTAGTCACGCCGAGCAGTATGCAGCCGATACGACTAGAATTTTTGGAAACTAGCTGACAACTAATCGTCTCTAAATGATGAAGAACTTATCCATTTAGCACTAGATTGTTTGGTTTATAAGCAAGAATTTTGAATTATGACAAACATATAGAATTTCGATAACACTATAATAAGAGATCCCAATTCCGATTAAAGATCAACGATTTTGCACAAGTCGAATATTAAATACAGGGAACTTATCAATTTGTATTACAATTTGATGGAAGTGCCTGGATTTGTGTCATATAAAGCAACAAGATTTAAATAATCCTTAATCTCGGAATCGACCTTTATAGAACCCATATCCTTGCTTATAGTAATTATGTAGTGGAATATTCCAGAACATTGCCCTTGTCCTTATCTTTGGAATCACTTTGAATGCGAAATTAATAGACAAACAGTCCCCAATTGCTCCAATCAAGCAAACACAATAAATGCAATAAACTCGCTGTCAATCGAATAAATCTCCGTATTCTTAGAGCATTTAGTTCCCATCGCCAAAGTCCCACACACAGTCGAAAAGCTCATTAGAGGACGGATCGAGTGAGTAGCCCCAGCCCATATCCATCAGGACTCTTGCTGTAACCGGTTAAAGGAAAAAAAAAAACAATTTCCAGACAACCATAAAACTGATGTGCACTCATCTGAATCGGCGCGGGGCTGTGATTAGGTGCTGAACCCTCTCCACCCGGGAGGAAGAGACCGTACGGAAAGGGTTTGGTACGATGATTTTCCTAATGATCGTCGTTACGATGAGTGCTGGTAGTGCTGCGGCCATATCCTCTACCTACACACACATGTGGATGGGTGAAGCAGCTCACTGTGGATGTCGATTGATTGCGAGCTGCTGGATTCCCGTTTCCCTCACCATCACAGGATCACAGTGCTCGCTTGAGATGAAAGGGACTGCCATCGCAGAGGATGATGAGAGCAAACACACACTCATACAGTTGTCGCTCGGATGGTTGGTCGGAGAAGCCCAGTGGAATTTGCGCCAATATCGAACAACCGGAACTGGAAGGGGTATGGGGGTGGATGCCCGCAGAGGAGCAGAGCAAGTAATTATTACAATAAATTCAATGCTCGCTCAGCTATGAATTATTCAAAATGTTCTGTATTAATTAATTTACCTATAACGAAATGAAAACGAACTCGGGCAACCAATTCAATTATTATTGGCAGCAGTATATAGTACCGACGTACAAACACACGCACTTCGGTCTGGGTTTGATGATTTGGCAGGTTGGAATCCATGGGGATAGACCCGGGAGGCTGAGAAGAGGGCTTAGAAACGATGAAAGCTCATTGGCGTAAAATTGGGACTGACACAAGGGCTTTGTGTGAAGTTGGATAGTTTTGGAATTGGTGCGCAATGATTTGGGGGTGTGGGAATATTTTGCCGGACTAATTGATCAATTTACAGCAACGTATCAGTGCCGGTGAGTTTAATTAAATCGGAGTGCGAAACGGTTGGCACAGTTTAATAAACTGGAGAATGCTTTTGCGTAATTGTTCGGGTCGAGGTTGCCATCGTTACTGTATTTTTCGGGTTGGAATAATAATGTTGTGGGTATCTTTGTTAAATTTAATTATACCGACGAATGCTGATTAAAGCCGGTCTTGAACCCGAAAAATTCTTTCACATCCAGTGATGTGCGTCCATGAAAATAACCTACAGAAAGGTACCGTTGTTTGTGGATGGAGTTTTAGTCAGTATTCGTTTTTCTGGATATCTTATGCTTCGAATAAAGATAACATTTATGGTCAGTATTCTTTTTACCAAAAATTAGACAGCTAGGAATTGGAAAAAAGGTAAGAGTTTGACGTAGGATTACGTGCTCGGTATCAATATTCGGCGACTGTGTTAGAGAAACTACTTTTTCCCATCACAGAAAGGCCTCGTTTTTTTTTTTTTTCTTTGATTTGTTTTCCGTGCTGAGCACCAATGCTACCAACACCAGGAACGCAGCTCCCACACCTGGACCCTACCTATCGATCCATCAACTCATGGACCGGGGACCAGCGGCTTAACTCCCGTGATCAGAGATTTTATGCCTCAGAAAATCCCGGCGGTGCCGACTGGGATTGAATCCTTTTGAGGTGAGAGGCAATCACGCTTACCACTACACCACCGCCGCCGTTTATAAACGCCTCGTTTTCTGATGACAAAATTACTCATTTTCGTGCACAAAACGCACGGAATTTTTGGATTATTCAATACATAAAAACAAACATTCTAAAATTTATTAATTCGAAGTGTTTCTGGGTAATTGACAAAGTATTTGACCATAAACTTTTGGTTGCTGAGTACATTATCAAATAGCTTTGGGGGTGATGTGACTGGCAGCAAGGCGAGCGAACGTTCAATGAAAATTAACTCTTAAAAACAATAATTTATGGTGGTCCTGAAAAGAACCGTTTTGTTGTGATCATTGATGATCGAACACGAATGAGGCTGGCGAGCTATATGTTGTTTGGAACGAGGGTGACGCGCTTGGCATAGATGGCCTACAACGGCTCACGACGAGCAACTGAATCCGATCAGTAGCGGTGTGGTTTCTTCCTCCTTCTTCGGTATATCGAGGGCTCTTGAAAGCAGCTTTGATAGCTAGCTGCTTGCGGGCAGCCTTCCATTGTGTACTGGAGAACAATGTTCAACGACACGCGCCGAAAGCACTGCTGCTGCTACTGCTGCTGATGCCGACCGTAACCATTCACCACACATGGTGATTAAATAAACATTGTTCGGCGAGACCGGCTGGAATTCGATCTTGAAATCAGTGTTAGCGAAAGCGCTTTTCGCAGGCATTCGGTGATCATTTTAATTATCATTGCAACAGTTGTACATTCGTGCAATTTTTAATAGTGATCTTTTGAAAATTGATAAAGTCTTAATTTTAACAGATTCGTAGAAAAATTTCCTATCGCTTGGCGTAAGAATTAGAATCCATTATCTCTGGATCAAAACAGTCTTTGGTTTTTGAAATTTCACCCCCCAATGTAAGGCAACCATATTAAATTTAATCTTATGGGAACTGACATCCGATTGATGACGTTGACAAATGTCCAAAAAATACTCTTTAACAAATTTATGGTGGTCCTAAAAACGACCGTTTTGTCGTGATGGTTGAGTAATGCTGAACTATTAGGGTGTTCAACATAGATGAGGCTGGCGAGATGTATGTTGTTTGGAACGAGGTAACGCGCTTGGCATAAATGTTCCACAGTGACTCGAGAAGAGCGTCAGAATCCGATCAGTAGCGATCCGGCTTCTTCCTCCTTCTTCGGTGAATGGACGGTCATGTGAGCTGCAGCTCGCTACTTGCGGGTAGCCTTTCGTTGTGTACTGGAGAACAATGTTCAACGCCACCCGCCGAAAGCACTGCTGTGATTGAATAAGCATCGTTCGGCCAGACCGAATGGAAATCAATTTTGAAATATGTGTTAGGGAAAGCACTTTTTGTAGGCAATCGGTGATAATTTTTATCACGATTGCAACAGTTAGACATTTGTGTAACTTCCAATGGTGACCTTTTGAAATTGATAATGTGTTCATGTGTGCAGATTCGTAGAAAAATTTCCAATTGATTGGCTTGTTTAGAATTAAAATCCATCCGCTATTGACAGAGTTATAAGTGGTCAAAACATGACCACTTTTCGTTTGTTTTTTTTTTATTAATTACACCCCTCAATATGTTGCCGAAAGACGTAATCCAACGTCAAAAAGTAATACTAGCTAAAGCTGATACCTCTTTGTATTCATTTCATTAGCATTGTGTACTGAAGAACAATGTTGAACGCCAAGCGCCGAAAGCACTGCAGCTGCTGCTGCTGATGACGACCGTTACTGTGTTAGGGAAAGTATTTTTTGCAGGCAATCGGTGATAATTTTTATCACGATTGCAACAGTTAGACATTTGTTTAACTTCCAATTGTGATCTTTTGAAAATTGATAGCAGATTCGTATTTCCAATCGATGGGCTTGTTTAGAATTAAAATCCATCAGCTATTGACAGAGTTGTAGCAACCGGTGGAAATTAACCACATTAAATTTGCTCACTACTTGACTAGCCTATTGGTCCCAAGCAAATCGATTAACGTATCCCATTCTAGTCAAAATTCTAGTACTACACAATGTTTGTTTTGATCCGCTATGAAAGTTTGACAGATAAAATAAGGGATTTGTGGATTTTCCTATGTTTCGAGGGGTTCATCGATTAGCTTGGGACCGAAGATAGTACCAGAGCTGAGCCAAAAAGTTGAGCACGTTTCTTCAGGACCTACCATAGAGTTGCCTCTATGGTTAAAGGTGGTCAAAACCTGACCACTTTTCGTGACGCGGTGGATTTTTTTTTTTAATTTCACCCCCAATATGTTACCGAAAGACGTAATCCAAAGTCAAAAAGTGATACAGGCTAAAACTTCATCCGCAAACAATAGTACCTCTTTGTATTCATTTCATTAGCAGCTTAGGTTTTGCAATTTCAGCATATAGAGTTTTCTCAACAACATGTGTAAATAATATTTGTAGTGTTAGTATCGATTTATCGTCAATAGTGAGTTTCGTATCATTGTGCACGTTATCTTCGAGAAAAGCATACATCAGTCCAGGAAATCTTCGAATTCTCTACACTGCTCAGGCGGCTGCCTGAGACACGCTGTAGAAAGCATTCTGGAAGCTTCCAATCCCTCTGATCCAGATCTGGTATCTGGCGTCTATAATCAGCATCATTCAGGACCTTTAGTCCGATGTGTTCGACTTTGGTACTTGGGCTCGTTGATGTTCGTTCGTTGTATGATGTTTCATTGATTTCCAACAACGGCGCCAGTGGTGTAGTGGTAAGCGTGATTACCTCTCACCCCAGCAGGCCTGGTTTCAATCCCAGTCGGCGCCGCCGGGATGTTCTGAGGCATAACATCTCTGATCACGCCTTCCTTCGGATGGGAAGTAAAGCCGTTGGTCCCGGTTCATGAGTTGATGGGTCGATAGGTAGGGTCCAGGTGTGGGAGCTGCCTTCCTGGCACGTCGGTAGCATTGGTGCTCAGCACGGAAAACAAGATCGACGGAAAAAACAAACCAAAGAAAAAAAAATTGATTTCCAACATCAGTAAATTAGTTAAAACTTTAGGGAAGCTTCGTGAACTTCAGATTAGAGATTTTCAGGGCAGTATCATTAACTTCACAAAAGATGTTGTGACTTTGAAGAAGTTCAGAGGAATAAAAGGAAATGCTGATAATATCAACGAAGTTTCATATACAAACTGCTAGAACATAACAGAAGCTCCGACAAATTCTGGGATATATTAGAAACTTGAGGGGAGCTTAAAAATCTTAAAAAACGAGGTTCCAATTGTTCCAGGAAAACTGCAGAAACTTTTAAGAAATTCTTGGAATTTCAGGAATATCTAGAGAACTTTAGGGAAGCCAAAAGAACTTCAGAGATGTAACGAGAAGTTAGAGAAAATTGTGCATTCCAAGTACCTCAGAGAAGCTAGGTCTAGCGATCTTCCGGGAATTACAGAGCTTTTATGGGCAGATCCAATAAATTCCGGGAAGTTCCAAGAACTGCAGGAAAGTCCAGTGACCGTAATTTCTGTAAGCTCAAGTTCCGATAAATTAACCATTTAGTCAAGGCTATTTTTCACACAGATGTCGCTGTTCGATTGATAGCAAGTGATAAAAATCTCCATATAGAAATTTGGTAAGAAAGAAACAATACGCTTTTAATGCATATTATGGTCAACAAAAAGTTGACAACCACCTAAAGAAGTCATTCATGGACTTTGTCGTTCACTTTTTCCTAGAAATTATTGTTAAACAAGTTACAACTAATTAAAAACATATACCCGGTTTACTACGAGTCCCCAGAGAGTCAAAAAGAAATTCAAATTTGAGAGAGAAAATTCTCTCTCGCGAGCTCAATCTCTCAACATGGCATGTGTTTTGATGACACTCGATTTGTGATTTCCCTCTCACAGACTACACAATAGAGTGCCTGACACTGCAAAACATGTCTGGTACTTCAAGATATGCATCTAGATAAATATCCAAAGAACCTTTTTTTTTAATATTCTGCACTAAAGATACTTTCTAAGCCACGCCCCATTCATAAAAATGGCAGAAAATCCCGTGCGGCGGGGCTTGGAAAGTATTTTTTTGTGCAGAATATGTAAAAAAGGAGAGAGTTCGGATGTCAATCTAAATGCATATATAAAGGTACCAGACATGTTTAGCACTGCACTGGCCTCTGTGCTGAATTATCGGAACACAGATTGTGCGTAGCTCCAGATAGATGTCACCGTCAACTACAGCAGTGCCATCTGATGGAACATGAATGCAGAAGCTTTTTTGTCCCTTTATTTAACGTCGATCTCTGTTCCGCAATCTAGTGCTAATCACCGACGGACATCGATTGCCATCCATTGATGGCAATCGAATGTGCAGGAAGGCAGCTTCCACCACTGCGTAGGATATCGCACCCATTCAAATACACATGATCGGGACCAACGGTTTTACTTCCCTTCCGAAGGAAGACGTGACCAGAGATTTTATGCCTCAAAAAAATCCCACCGATCTCGGCTGGGATTTAACCCAGACCCACTGGGGTGAAAAACAGTCACGCTTACCACTACACTACCAGCGACGGCTAATGCAGAAGCATGACAAAATGGTTAATTCAGAACAGTTCCATGAACTTCAAGAAAATTCCAAGAAACCTAAATAAGTTCCGAGAATTTCAAAGTAGTCCAGAGATCTCCAGGGCACTTAATAAAAATTTATTGCAAAATTTGGAAACTTCAAAGAAACCCAGATATCACCAGGAAATTTTGAAGGATTTTTAAGACAGCTCCATGTAATTCAAGGCAGTACCAAGAACTACAAATAATTCAGAGAACTTTAGGGATACTCCAAGACAAATCAAAGAACCTATAGGAGTAGCTCAATCAATTTGAAGGTAGTTGCAGGAACTTTAGGAAGTCCCGGAAAACTCAAGGAATTTTAAAAGTTCCGAGAGTTTAGTCCAAATTTTGTTAATAAATATGAACATCAGGAAATTGTGAGTAGATTTTAAGGAAATTCCAGGATTTTCAGTAAACTTCTGAAAAGTTTAAAGATTTTTGAGAACTTTCATTATATTCAGAAAAGTTTTGAGTACTTCAAGGCCGATCAGAGATCTTCAAAGCAGTTCCGTTAAGTTATGAAAAATTTCAGCAGGTTTCATGGTGTTCCAAGGAATTATGAGATATTCCGAGAATTTTGGAAACTTCATGGATGTCCAGGGAAGATCAAGTGCAATTAAAATTTTTAGCTGAAGTTCCGTGAGCATTTAAGAAGTTTTCAAAATTTAAGGAAAATTTCCGGAGCTTCAAGGTATATCATCGAAATTCAAGGCAATTAAATTAAATTCCGATTTTTAAAATATATTGATGAATTAAGGGAAGTCTAGAGAATTTATGGAAAGTTCAGAGATCTTTCCGGTAGTCCCAATAACATAAAAAATGCACATTAAACATCAGGAAAGTCATTAAAGAAAATTTTAAAATGATGTTGAATTTATTTCCATAATTTTAGGGCGTTTTCATGAGCTTCAGGCTTATCTTGAGAACTTAATTGAAAATCGTAGAACGTCATTTATTATTTCAATTAAATTTCAGGTAAATTGCGGGGTCTTAAAAAGTTACAAAAAAATCAGGAAATTCCAAAGAACTCAAGGGAAGTTCTAATTTTTTAGGAAAATTGCAGGAGCTTCATAGAATTTCAGAGAACGTCAGGAAAAATCAGAAACATTTTAAAATTGGTTCTGTATGGTTGTGGGCTGTTTCGAGAATTGAGGAAACGTCACGGAAGATCATTGCAAATCTATTAATTTAAGAAAAATATCGGGAATTTTCAAGCATTTCAAGAAGTCCCGAACACTTTGGAGATATTTAAAAAACTGCAGATTTTTTTGAGAAAAGTCAGAAGAAAGAAAATTTCAAGATTGTTGGAGATGTTCCGAGATTTTCAGGGAATATCTTGGTTCCATTAATTTTTGGGAAGGTACAAAAAATTCAAAGAGGAGAACTTTATGAAAAATTTTAAGACATCAGGACGTTCCATGAACTCCAAAAATTGCGGGAACTTCAAAGATGATATATAATCGTTAGCGAAATTGAGAGAACTTTAGGGAAGTCCAGAGAAGTTTTTTTAACCGTTCATTTATTTGGAAGCCTCAACATCTTTACGCAGCCGATTAATACATTTTCAGGGACAAAGTCCTATCTAGTTTCCACTAAGCCGTCGATGAAATGAAGTGAGTGACTTATAAGCGAACAAAGGGAAAAAATAGCCAAAAAGCAATTTTTCACAAAAGTGCCAGGTCCTGTGTTGAAAAAATCTACTGATTTTCTGCACACAGACTACTGAGACATACGGAAACCGAATTATGGATGGAGGAGCAAAACTTTGAGAACATTGCTGAAAAATGGGACAGTATAATGAGCACTTTTATATGAAAAACCTGTACCTGCATTGAAAATAACCGTAGCGCACTTAACTTGCTTAACTAGACAAAAGTATTCGCACCAACAACGTTTCATTCTTATTTGAGATGGAGCAGGAAGAAATTCATTTGCTTTTGGAGTAAATTTACATTTCTTTCAGTTCAGACATGAAAAAGTTGTTGTGGGTGTGAGTGTTATCATTTTTGAGAGCTTAAGACCCTCTTCCCCCACGGGAAGCTTAGACATTTCCGGAGAACTTCGAGATTTGGGCGTAATTGTTTTTGTTAACAAACACGTCAATCACCGATTTCTCGTGAATGATAGCTCAATCTCGCAAATAAAGTATACCAAATGAAAGAGATATCATTCTTTTACCTGATCGTGTTGTTAGTTTTCTAGGCTGAACTATATTCGCGAGAAATCGGGGATTGAAGTGTTTGTTTTTCAAAATCAGTTACGCCCAAATCTCAAATCACTCCGGATTTGTCTACAATCGCCTACTTGCATGGCCATCTTGACCAAGAGTTGTAGATTTTGAAACCATCTGGACACGTGGTGTGTCGTTCGAGGAGGAGTAATTACGGGCCGAAGCAGTTTGCTAGGTGCTGGAACAAGCTATTGGATGCTCTTCTTTAAAGCATGGGGTTCAATTAAAATGATATTATTAGTTCAGTGTCCAGATTTAGTTTTCTAGATGCACTTCCTCAGTTGTCCGGGATTCAAACCCAGCCGCCTCCAGCATGGTCTAGCTTTGAAGCCGCAGCATTTACCAACTGAGCTAAGGGCGATTGTTCCCTACCATTTTAAAATGAGACAAGATTTATTAACTCCATAGATGGATAGATCATGATTTGACAGATACTTAGTTTTTGATTGTTGTGACTTCGTATTTGATATGTGTATGTGTACACACACAGTTACTGTATGGGAATGATATTCTTCTACCAATGTTGCCGAAGGATTCCACAAAGAATCATCTTAATCTTTGTTCCAATTTTGATAGGCCTAGGTCATTATTAAGTTATAAATTTTTATAAAAAAAAAATTAAATAAAAAGTTAAGCCATCTGCAAATGGTATTCTAGATTTTTTAAAAGGAAAATAAGTACTCAAAGATGATTAAGTAGCAGTTCTTCCCTCCCGTTGGCTAGTTTTTTTTTAACTTGGACGTTGGTGGGCGGGCCTAATCTTATGCTTCATAGTGGAGCGTTGGAGACGGTTGGTTTAGGTCCAGCATCGTTGGCTCATGCCGTGACAGAATAGCGTCATGAGCATGCCATGAGGATTACTGAGCTTCCCCTCTCTGATGATCCATTGCATAAGAGAACCAAAGTTCTAGCCTGAAGTGATAGTATCACACTTGTTACTCCTTTATTTGAAAGCCGCGTTATAGTACGCTTACGTATAGGCACTGACGTTGGGTGCGATACTGGCGGGTTTTGCCGCAAATCACTCTTATTTTATTTATTTTTACGCAGATAGATTTATTTGGGTTTGCAAGGGAATTATACTATTGAAATATTTCAGAAAGTGCCCAACAGTGCTCCTTCTAGTGCTTGAGTGACAAGCTTTCGTTGTTGTTTTCATTGAGGTATTACTCAGGGAACAATGTTAACCACCATTTTTGTACATGGTATTGCAACTAATCTTATATGTGCTTCGTTTTGATTTGGGATAAGTGTTTGAACTATGGCTCGGGATTTCCACTGTGGCGTGCTTCTATTGTGACATAACCATACGTATTTTTGTGGTGCGACATAGTGGAAACGTGTGAGCGTAGTTGAAGTATGTACCCTATGTCATTTAAAAATCAGCTAGGAAACTAACTTCAAAGTGAAGCATTTTAGTCACTTGAAGGTGTCACCTGGGACGAACTAATATATATTAAATATAGGTCAAAGTCAATAACAACTTGAAACACGTTAAATTTTAGATTACATTCACAAGTGCAGGTACTTAATAAATCATGGTAGGTAGATTAGAGATTTCAATTATTTATTAAATTAGACTAGAGATATCATAATCATCAAACGAACTTAAATAAGAAAATTTAGACAGCCTAGTAGCTTTAAGTGGATTAACAGAAGAGTTAGGATGCGGAGGGTCCGCTTAGGGAAGCAACTGGCAACTAGCCTTTTCATGTATTGTCTGTTTATTTTGATTATTGCTTTCAAATATCAATTTGGTATGTATGTGAAAGGATGAATCAGTGGGAGATGGATTTTCGGTTTCTTTACATTTAGCATCACTATGTGTCATTTCCTCAAAACTCCCCAATAACCGGCCTCTTCAATCCCTTCCTTTTCCCATGGCGTTCAAGTGGTGCGCATAGACTATTCAGCCATTACCCGTCCTTTATCCTCGGCTTTGGATTGACTTGCGCTCCCATTGCCCCACCAAACGCTGCAAAATGAAAAATGAAAATGAAAGATGATTAAGTAGCAGCTCTTTAAATTCCTTTGGTTTGTTTTTTCCGTCGATCTTGTTTTCCGTGCTGAGCACCAATGCTACCGACGTGCCAGGAAGGCAGCTCCCACACCTGGACCCTACCTATCGACCCATCAACTCATGAACCGGGGACCAACGGCTTTACTTCCCATCCGAAGGAAGGCGTGATCAGAAATGTTATGCCTCAGAACATCCCGGCGGCGCCGACTGGGATTGAACCCAGGCCTGCTGGGGTGAGAGGTAATCATGCTTACCACTACACCACCGGCGCCGTTAGCAGCTCTTTAAATGTTTCATTGAATTTTTAAGGGTGCTACCAACCCTATAGGCGTCAATAGTCAATAGTAGAATTTAAAAAATATATATGTTTTGAGCAGTTCTACGCCAGATGATGAATCAGAGAAACTTGACCTACTTGCACTCCGATTTGCATGAAACTTTTCATAGTTGTTAGTACTGGGCAATGATTCACATTTTGAACAGTTGCATACCTTTAGGCGTTATCCCCATAGACAATAATTCACACAGAAAAAAAATCTGAATTTTAACTATCGCGTAAAATCTCCGCTCGTTTAATGTTGAGCTACAGTTGGCATAAACTACCAAATCGTTTACAAGTTTGCATAAAGTATTACTAATTTATGCGATATTGCACTTAAATTGACATGAAATATCGTGTAAATTTAAGCCAAATCTAGCGTTAATTTTATCTCGCAGAAATTTGCATGATTTTTTCACACGGTGCAGGACCCTGCGTCTAATTACGATCCAATTATTGAATATCAATGTTTTTCGTTTACTTTTGACTTGGTTGATGGATATATTGCAATTGATAGTTGAATATAAGAATAATGAACATTTTCCCGTCAAGATTACTTAAGTTAACTGAATTTTAAGCAAGTAATAGCTTATTTTGTAACTGAAGATTATTAGCAGAACAATTAAGATTTTACCTAAAATCATATGTAAAGTCTACAATATTTAAATCAAGTTTAATCACACTAATACAGAATAGCAAAAGAACATGTTTTATCATTCAGCAATTGATCAATTATCAACATGTCACCATGATCGGTAAACGTCATGGCCATGGATAAATACTGCATAGGAAAAAAATGTTGAGTGTCCAACAATTGGCAACTTACCCTATAGAGAACATCATCCAGGATTTGTTCGACAGTCTATGTATGTGTATAAAGACAAATAATACTATCACAGTGTCCATTTCCAAACTTCTAGAATTAGTAGCACAGAGCTAAATATTCCAAAACCATTTCCAATTAGTATTTCGATTAAGTACATACACACTTCTGTCACAATTCTAATCCCAATTTCTCCATTCCATTCCAGATTGTTCGGATCCGGAGCGTGCTCAGCCTGCCACCAGACGATACCCGCCAACGAGTTTGTGATGCGAACGACATCGCACACGACGATAAACAACAACCTGAACAACGCCAGCAACCAGAATGGGGCAAACAACAACAACAACAATAACAACAACAACAACAACAACGGCCAGGCCGTCCCTCAGCATCACGTGTTTCATCTCAAGTGTTTCCAGTGCTCCAAATGCGGTTGCCATCTGGTGCAAGGTGACCGATACTACATGCTGGGTGGAAGTTTAGTGTGCGAACAGGACTGGCACAAGCTGGTGAAGACTTCCAATGCCCAGACGAATCCCCCGCTGCGCAAGGGTAAGGTCGGGCGACCTCGGCGATCGCGAGACTGAGATGGACCCCGGCTGGGTCGTCCGCCCAAGGTGAAACGTCCACCGATGGGAATCGACGAGACGCCCAGCACTAGGGCAGCTGCGACGACACCGGCTGCTTTACTGGACGATCTGGAGCTAACCGCGCAACGGAACTTAGCTCTAGCTCGTCTCAACTCCTCGCCTCTGCCACCGATCCAGACCAACCATCTGAACAACGCCAGTAATAACTCGGTCGCCAGTGGGCCCAACAACGTTGGACCCAACACCGCTACCGAGCAGTCACTGTACAATCATCTCTACGGCAAAGAGCTGGGGTTGATGAGAAAGTTGAGTAATATCGATGAATATCCAAACCATGCAGCACGCAACTATCAGCAACTGTTGCAGCATCCGGACGGGGTTCTACCGCCCAATGCCGCCCACCAAATGCAGCAAAATTTCACCGGCCATCCACATGCCGCCAAATTTAATCAGTTCAATTACCCAAATCCGGGTGGTCTGTTGAAGCCTTGCTACGACTACGCCTCCCAACAGCAACAAGCTGCAGCAGTCGCTGCTGCGGCGGCCGTAGCCCAACAGCATCAGATGCAGTCCCACCAGAATGCAGTATCGGGAACGACTGGCAACGCGACGCCAACGTCCAATCAACAGATGAAAAAGGAAATGTTTAATCTAAGTGGTAGCAATGGAGCTGATTTATACACACCTCCCCCTCCATCGACCTCTTCCGGTTCGGTAGCATCACCGGCATCAAACGGCGCGACCAACACCACTGCGTCATCTATGGCCAACGGGTCCGGAGGCAATGGCTCGCTAGCATTCATGAATCTTCATCAATCGTCCTCTGCAGCTGCAGCAGCCGCCGCTGCCACTGCTGCCATGTATGCCAATCATTTTAACACCAATGGCACAGGTGGCAGCGGTGGCCTCTCCAAAATGGACAACGGTGACAGTTTAGCTGATTTCAACCCGATGCGAAATGTAGGCGGCAGCAATCCCATGAGCAACGGCGGTCCACCCAACAACAATGGCAGCAACAATCTAATCAAATCCGCCGACTCAGTCCTGATGGCAAGAAGCTCAATTATGAATAATTTAAATAATAATCTTAATAAAATTGAACCAAATACTGATACCACACTTAACGATAATAACAATAATCCACATAATCATCACCATCAGCAGCAAAGCCACAATCATCTCGCTTCCCATCAGCAGCAGCATCACGGTGGCCATCACCCATTTCATCATCAGATGAACTCTCTCGGCGGCGGAGGCGGTAATGTGGGGGCTGCAGGTGCTGCCGGACCTGGCAATAATGATGACGATAACGATAAATTATCGTCACCATTAACGGGCACCTCGTCGCTCACCAATACCGATCTGAACGATCCCGAGAACGAGGGCAATGATGATGGGTATACCATTCTGTAAAAATAGAACCGGTAGTTGTAACAAAGCAGTGATGTACCACCTACCCAGAAGAGCTTGATAGAAGACACACAAAACAACATCATAAACACATGAAGCACCAGGCGTCCGCTTGGCAATCGATTCAGTCGAGGAGCCCAGTTAAGGAAGTTCTGATTCTGAGAATTCATTTACCAAGTGGTAGGTAACAGTTGTACATAGCACAGTCCAAAACTACTCAATTCAAAGTCTACTTCCAATGAATAATCACCGAACCGATATCACTTGATTGCTAGACGAAAATGTGCCATTTTATTTCTCTTTCTCATCAAACTCCCCAGATGTAGAGATAACCGGCCCACGGTGGTTGAAGACAAACGAAGTAAATAGTTGTTTTGTTTGTAAACTGTTTAGTTAAAGATAAAGCAAAAGTGTCTCCAAAACACAATGTGATGTTGAGAATTAATGCAAAATGTAGTAGATCGTAAACAATACAAACGTTGTGAGTTACAGTAAACATACCACTAGCACACAGAGCAGAACAGAATATTGTATGAAAATGCAAAACGAAACGACTCTTCTCAAATTAAATTAGCAAAGTTAGTACATTGTATCCTACAACACACACTCACTCACACAGCAAAAAGAAAACACAGACAAAACGAACAGAATACAGAGGATTAGGTGATAAGCTTAAGTTGTATAAAGAAACTCAACCTTAATGATTAGTCCTAGGGGTTAAGAAAAAATAAAATCACAAAAACAGACACACGAATCGACTTAGCTGAAAATACTACAACTCTACCAAAACTTCGCTACATCTTGTAATTTTTTGTTTGTTGATTAATTTATATTGAACATAGATGGGTTAAGTGAAGCGCTGTAGAAACAAAACAAAAATGAACAAGAACCCACGCAGAATCCCACTCCGCGAACTCTTCCCATATGTTACACCAGGAGTTTGCGCCAGCGGGCTTAGTTCTCAAGTGGAAACGCAAAATTCTCAGTAACGACATCGACGTTGTTGGCAATAGAACACAGTAAAAAAAAATCATTTTGATCGCCGAGAATCCTCCCTCCGAGCTTGGAAACGAGTGACGACGAGGAACGCACGAGGAAACCGAATTTGTTCAACTTTCTCTCTTAAGAGCAAAAAAAAACAAAACAAAACGCAAACAATAGAAGTTAAATGACAAACCATCAGCTCTTTACTCGCTACATATGTAACAAATCTAAGTGAATCACAGTTGGAATGAATGTGAATTGATATAATCATTTTTCCACTCTCTCACACACACGGTGGAAAAATAAACCCTTGTAAATTATTTCGAATTAAAGAAAGAAGAAAAACGGTGAAAGCCCGGCTTTGTAATTACATCAATTTGATTATATAACTATTAAAGCTATTGATAAATGAAATGACTTATTACAATTATTGACTAATGAGTAAACCCAATTATTGATTAATGCAAGGAGCAGAAGAAAAACAAAATACACAACAGAATCACTGCGTGGCGCGTGAGCCACGTTCTGTGCTACTGTGCAAACCGTTGTGGTCGGAAAATAAAGAAAATTATCTTGAGGAAAACTACGCGGCGCATTTGCTCTCGGCAGGAAAGAAAATCCTTTGGCAAACGTTGAACGTTTGAGGTTTTGTCTGGGTGGTTAACAATTATCTGTAAAAGTAAAATGTAAACCGGAATCCTGGTTAGAAGCTGTTCATCGACTATGAAAACAGTTCGGGGCGAGTTTTTAGAAGTCCCTACAGTTTTTTGGATATTTGTATGTACCTAAGACGCTCGCCAAACTCTCCCTGAGGTCACCATTAGCGTCAGCGTTATGTTGTGCAATGGAAATTTACATTTCAGACGTTATTTATTTATATAGTTGCTTCAACCTAACGTCAATATTTGCATATATTTCATAATTCAATTAGCTCTAAAACATTTTTTCTCAATCTTTTTCTACACACGAGTTTTTAAACCCGTCAGATTCATGTTTTGGAGTTATTCCGGTTTCCGTTGGGGTCACTCTGGGTTGGAATTCGGCTTTACTGTTCTTTAATAATCAAACACACGGTGAACATAATATTTTCTCACTCCAATGATGTAATTGGACCATTAAACCGATGATCCATGATCACATTGGGCATCCCAGAAAAATTCCAAGAACCAAAATCCGTCGTGCGACATATCGAACTTAATGAATTTACAAAACTCAACCGGTAATGGCCTTATTGAGAGTCCACAGTCACACTAGCCCTCCCAGGCATGTTCTACTACCCCCGGGGAAGTGTCCAATTTCTAATAATAATCCAAACCCGTCATGCAACATACCAAACTACATGGTTTTTAAAACTCGGCCGGTAATGGCCTTATTGAGAGTCCACGGTCACATTGGTTCTCCAGACTGTGTTCCGGTGCCCTCAGGAAAGTGGCCCATTATCAACCCGTCATGCGACATATTAAACTTCATGAAGATAATGCTCTTATTGAAAGTCCACGGTTACCCTCTCATGCATTTTTAAGAGCCCCGGGGAAGGCCAATTTTCAACAAGAACCAAAACCCGTCGTGCAACATATCAAACTTCACTGTTTTGCAAAACTTGACTGGTAATGGCCTTATTGACAATCCACGGTTACACCAGCTCTCGCGGTCATGTTCCGGTGCCCCCGGGGAAGTGGCCAATTCTTGGCAAGAACCAAACCCGTCGTGTGACATACATATCAAGCTTCATGATTTTACAAAACATGACGGGTAATGGCTTTATTGAGATGTCACGGTCACATTGGCCCTCCCGTAAATGATCTGGTGCCCTCGGAGAAGTGGCCAATTATTATCAACAAGACACATCAAACTTCTTGATTTTGCAGAACTCGGCCAGTAATGGCCTTATTGAGAGTCGAAGGTCATATTAGGCTCGAGGCTTCCCAGGCATGTTCCAGCGTCCCTAGAAATGTTCCGATGCCCCCGAGGAAATGGCCAATTTCCAGGCAAGAAACGAGCCCCCTGTGTCAGAGTGAACGAGGGCTCCCATGGTACTTTGTTGTGTGCGTTCTGGATGAAAGATGGTGGTGATACTGGAGCAAGCTTGAACTACCGCAAGAACTACTATGGTGGCAGGAATCAGCAGACGCGACTGGGTTGAGTGGCTCAAAGGCTACCATGATGCCAAAGGCAGTGCGTTCTGGTGTTGTATATTCAGCTAATTTGACAATAGACGGCTTCCCATTTTCAAGATGACAATGTGTAGCATCTGCATATGACAGCGGTTGATGAAGATGATGAATGGGATCAGAAGCAAGAAGAACAATGGTGGAATACGAAAATTTATCAGCCGGAGATATGTTAATCAATGATGGCAGGAACTTGGAAGCGGGACTAGGTCGAGAAGATTACCGGCTTACATAAAGCGACAGGCAGTGCGTTCTGGTGTAGATATTCCCAAAACTGTGTCTAGTTCACATCCGGTGGTTTTAGCTGCTGGTCTTGATCCGAACCCTGATCCCGTATTCTGGTTATCTGGGTTGCTAGTGTAATAGGATGCTTTGTTGATTATTCATCAACTCCTAATCGCTGGGTGACGCTTTAGAATATTTGAGATGAACAAAGAGGTGAAGGCATACGCTTTTTCACATTTATATCGCTGTGAAGCACCTGAAATTTTTTGAGATAATTTATATCAGCTAGCGGGTAAGTGTATCTCACAATAAAGAGCCTGGGTTCAATCCCAGTCGGCGCTGTCGGGATTTTCTGTGGCATAAAACCTCTGATCACACCTTCCTTTGGAAGGGAAGCTAAGCCGGTGGTCCCCGGTCCATGAGTTGCGTCAGAGAGTTGTCCCAATATGAACGGTAGTGCTGTTCAAGATTCGTCTGAAGTTCCACCGGCTATGGTGACCAGTGGGCGACGATGAGACTCGTCGAGACTGGGGGACAAGACAAGCAAAATTTAATAAAGAGAGACAAAATACAAAGGTATTAAATTCTTAACTACACAGTTTGAAAAAGTAGTGTAAATTTCTGTTCAATATGATGCACATAAATGTAGCGTCACATATCATCGTGTGAAATTTTCCTGTCATACAATTCGCCTTCCTGAGCGCCCACCTTTGCGAAAGAGTCCACCTCCTCATTGCCTGGGATTGAGCAATGTGAGGGAACCCATACGAATCATTTAATTTAGATGAAATTACGTTTGAATAAAAATAAAACTTCTTGGAAGCAGCGTTGGAAAAGTTTTCGATATGTAAAATATATCATTAAAGGAAAAATGTGAGTTTTGGTGAAATTTTCCAACACTGCTTGGATATATATATATAAATAAATGTTAAAATATAACTGAAAGTTGATCATTTTCACCTCGAAACTAATTTTTTAAGCTATGAAGTTCATAGGAATTCTTTAAAATGAAAAGTTGTTGTTATTGCTCAGCACACACCCTGGCAGACCGTAAAGCCATCTGCTGTCAAGCGAGTATGTGTCTACGGAAACCTGGCCGTGGGCCTATGCTAGACCGTATAGTATAACAACCTTCCATCAAAAGATGTTATCATCGCATTAAATACTACTAAGATACAAAAAGAGGTTGAAAAGTATATATTTGACAAATAAAACCTGTAAATTTGGCATTCTAAGAGTCACAATCAGCGATTTTATGATCCCTGAGTGAGTGAATGAAAATCGATTAAATAGCTGATTGCGAAATTGACAGGTTTTTCGATGTGTCAAACGTATACTTTGCACCCTCTTCAGTATCTTTTTTGACGTAGGACTACGTCTTTGATTTCTATATAGGGGTACACTTTGTGAAAACCGAAAATGGAACATGTAACAAATTAAGAAAGATTTTGAACGTTAATAACTCAGCTGCCCCTGGTTCAATGTTAATAATTTTATCACCAATCGATCAGAAATATGACTACGCATCGATAACAATGCTTCCAAATGTTGATTTTTAACAAGAAACTATTTAAAAACTGGTAAATGTCCAGCATAGTCCAAAAGTGTCGAATTAACTAACAAATCCACCAATTACCTACATGCATATGCTGCTTCCCCAGCACAGTCGTCAGAGAGTAGTAAGTAGACGAAACAAGTCGAAGTGGCATTCGCCTCCGATCCTCGGGCGCGTGCGAATAGGGAGGATGGAATTGCGTAATATTTTGCACACTCATCGCCATATTCAGAACCACACGCTCCCAACGACCACACCACTGTGTGGTGGTGTTCGGTCGTCGAAATTAGTAGCAACAGTAGCAGTGCTTTCGGCGTGTGGCGTTGAAAATTGTTCTCCAGTAACAATGAAAGGCTGCCTGCAAGCAGCGAGCTGCAGAGCCCACATAAGCAACCATCAAAGAAGAAAGAAGCTGCACCGCTATGCTATGGATCGGAATTAGTAGCTCTTCGTGAGTTGCTGCGGGTCGGTCATCTATGCTAAGCGTGTCACCCTCGCTCCAAACGACATACAGCTCGACAGCCTCATCCGTGTTGAACACCCAGCTCAGAATTACTCAACCATCACTACAAAACGGTCCTTTTCAGGGCCACCAAAAATTTGTTAAAGAGTATTATTTGGACATTGGTCAAGGTCATCAGTTCCCGCAAGCAGCTAACTATCAAGGCTCAACCTGTCTATAGAAGGTGTGGAATTTTAGGCCTGAATATATTGGTGCGATTAGTTTTTCCTCGGTTTTCATTCCGCACGATTCGTTTCTTTCGTTTAATCAATCACCCTTGTAGGGACGTCGAAAAGATTGTTTCAATCGGCACTTACATATGAAATTTAATGTAGATTATAAAAAATTTTGTATGTTACCAAAGTTTATGAATGGTTTGCCACTAAATGTTGAGTTAATTTATTGATTATTGAATTATCACACTGTATACCATGAAAAAGCAGCCTGTTTGTGAGTTTTTGCCTGTTTTCAAGTAAGGAAACATAAAAAAAAAAATCGCCAGCTAGTATTTTTCGGCGACTTTACAAATAAATAAAACCAAACAAAATCATCATGCAGAACTACCTAGGATTTGTTTTACTTCATATTTCACAAAATTGCTTTGGAGTGTTAAGACATCGTCTCCCGCAAAGTTTACATTTTTCCCTCTACCAACGCATAGAGGAAATGGCTCTAATGTTGGCCTATGGATCTGCTATTTATCAATTGTTTGAAAATCTGATATTTATCAATTGTATCTAGATGAACGCGTCATTGGGTCGTCACTAATGGATATTTTTGGTTGCTATTGAAAATTTAGTCGATTGCTGAATGTATGCATGGGCCCAAATTAGGGACACTTAGGCTGACATTACATACATTTCCCCTACATCAGGGCTAGATAGATCTCCACAGGATGTATGGAATCCACGCAATTTCAAAAAACCAAAATGCACAGCATTACGAAAAGAGGTCAGGTTTCAACCAACAGCAGATAGATTTTAATTCTAAACAAGCCAAGCGATTGGAAATTCATCTACCAATCTGCTAAAATGAACACTTAGTTAATTTTCAATAGGTCACTATTGAAAAAAACCAAATGTCCAACTGTTGCAATGGTGATCATAATTATCACCGAATGTCTGAAAACAGCGCATTCCCTAACACAGACTTAAAAATCAAATTCGATGCGGTCCCACTGAACGGTGCTCGTTCAATCACGGTAAGTGGTGGTGTCCAGTCCAGCAGCAGCAGCAGCAAGAGTGCTTTCAACAACAACAACAACGAAAGGCTGCCTGCAAGCAGCGAGCTACAGAGTCATATGAGCAACCATAGAGAAGGAGGAAGAAGTCCCACCGCTAGGCTAGGATCGGAATCAGTAGCTCGTCGTGCTCAGCTCAGCACTACTCAACCATCACTACAAAACGGTCCTTTTCAGGACCACCATAAATTTGTTAAGAGTATTATTTGGACATTTGTCAAGGTCATCAGTTCCCGCAAGCAGCTAGCTATCAAGGCTCAACCTGGCCTCTATTGAAGGTGTGGAATTGTAGGTCCTAATGTATTGGTGAGATTAATCATCGTCCGACCATTTTCCAGAACACGCTGGTAGGAAGTGTTAAAAATCCATATAGAATTTGAAAGAAGTGGGAATAATTCGCTTTGGGTGTATATTCAGTCCCCAGAATGTCAATAAAATCAAATTTGTGAGAAAATTAAAATTAGTTCTCACGAGTTCAATCTCTCAAAGTCCCTTCATTTTTTACATATTCTTCACAAACGATACTTTCAGCCCCGCTCCATTCATATAATTCGGTAGGAAATTCTGTGAGGGGTGAATTTAATACACTTTAATATAAAAATGCACAAAACTTAAAAATTCATAAATAACAAAAAAATAAAAAAAATAAAAAATAAAGTCGGGTAGATGAATAGAAAATACTCAAGTTGACAGTCCCTTGGATTCTCTTCATCAACTTTCTCTTTGAAATAAATACACAAATTTGATACGCTTGCAAATAAAAAACGGAAAGTGTTAAGATAATTGATGATTGATCAATTAAAAGAACTAAATGTTCACATTTGTTCCGTCCACTAGCGGTCCTATGTCAAGCTTCCGTTCATGCCCCTAGGCACAGACCCTTCTACAGTAGCAGCATACCCTTTCTAAAACTGTACGCTGGACCCCTTTTATTGGTAAATTTTGCTTCTATGAGCCTCTATTTTAAATCAGCACACAGACATTTCTAGGCTACGGTGCACGTTTGGTCACTACTGTTTTTGTGTTGATCCAAATAGTTTTGATAATATAGTTGCGCATTCCCGTTGTTATCATAAAAAAACATTAATATCAATGATAGGGTAATATGGTTATTTCTTCTACTAATTAATGAATTAATGATAATTACCTCTTATGATACTTGGTTTCACTATGATTTTCACTTACCCCTTATTGATTATTTATCAAATACCTCTCCGAGTATTTAACGCCATGGTATCCTGTTCGAAATTTGTCTATTCCTTATCCATAGTCCATTGAAAGCAGGTTATTTATTTGAGTTTCAGCTTGTACATGTCATATGATTCGCCATCATAAAGATAATGGGTTAAAAGGGAATAAAACGTATTTAAAGGATCCCAACAATAGAAAGAAGCATAGATAGATTATTAAGAAAATAAAACTACTGTATAACTAAAAGTACAATGGATGAGTGTTAGTTGCGGGACCATTTTAGTGATAGAGTTATATTAGTTTTGATCTGTATTTAGCCCTGCCGGCCCCTCTAGCACTATTTGCAGGCAATTGTTGTTAGATCATGTGACTCTGCTACTGCTACTATGTTAGATGTATTACTTATTAAGTTTCGTTAGAGAAGAATACTGTTTTACAACGCAACGTCATGTTTTAATGAATGTGTACTACTTGTCTTTCAATGAGTTATTCAATTAGGATATTGCTTTCCTGTAAATTTCATGAATTGATTTTTGAAAATTTGCTCAAAAGGGTTAAGTTTACATATCGTACCTTACCGAAAACATACTAAAGCACAACTGTCCTAATTCTCACCTCAAACATATCAACATATTTAACACATCCTATCCAAAACTTTACTTTTCCGTAAGCGCCTGATCGAAGATATGACGTTCACTATTGACATTGCCTGTAATTAACAAATATATTAAAAAAGATGATGTATACTACAACTTTAAAGGCTAGTTGCCTCTTATCTCTAATGTTAATCTGCTTAATGTTATTAAACTGTCTGAATTTTCTTATTGAAGTTCACACATGCCTTATTAAGTACCTGCACTTGTAATCTAAAATTTAACGTGTTTCAATTACTTTTGACTTTGACTTATATTTATTATATCTTTTTTCGTCCCACGTGACACTTTCAAGTGACTAAAATGCTTCACTTTGAAGTTAGTTTCCTAACTGAATTTAAATTGTATAGGGTATATGATCGAACTACGCTCACACGTTTCCACTATGTCGCACCACAAACATACATATGGGTGTGTCAGAGTAGAATTACACCACAGTGGAAATACCGAGCCATGTTCAAACACTTATCCCAAATCAAAATGAAGCATATATAAGATTAGTTACAATACCAATGAGCAAAAATGGTGTTTTAAAATTGTTGTAAAATGATGAGTAATATTTCAATGAAAACAACAATAAAAGCTTTTCACACAAGTAGACGGAGCACTGTTGGTCACTTTCTGAAATATTTCAATAGTATAATTCCCTTGCAAACCCAAATGAATCTATCTGTGTAAAAATAAACAAAATAAAATAAAATAAAATAAGAGTGGTTTGCGGCAAAACCCGCCAGTTTCTCGCCCAACGTCAGTGCCTATACGTAAGCATTCTACGTAACAAGTGTGATACTATCACTGACAGACTAGATCTTTGGTTCTCTCATGCAGTGGTTCATCAGAGAGGGGCAGCTTTGTAATCCCCATCGCCTGCCCATGGCGCCATTTTATCGCGGCATGAGCCAGCAACGCCGGCCATGAACCTACCGCATTTAACACTCCATTGTGAAGCATGAAATTAAGCCAGCCCACTACACGGTAACCGCAAAATACCCAATAATGACTACACAGTAAGCATTTTCGAGGGAAACTGGGACTACCCATTAAATGAGTAAAATTTTACCTATTTATCAGTAATTACAACTACAAAAATAAGTAGTAAGCTGAGTACTGCGGACTCACTCAATGTGATTGTCAACTGGGAGCCAGCGTGAACTGTCAAACGGGAGCCAAACATTCAGGTGCCTCAAAAGTAGTTACTCTTCTTATCCATTGTCAAATATTGTTATCTCATAGAAATCAACCATTCTTTTTGTAACATATTGTTAATTGTATGCTCAACAGCAGAAACCAACAGCCTACGCGGCAAGAGCATATAAACCAGCACAGTTTTTATGACTCAGCGGGGTTTTCAATCACAATAAAACATACATTGCCGAAACAGGTACGTAAACAAACTTTAGTATAGTCATGGGGGATCGAGCACTTCTGGATCAGAGCTTGTGGCGGGAATGAACGGAGAAATAGCTAAACCAATTTTACACTTGATAAAATTTTCAAGTAATTTTCCATTGACTTGCAAAATAAAATCGATTGACTTCGCAGTGTCCAGGTAGTAAATATTCATTTTTGAGTAACAAATACTCATAAATGGGTAATTTGTTTACTCATTTAATACATAGGTAGTCCCAGTCTCCCTCGAAAATGCTTAATTTGGAGTCATTATTGGGTATTTTGCGGTTACCATGTAGTAGCAAGGTTCAAAAACTAGGGGAGGGAACCTATTCTTGTATCTTTATAATACAATATATATTAATAACATCTAAGAAATTCTTAACTCCTAAACACATTTTACTATCAGAAATGAGTATTTGCAAACTTATTTTTTTACATTATTATTACTATTATAATCACTTTAACACATTTGAAATGACGGACATGACTGGCATGAGAAGTATGGATGCAAATCACGCCAAAGAGTGAAATTCGAATATTAGTCTCGTGCAATCATAAAGACATTATAAATACACTGGAGTCGCTTTTTACGCGGGTAATACGTCCCGCGTAAAAAAACCGCGTAAATTCCGGAATCCACGTAAAAAAACCGCGTAAATTCCGAAATCCGCGTAAAAAACGCGTAAAAAGCGACTCCAGTGCAATTTGCTTGGGTAATTTCCATAAATATAAATCAATGTTCCCTCGTTCCAACAAACAATTTTAGCTGAACACCAGCTTATACAGGCAAAAATTAGCTGCATAAGGCAAATTTTGCCAATATAAGCTTATCTGCAGCTAAAATTGATAGTTGGTGTAAAGATTATTTTCGTGGAATATGGCTCACACATAAACAGCTACAGGGCTGTTACAACAGGCGCGGATTTCGCGAATTTCGCTGATTTCGCGAATTTCGCTGATTTCGCGATTTTTGCGGATTTGTCGCGGATTTGTACTATCAGTCGCGAAAATCGCAGAAACATGAAATTATGTCGCGAAAATCACGAAGGGACTGATGTACTGTCACAAAAATTGTGTAATTCATTGTAACCTTTCTGTCCCGGCCCACTTTGCTATCATCAATTTTGTTGTTCATTTGGCTCTCATTTTTTTTTACCGGTTCAAACCAAGCACCCTGCAAATAATCGAGAAATGATCTCAATTCCATAAGTCACACCGGATTTACACGGAAATTCTCTGAGGTCTGTCCAATGTGAGACATTTTTCTTTTTTTTTCTTCAATGTGAACATAGCATTTTTGGTTGTCAAATCATAAACTAATCGTATATATGCGAGTAATTTCCATGTATACCGGATATTTTAGGTTCTCCAAATCGTCCGGGAGTTCAGTTGATTTATTCTACTATATCAACCAAGACTCCAATAATGTATGTAGTATCTAAATATGTAAAAACAGATTCAAAGTGTCTATGTGGATTGTACCCGACCTATTGCTACGTATAAAAGATGTTATAGGTTCAGAAATCAGATTATTTTTCTACTAGATCATCCAAGACTAATTAAATATCTGTAGTATCGAAATATGCCCAAATTTATTTGCAGTGTCTATGTGGATCATGCCAACATATTTTCGTGTATGCTGTTTTTTAGTATCGATATTTCGATACTACAGATATTATCTTAGTATTTGTTGATCTAGTAAAACAAATCATCTGAACTGCAGGATGATTTGGAGAATCTTGATCATCTGGTATACGTGAAAATAATCAAACATTATCCATTATTCATATAGACACTATGAATCTTTTTTTTTATAGTCATTCGTGACTTGTCCGGGGGTGAGATTTGAACTCGTGACTTTGGCGTGAGAGGTATGAATGTTAACCACTACGCCGGAGTCGCCCCCACATCACTATGAATCTGTTTGGGTATATTTCGATACTGCAGACTTTATCCCAGTCATGGTTGATCTAGTAGAATAAATCATCTGAACTCCAGAACGATTTGGAGAACTTAAAACATCTGGTATACATGACAATAGTTCATGCATGATCCACATAGACACTGTGCATCTGTCTGGAAATATTTCGATATTAAAGACATTGTCCCAATCTCGGTTGAGGTAGTAGATCAAATTATCTGAACTCCAGGACGACTTGAAGAACCTTGAACATCTCGATTACTCGGACGTAGATCATGCATGATCCACATAGACTCTTTGAATCTGATTGGACATTTTCCGATACTACAGACATTATTGCAGTCTTGGTTGATCTAATAGAACAAATCAACTGATGTTCTGGACGATTTGGAAATCCCACAATTTTCGGTATACATAGTAATAAGTCGTGCATGATCCACAAAGTCACATATATACGATTCGGTTATGATTTGACAACGAAAAGTGCTAGGTTCATATTAGAAAAAAAAAATGAAAATGGCTCACCATTGGACAGAACCCAAGGAATATCCGTGTAAATACACAATCGCGACGTGACCAACAAATGTTACTTATTAAACTCTGGTAATTTCTTATCATGTTCACTAATGACTCAGAATTTATACTATACAGAAATAACTGAAGATGATACAATGTTATTTAACTTTTTTTTTTTTAAAAGGTTACAAACGATACTCCTTTAGCTCAGTCGGTAAAGGCGCACTAGGCATAGGATGGTGCAGGCATAGAAAGCTCAATTAAAATGTTAAAGTACTTCAAAGAACACTAAGTTGACAGCAGACAAAAATCAAATATGCTATAAGCAATAAGCTTGAAATGCCATGTAGCAGTATACAAATGCTATTTTTAGGCAATGAAAACAGTTTTTTTTTGTCGCGGATTAGTATTTGAAGTCGCGGATTTCTTTTGAGAAATCGTGGATTTCGCTGCAGCTGTAACTATTTTACAATTATACCATATGATATGAAATAGTTCTATTCTGAAATAACTCATGAGCATTACGTTTAGATCAAGAAAACAAAATTTTGTCCTAAAAATTGTGTACAGTGGTTAAAAACTGCATTTTGTTTATTTTTACTTATTCTTTCCACTCCTTGTTCAATTTATTCACCGATTGTGAAACTTTAAAGCGTGACAGAACAAACTGTTTTTGTTTGGCGAAATTTTAACTGATTTTTTATTTGTTTAGAAAGGTTTCGATTTTTTCAAAATTTATAACACAGCATGTTGTTCTCATGATCATTACTTGAGTTAAACCACCTCTCAGAGCCTCATAAAAATTACATTTGTACGTCATGGACTAAACATTATTTACTGAAAATTTTAAATAATTTGGTAAAACAGTTAAAAGTTACAGCTGATTATGTGTGCGCCATTTTCCACGAATACACCCTTTATTACGGTTTTGAAATTTCAGATTGAAAAAAAAAATATTCAGATTTACCCAGCAGAGATTCATTCGCAAACAGCCAATAAACTGATTGATCTCCAATACCACATTGTCCAATATCACCTGACACAATGGGTCGTACCGCCTCCGTCCGAGCCCAACCTGGGGAAAGGATTGAAAGTGTAACATCACCCCATCAAATATTGCGACATTGTTGAGTGCGACCTTCCTCCTTTCATCCACTTATACTCGCAAACCCTCGGCTAAAAGGTCCCCCGGGACGAGCACGGGAGACACTCTGCGCATAGCCGATGAAGAAATGGCCATGCCTTGTCGTATTTCTGGTCCCAGTCAGCTGTGTTAGCCTTAGTAGTAGTTTTTAATAAACAAATTCCTTTTCCCATTCATTGATGTTCACGGCAATGGGTTTGGGCAGCTCTTTTACTGACTCTTTCCGACTGTGCTCGACTCGTCCTGTTCGACGACCTCGAACGAATTCCGGACAACAAAACCTGGCACGTGGCACGGTGGCCGGGGTTTTCTCATTTCGGGAAATGGAACTTTTCTGTATGGGTCTACTCTGTGTTCCATTATTGAAATGGATCAGCAGCCCCGTTCCTCGCCCCGGTGTGGACGACGGCGATGGATTTGGGAGGTGGGTGGTATCTTCTTACAAACGTGACTACGCCAAACCAGCAGTTGCGTTTCGCATGAAACAATGGCCAAGCGGTGGAACTAGAGTACGGGTTGGGAGATGGTGGGTGACGTACAGAAATACCATCACATTAGTGTTATCACTTCGTCCTCGGTGCGTCGATGAATGAATCAGCAAGCAAGTGTCATTCCTGTTCTGTGAAAGTGATTGGAGTTAAGAGGCGATTTGTGCTAAGCTTTAAGATCCCTGCTGGGATTGTTCTTAAATATTTACATGCATTACACCTTTATGCACATGAAACACTAGCTGGTGTCATCGCGGTCGTTCAAATTTTCTCCCAAATGCAGACTCATACAACAGCAGCGACAAGACTGTAGCCGGCAGGTCGTCTCTCCCTTTTTCCCTCGCAGCACATGGGGTTTTCCCATTGCGACCCGATCCAAGCAAGCAATATTCGTGATTAATTTCAGTGAGCTTTGAAATTAGCAATCAGCTAAATGGCCTCCTATCACTCTTTTTCACTCGTCGCCGTCGTCGTCGTCGTCGATGCTTCTTTTCCGCGATGCTTTTTACCGGCCACCTCCAGCTCAGTCTTTTGCGTCCGCCCGCCACACCGTGTGCCACTCACGGAAATAGATTTGCCATCGCCACCGACCGGGAAGAAAGGGAAGATGCGGTGGCTAGAGCTGTGCGTCAGCAGTACAAAATACATTTTTAACTGTTAGAATTATTGCCATTCCGAGATAATGTAGTTCTTGAAATTTCACCTTAACATTTTGGCACTGTTTGGTCAGAAATAGGGTCGTATCCCAAAAAGAATTTCTGCCGAAAGACCGATCGGTCTAATGACCATGCAGCCAACTGACACGCTAGAACCCAGGATGTATGAATTAAAATTCGATCGGCGCACAGGTCTACCGTTGGCGCCATTCAATTTGAGACATGCTATAAATGGGAAAATCCATCTCATCCCTGGTGCCACCACCACCAGCACCACCGACGTCGTCTTTGGCCTTCACGACTACACAAAACCGATGATAATGGCGAGGGGTGGTAAAATCGGGAAGAGCTGCCTCTGGTGTTACTCTAATTTTGATTCATTTTCTTGCCATTGTGTACCACAATTATGTGAGGAAGGGGCAGCAGGATTGGAAATGGGGACAGGGAGAGAGAGAGTAAGATATCCTAGTTTCGGTGAGCAATAGGCATAATCCTGTGAGTGAAAACGACTCTCGCTGCGGAATTGATGGAATGTGTATATGTTGTTGTGTTCTCTGCTCCTTGCCTAAACTATGATGCCGTCGAGATTATCGTGCAGTTATTCATTAGCCAAATTGAAATGATGGAGTCTGTTTCTGAATGTGTCTATAGTTGATTCCGTCGCCGTCATCGCCTGTATGGGCGAACACTAATACGCACTATGAAAATGAATGGCTTCGAATGCAGTTCGTGCGAGTGGAATCATTCAGTGCTACTGAATGTACAGCATCAATTTTGATGGATTGCTTTTGGGATTGAAAGTTGGAAGCGAGAATATCCGAAAATTGGCACTATTTAGTTTGAATAAACAGAATTGCATCGGCTTCGTGTTTGAAACGGATCCACATTGTATCTCACTTTGGTATTAAATAAAGGAGTAACTCGGGAACCGATTGGATATTTCATCGAATGAAAATAAATCTTCTCAATTACCATTCGTCGCATTTACGACCTTACAGACGGAGACGACGTTGTATTTTAGTTGAGACCATCCTCCTTGAATTCATATCAAGAAGAACGAAGATCATCGACTTCATCCCTCTCCTCAGACGCGTCAGTGTGGAATAGATAAGATGCGACCGATTTTGGCGGTTAGAAAGATACTCCTTTCGCTGGTAACATTTCCGACGGACACGCCTTTTCCAAGTACGGAGGAACTGCGGATTGCTCTGTTCGCGTTCTGGTATGATTTTATTTGCGATATTTTTCAACTTGGCAATATGTGAAAATCAAATGTTAGTGCAAGTAGCAAGAAGCTCAATGATTGTAAAAAGTGAAGTCAACAGTCCTCATAGAATCAGAATAGACAGCGTTTCTTTAAAACGCCGGATCATCAATTTGATTGTCAGTAGGGCTGTGAAAAACGAAGATTTATCGTTATCGCGATATAATTTGGTTTATCGGTATCCTATCGGATCTTAAATCATCGATATAGGCCAATATCCTATAATTTTTGAAAAACTTTGGTTTATCTTTTAAAAAAAAATTAAAGGCTTGTGTCCCTGATACGACCGCAGTATGACGTAGAACTACGCCAAATTGATGTATGTTATGCATTTTTGACTATTATACTTTATCTAAATTTTTAAAGTATTTCAATGTTTCATGGTAGCATAATCTGATCACCGTTCATCTTACGCATGAAAAAACGTATTTAAATTTAATGTAATAGAAAAGAATTGACAAAATTGTCCCTACATAACTACATTGGGTTGATCAATGTTGAGTTATTTTGCTGTGATCAATGTGCACTAAATTCGACTACAATAGGAACTGTAACGTTTTACGTTTTTTGTAAATAGTTTTTCGTTGAAATCTAATTTAATTAACAATTAAATCTTTTATATGTCAAGTTTGCTTAGAAATGAAATATTTCATCCGTGTAAATAAAATCAGACCATTGCTGTGTCGATTTAACAACTTTGCAATATTTACGGTGTCTAGGCTACAACTTCGCCATAAAAGCTCAAACCTTTAGTGAGCTGTATTATAGTGTATATGCTTTCTGGAGGCGCCATGAAGTCCGTCGCCATTCGAAAGGCGCAAGGGGAGCGCAACTCTCGAATAAAGAGGGAGTTTTTAAAAGATGACCTATTTGAATAGGAAAAGGTCGTTAGGAATTTTCCTGCTCGCAAAATTATTCTGACTCATCTATTTTGCTTTCGAATCACCTGGTTAACAGAAGTGCGCGAATTACTTTACGTCGTCGAGTTATATTTAATCAAATTGTTTTTGTGCTTTAAGTTTCTCTAAAGGTACTAAATAGTAGTGAGTGAGTTTTTATCAACCAGTGGTTTTTTGAACGTCTTCTTTCTTTTTGTACAGTGGACATAAGTCCGTATTAAGTTCCACGTAGTCTGCGTTCATTTGTGAAATTGTACAAAAAAGGTAATTTTTTAGATTTTTGTTAAAATTTAGAATTGTATAAGTAATGTGAGTTCGCGTTGGATTTCCAGCGCTTTGCGTTTTTTTTTGTATGGGCTGGATATACGGAACGTTCTTTCGGCTATCGTCTACGCCGGTTCGGAGGTTCCATCTGTAGTATCGCCATCATCGTTCGTGAGAGACGGACATTTCCCGTGACTCGTGCGCCCTGCTAAGGCCCACCTTTTCGAAGGTAGCTAAACGGAGGTGGGTGAAGTTCGCTAATCTTCGAAGCGAAATATCTTCCGACGGTCGCCAATCATCCGTCGACGAGGTCCCTTCCACTACAACCCCCGTGGACCATTATTTCCGAGAGCTCGGACCGTGTGAGTGCGTCGCCAAAAGCGTGCCGCGGTCCGGATTCAATCCAACGGGAGAGAGGGTTCATTTCATCACGGGTGGTTATAGCGGAAACAAAGTACGCAAAGCCGTCCGAAGGCCTCTTCTCTTTGCGGAGCGAATCTCCCGGGACAGCACGACTTCTCGTCGTAGCTCAGCTCTCGATTGCCAAATCGGAAGTCTTCCGTCCAGCCACCACTCCCTCCGCAACTCTAATTCGGCCATACCGCGTACGAGTCACCTTCCGTTGCTGCGCGCCATACTGCAGCACGTGAGCGACACCATCACGTTTACGCCGCCATCGCTACACCGCCTGGAAGGTCGTCTTTCGCCGCCATCATCGAGTCGTCGAGCCCTTATCAGTCAGCAGTCATCGATTCATCGTTTCGTCAAGTAAAACCTGCGCAGGTATGTGAGAGCATGTTTAATTCATGGCCATGATTTGCTCTTTCCCGTACACCCCTCTCAGAAATCCAATACGAATGAATGCGAGAACATAATTTAAAGAAAAAGTAGAAGATTAGCTTTTCGAACGTTTTGAATGCTACTCCCTGAATAAAACACACTTACTACGTTACGTTCTGTTTTCTTTCGTTTCCGCTCAGTTGAGTCAGCATTCCTTCGTTCTCTTTCCGTTTCGTTTCGTGGGTGAGTCAGAGTAATATCTTCGGTTTATTTATTTGGTCCATGCGCTCCATTTCCCGTATTACTGAAGGACTTGGCATTTCCAGAAAGTTAATAGTTTTTTCATTGCCGTTAGTAACCAACGACCGTTCAAGAGGTCCTTTGAGAGAATAGTCTCATTTGTCGGGCAAAGTTTTAACACGACCAGTGGTCTCTCCTAATCGAGAGTGGCGCTTAAGCCACTGAATTAAATCAAAACATCAGCGAAATTGCACGAACGGTTACAGAACTAACACTATTTTGTCACACATTTTTTGTTGATTTGCACCTCAGTGTAGTACACAAAAACGCCATGCAAATTAGGTATTTGAAGCAAAGAAGAGAGTGAAGGTTGCATTTTATGATAACGCAACTGGCAGTTGTTTTCCCTAACAGAAGACGGTACTTACAATATTGAACAAAATGTTGGTTCATATGTTAGCGAAGTAGTGGAGGAAGGGGTAAAACGATCATGCGGGGTTTCAGTACCTGTTTGTTCTCCAAGTTGGAGAACAACCCTAACATAACTAAGCACAACAATGTAGTGGTAAGCGTGTGACTGCTCTCAGGGTTCAATCCCAGCCGAGGTCGGTGAGATTTTTCTGAGGCATAAAAATCTCTGGTCACGTTTTCCGTTGGAAGGGAAGTACAGCCGTTGGTCCCGGCCCATGTGTGTTGAATGGGTGCGATATCCTACGCAGGTGTGGAAGCTGCCACTGTAATTATTTGAGAGGCATTGTGTACTACCGCAAACTACTATAATAGAAATAATCTCAGTGATTATTCACTTCCGCTAAGAGATACATCTACCGTTTCAACTTCTCCCCTCTGATGCTCCGTGTATGCATTTAGGTTAACATCTGACGTCCCTCCTTCTGCACATATTCTGCTCAAAAAATACATCGAAAGTCCCTCCTTTATTACGTATTCTGCACAAAAAATATTTGCCCCTGACAGGATTTCCCGCCGATTTTAAATGGGGCGGGGCAGAAAGTACCTTTTTGCACGATTGGTCGCGTTACCACGACAAACGTCAGCATTATCGGCGATTTCGGTATCGCTGATGAAACCGAAAATGCAAGCCCAAATGCGGAAAACGTCAAACTACCACAGCTGGTAGTGAAAAATGCACCTCTAAACACGCTCATCGCTAGCTTCGCGTCCATGGACATTAAAGCTGAGTTCAAACTCAGTATAATCGGAACAAAGGTGATGCTCCGCACGAAAGCGGAATGCGAGCTGGCCACATCATACCTGAATAATTCTAAGGCGGAATTCTTCACTGACGATATCCCAGGCGAGAAGCCCTTCAGAGTGTTCATCCGAGGTTTACCAAGCGGAAATCAAGGACCGCTACAAGCTACCCCCAACTGCCGTCTATCGGAGGGCAAGGAGGGACGAGAACGACAGGAAGTATCCGCATTGCTTTTTCCTGGTGCATTTCCAGAAGGGAACGGTGACGCTCAGTGCGTTGAAGGCAATCCGCTCCATCTATTCCATCATTGTCCGATGGGAGTCATAACGTCATAGCCTGAGTTTTGGGCACGGCACGCGAACCATGTCTCCTCCGAGTGTGATGTTGACGAGTCGTAAACGGCCAAATGCGCCAACTGTGGTGGCGCTCATCAAGAGTCCGACAAACAGTGCCCCAAATGCGAATATTTCAAGCGGATCCGAAAGCAGGCGTCCACAAGAAACCAACCAGGACGAAAGAAGGACAATACGCCGGCATTCAGAGTGGAGGACTTCCCGCCTCTTCGTGCTACGCAACACGGTCAAGCAAATCCGTGGATGCAATCCGGCCCTCGACAAGAAATGTCTGGTGCTTCTGCTGGACAAACCCCCCCCCCCCCCTGGATTCTGGAGACAACCATCAGCACAAAACGTCAATCCCGATCTCTTCTCTGCGGATGAGCTGATGACCAACGCTTTTCGTCAGTACCGCAGCAAGTCCGAACAGATCCAAGTGCTCGGTAAGTTCATCATCCAGTATGGCGTCTAAACCGCTAACTATCGTCACCTGGAATGCTTGCTCTGTAAGAGCAAAAGAGATTGAGCTTACCAACTTCCTCCGCAAGCACAGCATCAACGTGGACCTTCTAACCGAGAACCATCTAAAGTCCGGCGACAGCTTCTGGTTGCCTGACCACAACATTATTCGGCTTGATCGCACCAGCTCCAGGGGGGGGGGGGGAGGTGTTGCGGTCGTCGTCAAGAAAGGAATAAAATACCACACTCTGTCCCATATCCGCACCTCTATCATCGAGGCCCTTGGTGTGGAGGTGGAGTCGTCGACTGGATACGTCCAGTTCATCGCCGTCTACTGCCCTCGACAGTGTACCGCCATCAGTGGATTAGCGGCTAAATTTAAGAAGGACCTGTCCACCATCACCTGTACCGGTTCCCGCTTCGTAGTTGGAGGAGATCTAAATGCTCGCCATGAGGCCTGGCGGACCACTGCATGGGAGCATGGGCTGTACTCCGTTTGGTTTTCAAATGAGCCAACATTTATCTCACCGGCGGACAACCCATCGACGCTGACAAATACCGGCTTGTCTAAGCCTTGAACGAACTCAGCTCCGACCACCAACCGGTGGTGGCTGAACTGGGCTACAACGTGGCCCCTGCTCCAAGTCTGCACAAAAACTACCACCGCGTAAACTGGGTTCATTTTTGGTTGAATTGAAAAAAAATGATAATCTACCTAACTATGAATAATTTAACCTAATTTGCAAGATCGCGTATGATCTCGTGATTTGATATCAGACAGGCGTCTCTGAACCTTTCGAGGATGAGCATACTCCACTCCTACAGTGTCTGAAGACCAGCCAGGCGGTGGATCTCAGAATTTCGAGTCCGCGAGGGACTCTTGGAGATCATCCTAAGGATCTTGTTCTGAATCCTTTGCAGTTTGAGGTGATGGCACTTAGCATAGCTCTCCCATATTAGCGTTCCGTAGGGCGGATGATTTGCTTGTGGACGGCAAGCTTGTTTTTAATGGAAAGGGTGGACTTTCTGTTGATAAGTGGATAGAGGGACCTAATCATGATTTGTCCACATGGGAACGGAACAGCAACTTGCTATCAAGGGTGAGACCAAGGTAGATGACTTCACTTGACAATTCAATGGAAGTATTATCAAGGTGGACTAAGTGGGACAAGCCGAGGTGAATTGGAGTGTGGAAATAGAATGGTTTGTGTTTTAGCTGCTTTGATACAATTCTTCCAGCTTTTGAAATAGTCGGACAGAACATCCAGGCCTGATTGAAGTTTTTTCGTCAGGGCACGGATCACTCGACCCTTATAGATGAGTGACGTCCCGGAAGAGGAGCAACATCTGACTTGAAGATGTTGAAGAGGATAGGACCCTACCCTGGGGAACCCCAGCATCAACTTTGAACGTATCAGAAGGTGAATTGTTTAAGAAAACCTGGAATGATCTTCCCGACAAGAAGTTTTTAATGATCTTGACTTGTATCGATGCAGCTTGTACACTAGGCCATCATGCCAGACATTGTCGAACGCCTTCTCGACGTCCAACAATGCCATGGTAGATGTATTGGAAACGGACTTGTTCCGCTTGATGATGTTAGTAACCCGGGCGAGTTGGTAGATGGTAGAGTGGCCTTTCCTAAACCCGAATTGCTCTTTGAGAAAGATGTTATTATCATTTGAAAACACCAGCAGACGGCTGAGTATCAATTTTTCGAATAACTTCGAGATGGAGGACAAGAGACTGATGGGGCGATAGTTTTTGGCACTGGTAGGATCTTTGCCAGGCTTGTGGATTGGAATGACTTTGGTTAACTTCCAGCATGCAGGGAAGTAGCCAAGCACCAAACACTTATTGAAGACCGCTGCAAGGTGCTCGAAGAAGTCAACACTCAAGTTTTTCAACTCAAGGTTGACCACTCCATCGACACCAGCGGCCATCATGTTCTTGGTTGATTTAATCGTTGATATCACCTCATCAGCCGATATTCTGCTTTCATCAGGGACAACTACGGGGGTGGCAGCGACTCTAGACATTGCCTCCAATACTGCAGGCTCGAAGGGACTCACCATGGCTTTGCCAAGGTTATGTGAATTCACAAAGTGTTGACCAAGAGCATTGGCTTTTTCCACTGGGGTTATGTGTAAGGATCGATCCGAATTCTGATTAGGAGAGGAAAGAGGAGGGGAGGGCCTCGGTTTATTTTTTAAAATCTTTGCCATTTTCCAGAATGGCTTAGCACAATCTGGGAGAGAGCGAATCTTGTTTGCAAAATCGATATTTCTGAGATCCACCTTGGCTTGGATGATTTTGTTCGAACGGTTGCAATTGGTTTTCAGGTTAGGCAGCTCAGTACGCTGGTACTGCATACAAATCGTGTTGTGAACTCCAATGAGGTCTTCAGTGGGCCTGTCAAGGTTCAGAGTATTACTCACCTGTCTGGATACTGGAACATGTTGCTCCTTGGCCCGGGAAATCGCTTCATCGATACACCAAGTTTAAATTGTCATAGTTGAAGATGCTAATTTCAAATAACAGACTGAAGTGGTAATTTGTATACGATAGAGTGAGGAGATGAAAGTATAGAATTGATAGTTCCGTTTAGAGTACGGCAGTGTGAAAATTGCATATAGAGAAGTAGACAGCGAGTTAGGACAAGTTTTAGGAAGATACAAATTGTCAATAAATTGCATTCGATGGCATTAATATCCATTAAATGACAGTTCGCTATATGGCGAGGGGCACTAAAATGGTGATGCTTGAAAATGTAATCGCACTGATTTAACATAGTTCCTGTGCACCAAAATTTATGAAATTTTGGAGTTAGGTTCCATTTTAATGTAGATTACGAATATGCAAAAACACCAATACCTCTAAACAACCCCATTGAAAGAACTACACCGCCCACTAGCGGTCCAACGTCAAGCTTCCGTTTGTGCCCCTAGGCACAGCCCTTCTACTTTTTTTTTAAATACAACCCATTTTTGTGATTTTTTTCGGGAAAGTCTTTAAAAGTCCTACCAAAAAAGTGCTAAACAATCATTTTTATTATTCAAAGACATCGAAAACCTCAAAACGAACTTTTGTCCCACCTTACTCTAGTGGTATGAGGAGCTCCTTGTACTAGTGTTGACTGCTTGGCCGAAGTTACTGAGTAGAATATCTTGTAGGATCTCAGCAAAACAAAACTCATGAGTTCAATCTTCTATTTTTAAACATAAATCGATTTCATGTCGAAGGGCATACACGATCGTTGTTCGTAATGCTGTTGCTATGTGAGGAACATGGTGGCCTAAGATCATCCTTGTTTTGCTTGTGGAGCAGAATATCGTGGGAAAAACCCAGAATCATTTTTTTTTAAATAGATGAAAACGTAGAAAATCGCTACTAAAAGAATTTGTTCGAAGCCCACACTTTAAAATAGTATTATCGGATATTTGGCATATGTTGCAGAAATATGTAATTTAATTCACATGATAAAGAAGAGTTCTTCTTGGCTAAGTTCCTTGAACTTCAGCTGATAAAACAAACATCATTTGCAACAATCGTAAAAATCGTCTTGATAGCAAGTGAAGTCGGACTCTTTAATTTCACCAAGGGGATTCATGCAATGATATTTCCAACTATTCAATGAAGGGCTCTCCAAATACAGCATCTATAAAAATTTAAATGCTGCAATTTAGATATCAGCAAGAGCACAATGGAGTGTCCTGCACCATATACATGTTGAACCATTTTGCCTGTACAAGTTGCCTATCACTACTGCATACTATAAGTCGGCCAGCTTCAGGAAGGAAAAGCCGATTTTGGAAAACACACACGCTCACATACTCTGGAGGCAGCCAAGGAGAAACACAATTCGAATATGGCAGGAAGGAAATGTGTTTAAAATCATCAAATATTTAACGCATTTCTTATTTGTACATTTTCTGAAGATGTTCTCCGGTTTCAGTGGTTCAAATTACAAGAACCACAAGATATGCAGGGCCCGATGTGATCTCATCAGAGTACTAGGCATGTACTGCCACTAGCTGGTTCCCAAAGAACTTGTTCTGCTATTCGGTACGGTGGCAAGTCGGTTGGATGAAGACGACGACGATGACGATGACGAGAATCGGAGATGAAGCATATATTGTGATGCCAAGTGTAGTGAGAATAACATGTTCTTCTACTTGTACGATTAATTCGAGATGTGTTCAAATATGCAAACTATCGTGAGACGACTTCCTTCGTTCTAGGGTGCTAAGTGTTGCTATTGTTGATCGGAAACGATAAGTTTCCGTTCTAAATTTGTTCATATACATCCGGACGAGATATAGACCTTACATGAAAGCTTCAAAGTAAAAAAATCATCTTGTTCTATGCTTTTTTAACGCCGAAATGGACTTCCTTTTTTGTTCCACCAATGTAGAAAAAAACTCAAAATCCTCGTCCGAGTTGGGAAAAGCGACATCAGCTCCAGGAATGTGCCTTGTAGCAACTTAGCTAAATTGCTGTATAATTAAATATTAATTTGTTCTTGTCTTGTGCTCAAGTGCCACTGGAATACCGAGCCACCCACCCAAATGAAGCCATTGCCGTCCTGTGAAAGCGCACTCGGGAAGCTCCTTTTTGCTCCATTCATTTGGAACCCCACCAACCGTTCCCAACCCTGCCATCGCTTTCCCTAATTGTTGTTTCTGTCACAAAACAACGCAGTCCGAATGAACCATAGGTATCGGTGGAGAATCTTGCCTTTTGCCTGTACCTTTTGGCCAAATAGTTAACAATATCTAGTGGCGTCGTTTTACTTTTTGCTGCTGATGCTGTTTGTTGCACTGCTTCCTTCTCCAAGGGATGCTGGCTGGCTGCCGGAAATAGAAACGACTGGCGAGAAAACAAAAACATAACAGGGCAGAATGGAATTAAATTAAGTTAAATTAAATTAAATGGGAATGAATAGCAGGATAAAAAGTACACTTCAGAAAATGGGCTGGTGGGACCGGGGGATAACTCTTACCTTGCTTTTTCAATGTTGCGGTATGATTTGAGCGAAAGAAGATCAGTTGGTCTGTTGTGGGATAATTGGTTTTGAGCTGCGGTGAGTATAATGTGCAATAATTAACTCCTACTTTATTTAATTCCTGAAACCCTCGGTTTAACTGTTAAAACATAAGATTGATATGCTTTGCGATGAAATCTTGATAACGTTTGCATTAGCTGGACAATGCATACCATTGATACTTCGCGTATCTGCAGGTACACCCAACCGGCGGATGTAAGATTCGCTTACAATTATGTGTGATTCATCATCAGATGATGTTAGTGGAGACCGCATGAACCGAGGATGCGATATACCGAGCTGCGGTCCGATGTAAGAAAATTGGAGACCGAAAAATGTGGAGTGTATTAGTGAGTGAAATTAATTATGTCGAAAAAAATAGAAAAAAGGTTGCCGACTGGACTCGAACCACGGACGTTGCGACTATCAGACCTGTGCTTTCTCCACTGCTCTCTCCATGCTTCGGAATATAGTTAGCCTAAAAGCAAAGATGAAGCGCTCATTTTCTCGCATGCTCGACTTCGTATGCTTTTTCTGCTGGAGAGATTCAAGACAAGTGTGTGCGTCGTTCTACAATGTTCTACAATGTACGTCGTTCTACAAGCTTACTGGTATAGTCGAAAGCGTAGATGGAACACGAAATAAAAAAAAGACAAAAAACCATTACATCGCCTGCATGGTCAATTTCTAACATTCGTTGCGATGTTCATGAACAGTGGATGATAGGAAACGGAACTAACATTCATTGCAATAGATTTTTGGTTTGGCAGTGGAGAAAGCACAGGTCTGATAATCGCAATGTTCGTGGTTCGAGTCCAGTCAGTCGGCAACCTTTTTCCTATTTTTTTTTTCGACATAATAAATTTATCTCACTAATACACTCTAAATTTTTCGGTCTCCAATTTTCTTGCATTGGACCGCAGCTAGGTATATCGCATCCTCGGTTAATGCGGTCTCCACTTACATCCTCTGATGATGAATCCCACATAATTGTAAGCGAATCTTACATCCACCGGTTGGGTGTAGCCAATCGATAGCAGAATTGCAAGTTGAGGATCAAAGGCCGTTTATTCAATGTCAGCATAATCAACGTACACAGCCCTCACTTAGCAGGTGACGATGACGATAAAGACGCTTTTTACGCGCAGCTCAAACGGGAATACGACAGCTGCCCAAGCCATGACGTCAAAATCGTCATCGAAGATCTTAACGCTCAGGTCGGCCAGGAGGAAGAATTTATTTATTTCATTTCGTCAAGTCAGTGTAGACTACATACAATGATTATAACAATGTTTACTTACATACTATGCATTAATTCTATTCCGTTTTAGCTTAGTTTTTATTTGCTGCTTGGACATAGTGATGTCAATAGTTCTGCAATGCAAATTATATAGGCGCATCATTCCATTGATTGGGTTATTTTTTGCATAGTTTGTTCTGTGCGATTTTTCAGAAAATAAATTCCGTGTTCTAAGATATCGACAAGGTGTGTAAAAATTTAATTGTGCGAGAATTTCTGCCGAATCTATGCGCATTGAAATAATGTCGTTGATAAAGAAAAGCATTGCAAATTGGCGGTCCTCCTTAAGTGTTTGTATATTGATGAGCATGCAGCGCGCTTCATAAGATGGTAATGGAAATGCAGTCCAATTCAATTTACGTAAAGCATATAAAAGGAATTGTTTTTGGACAGATTCTATGCGTTCTTCGTGTATGGAAATGTATGGATTCCATACTTGGTGGCAGTATTCCTGAATTGGCCTTACATATGTGGTATATACTAGCTTAATAGTGTATGGGTCTTCGAAATTATGACTGAACCTTTTAATGAAGCCTAGCATTCTGTTTGCTTTACTAATGATAGTATTATAATGTTCTATAAAAGTTAGTTTGGAGTCTAGGATTATACCTAATTTTGCGTGGGCGTGTTCGGTTCGCGTGAAAAGGGCTTAACAAGTCTTGTGCACAAAAGTTGATATGCCCGTTTCAAATTTTACGCGAGTATTATTCATGTGTTCATTTTTAGTAAACAGGGCCCCGCTGTTGTGTCACTTTTTTTCGAGTGAGTGAACTCAAATCCACCCGTGCACTCGTCTATAGCGAATTCGTTTATTATTCAGTTTCAACCTGGATCGGGTATGAAGATTGGGCTTGCTTGTTTTCCGACAAACGTCAGTTTGATCGTTTGTTTTTAAAACCCAGCTCAGGTTGAGGTTCGCACTGACAAAAAGTTCGGTTTCGTACTGTTTCACGTCACCCGAGTCGACTGTCAGAATAGAGTGAGATGACAATTGTCGTCTCACCTCATTCGCCACGCAGAATAACCCTGATTAACTGAACTACAAGATTTGAAAATACGAATCAAAATGAGAATAAGGAATCTTTTTTATGATCGATAGAGAGTAGGGGTATAATTTTTCATTTATTTTACCAAATTCCCCATACAAAATTCAAACTAAAAGCGCTAGCTCATCCTACAACCAAATGGTTTTCTCACCTAAAGGCAAAAATCTAGAGGTTGGCACGTGGAACATTAGAACTTTTATGTTTGTGGGCCAGTCTATTGCAAAATGCTTTAAAACATCGATAACACTTGCAATGATGCTTGGGATGTACACTCGATTGGAAAACTTAGCACAAGCCGCAGCATATCCTTACTCGAATTAGGTGACAGCAGCACCAGCAAATCCCACTTTTGCAATGACAAATGAGAAATGCTGCTGGCTGCGTTCAACCTCATTTTAGCCGCTTATCTGCTCAATCTCTCTGGTCGTAATTTTAATGAAGTCATGTAGCTACCACTCGTCTTCCTGTGTGAGTGGTGGGCCTCCATCATCATCAACATCCTCCTCCTGTTGGCTTTTATTCACTTGACACGATGATGACGACGAGGACGGACTGAATCTGAGGTTGAAAAGCAGCGCGAGGGAAAATGAGTGTTCCGCTTTGTACATAGTGAAAAGTTTTTTTTTTTCCTATTTTAATTGGTTGTTTGTTGCTGGTGTTCTCTGCGCGTTACCCTTTTCCTCCTAGAACACACGGCTTTCCATCGCATTGAGCTATTCACGCTGCTCTCGCTCTCGCAACGCTCTATTGTTTAAACTTATTGTGAAAATAGAATTATAAAATACAAAAACCTTTAATAAAGTTAATTAACGCCGCTTGTAAATGTTTCAAGAATTTTCGCCCTGAGGCTGTTCCAGAGCTCTCGTTCTCAGCGTGGATGTTACCAAGCGGCCTGTGCATCAGTGGGCTGTAGTGGGTGGAAGCTCGCTTTCCATGTGGCTCGATGGTATGCCATGTGGTAGTGCATAGAGTGAAAATGGGATAGTTTTGTACAAAGTAGCTACTCAGCAGCAGCAGAGACCGGAGCATGGGACGATGTACTAGCAAATGAAGCTCTTCCCTGTGGAATTTGCGGAGGTCTCAAGCAGCCGGGATGGATGGTGTGGAGGAGATTTGGAGCAGAGCTCAGAACAAGAAGTTGGGGTCAAAATGGAGAACAATTGTTCGGAAAATTTGACGCTGGTGCGAAAGTTTGGTGACCCGGGGATATCTGATTAAAATTTTCGTGGAAAGTTATCACGGCATTGGGAAGCGAAATCGTACGTAGATTGTTTAATTACAATTTTGAATTACATCCTCAGCGGAGCGGAAAATTACTGTCACAAACAGAAAACAGAAATTGCAATTATGGTTTTGATTCGCCTCTAAGTAATTACCTCTTTTCAATCAGACTATTGATAGACGCTTGATAGGCTTGCTCATTACAACTTTCACTCAGACTAATAGTACTAAAGATCATCGTAGAAGAAAATCATACTTTCCTTGCCATCAACAGAATTCCGTTAATGCGTTGTTTCTTCAGCTCTCCGTTTCTGTACCAGCCATCTTGGCATTGCCAATCGCTGCAAGTAGCTTCCTCATTCACTCTAACCGAACAGCAGCAGCGGCCTAGAGGGAAGATGGCAGCTTTCTGCCTAATGCACTACACCATCCTTCCGCATCCTGCCCGTCTCACTTCCCAGCCCCATCCCGAGCTCGTATGTATATTATGGATGGAAGCATCTATTTAATGTATAACATGGTGTACATTAGTCTAATTGGACATTAGTGGAAATGAAAATTTTTGCCCCTATTAGCAAAAGTGGTATTAATTATAGCGTTGACGACAAAAATGACAAGGATGCAATGCTTGATGCGACCGTGACGATAGGAATGTCCTGGGAGTGGATGTGGGGGCTCTAAACGAGAACGGGAGCTACGAGCGAGAGTGGACTAAAGTCAGTAGTGGCTGAGCTGAGTGGCTGGTGATGTCGGAACAAGGATAATTATGATAATTAAGCCATTCGGTGAAATGTTTTAGCTGTTTTACAGCATTTTATGAGCGACAGATTCCATCAAGGGTGAATCTTTTCGAGATTTTTTGTTTTCGCATATCGAAACTTGGAAAATGTATCCAAAGCAACCAACAAGCCCGCTAACTGCCCTTTTTTGCAATAAAAATGCTAATGTACGACTAATATAATGTTCGGAAAACATTTAAAACAGTAGATTGCGGGCGTGCCATTTTAGGGGCGATGACTAATGGCAAACATATTTTTCAATATACATATCAATAAATGATGCATAACAAATTTAAAAACGCTCCAAATGATCCAAAAACCGCAGTGAAAATCCCTAAAAAAGTGAGAATAATCCATAAAAAATATCAATGTGATCCATATTTGATGTAAAATTTATAAAACTGTACCACTAAATGTCTAAAGAATTAGCAATTGATGTAACAACTGTACGAGTTACCCATAAACATATTTCAAATGATCCATAAAACATTCATCAGTGAACCTTAAACTAATGATAGTGATCCATAGAAAATCAAGTTTGCGCAATTTAATTTTTTGGGCACTATATTTTTAAATTTGATCCATTAACCTTGGAAAATTTCTCCATTATTGCGTAGCTGTCACAAGAGCATGTAGAAGAAGCATCCAAAAGAATCTTCTAAAAAGGAAGCTCCTCAACAGTCTGAACATGCTTCTGATTAAATGTGTAACGGCAAATTGGTAATGTTTGAAAAATCATAGCTCAGCTATTTATAAACAAATTTCAAATATTAAAATTAAAGACTTTGAAGATTTCTTCAATATAAATAGGTATAAAATCTATTGATAAATTGCTGGGTTATGGTTTTTCAAACATTACCGATTTGCCGTTACACATTCTACAGAAGGCATCGTGCTTATATAAGAGCTACCATCGAACTATATAGCTCTGAAAATTTGATTTTTTAATAGAATAGAAAATTTATATAATGCACCCCAAAATGGTGAGGACCACAGGGGAAAGAGCGTCCAACATAGCTATGGTCTTCACAAGCTCCTACCTCACGCTTCCACGTGTCGGATGATGACAACCAGTATATGCCCATATATGTGCTGGTAGCGGGGTGTGGGCAATGTCATCACGATTAACCCATATCGTGATGATAGCAAGGCTAAGGAGGTGCGAATCGTCGAGTGTCTGTCCACCAGGAGGTGCGGCTCAAACAGCGTTTGTCTGGCATCCAGCGGCTAAAACAAGAAATGTTGAATCGTGTCAACTAAACCTAAGATGGCAGCCCCATCAAAACGATGGAGGTATCGCGACCCTGGTACGGTACCATACTGAATTATAAAATTACTCAGAAAAATGAAGTAAGAAGAAGAAAAAACGAACGGAATTTTCGGCAACTGACCCAACGGCAACGAAATAAGGACAATGGATGGAAACTCGGTTCATGGAATGTCAGAACGTTAAATGAACCTGGACGAGTGGGCCTTCTGGCCCGTAAACTGCAAAAGGTGAATGTGAGTGTGGTTGCTATTCAAGAAGTACGGTGGCTTAGATCTGGAGAACGTGAATTCAGGGCGGTAGATCCTATCGCCAACACATCGTTCAAATACCATATTCACATCCCATCGGAAAAACCTCTTTTGGATGTGCGATAAATGTGCGGAACTTTTTGAGAATTCGCACCTCCGATCCATCACCAATTTGGCAGTTGAGAAATCACCGCTGCTTTCTCTCACGGAAGCTATCACGAATTTGCAGACGGAAATTAAACAGTTGTCATCAAAGCCTGTCCCGTCAATTCTGCCACCTGCTGTCAACCGATGGCCAACACTTGAAGCAACTCGACCATCAAAACGATTTCCTGGATCTGACTCTGTGGTGCCTAAAACATCTGAGTGTCAGTCTGGTTCAAAACTGTTGGGTCAGAACGTCATCTCTGTACCTACATGTGAAAAACCGGCGGCAAAATTCTGGCTCTACTTGTCCCGTATCCAACGTGATGTGAGCAACGAAGCAATCTCTGAAATGGTGAAAGCCAACCTGGAACTCGAAAATGAACCTGATGTTGTGAAATTGGTCGCCAAAGGAACCGACACCAGTAACATGACCTTTATTTCATTCAAAGTCGGTCTAGACCCAGCTTTGAAGAAGAGAGCTTTGGATCCGTCATCTTGGCCCGAAGGAGTTCTATTCCGTGAATTCGAAGATCACTCGGCTCAAAAATTTCGGAGACCATCTGGTGTGAATCTAACACCCACGCCAGTGACACCGCAGACGACGTTTGCAGCAAATCAACCGATGGATGGACCCCGGGACGCGCAAAAATAAGCATTTTGGAAGCCTCTTATCCACTCAGCACAGTCGCGCCGATAAATGGTGAATGCAGTCGAAGTCGTCCCGGCCCTGTGTCTGATGTGCGAGAAGAGGTCTTCCAGCTTGCTTGTCTAGGCAAGTATCAACATAATTTTCATAATTTCCTGCCTGATGATGATTCCCTCCTCAGATCACCAACTTGTTCTGCCGGGAGTACTTCCAGCCAACATGGACAACGCCTTGAACGTCCCCTACCTATGTCGGGACGCGCCGAAAATTCCTACACGCCGGCATCTCGTGACAACATTTGTGGAATTGCTGGTGACAACGATGTTTGGCTTTACTTCCAAAACGTACGTGGTCTAAGGACCAAAATTTACGACCTGGTTGTAGCGGTATGTGATTGCAATTACGATGTCATCATATTGATAGAAACGGGCCTTGACGATAGCATCAACTCACTGCAACTTTTTGGTACTGACTTTAATGTATTTCGCTGCGATCGCAGTGCTCGTAATAGCCAGAAAGCGAAGTTTGGAGGAGTGCTTATTGCCGTGGCCAGCGTTTACAAATCTGTTGAGATAAAGACTATTAATGGTAGTAACCTGGAACAAGTAAGTGTGTCTGCCTGTATTCGCGGAAAGCGGTTCGTGCTTTGCGCTGTATATATTCCTCCAGATCGTAGTCGGGACGTAGGTGTTATCGATGCCCATTTAGCTACTTTTTGTGAATTACGTGATGCAACTCCAGATGATGACCTTTTGCTTGCTTGTGGTGACTACAATCAACCACACATAGCATGGGATTGTCTTGATGATGGAATCTTAAACCTTGATCCTTCCACGACGTCTGTTGCCAGTGCTGCTCTGATGGATGGAACGAGCTTCCTGAATATCCGGGAATACAACTCTATTCGCAATCACCTGGGGCGCATCCTAGATTTGGTTTTCTGTGATTCCGATTGCAACATTGTAGTTAACGAAGCGGTGTCCCCATTGCTGGCTATTGATTTGCATCATCCACCGATTTTATTCTCCTTACCAACTCATCCGATTGTGTTGACCGTGTGGAATCCCTTGATGCTGGTGAACATACGCTCGACTACTCAAAAATCAACTTCGTCATGCTCAACGAGTTCCTGATGAGCTGTGATTGGAGCAGTATTCTGGCAACAAATGACGTCAACGATATGGCAGCACAATTTTGCAACATAATTTGCAATTGGCTCACGGATAACACTCCAAGACAAAAACCTCCTATATCTCCTGCTTGGAGTTCTCCTCTCCTGCGGCTTTTGAAACGCGATAAAAATTCCTGGCAGCGTAAACTTCGCCGACATCGAACTTCTGAAACGAAACGCAACTTTTATCGCGCTTGCAACGCCTATCGTAAGCTTAATTCAACCCTATACAAGTCATATGTCTTGCGTGTCCAAACCAATTTACGTAGAAATCCCAAGAGCTTCTGGAAGTTTGTGAACTCCAAGCGAAAATCGTCGAATATTCCTTCATCCGTATTTTTTGGCGATTTGGAGTCTACTTCTATGCTCGAATCGTGTGATCTATTTTCCCGCCACTTCAGTTCTGTTTTTTCGGATTTAGCCGCCAACGCAGATGAAGTAGAAAGAGCGGCTTGCAATGTTCCTGAGGGTCTCATCGATTTGCGTACATTTGTGGTTAGCAATATGGATGTCGTTAAAGCTGTTAGGAAGTTGAAGAAATCTGTTTCACCGGGTCCTGATGGTGTACCTGCAATCATTTTTTGCCGCTGTGTTGCTGTTTTAGCTGATCCCCTAGCTCGCATCTTTACCGCTTCGTTGCACCAAGGAGTTTTCCCCGAAATAAGGAGACATTCCTTTATGTTCCCTGTCCATAAGAAGGGCGACAAACGTGACGTGACAAATTATCGTGGCATAACAAGTTTATCTGCAGCTTCAAAATTATTCGAGATCATTGTGAACGATGCTATCTTCTTTCATGTCAAGAGCTACATTTCAGCAACGCAACACGGATTTATGCCAGGACGCTCAGTTACTTCAAATTTGCTGGAGTTCACCTCAACATGTATAAATCACTTGGAAAATAGGGCTCAAGTAGATACCGATCTGAAAGCGGCATTCGATTGCATCGATCATGGTATTCTTTTTCGGAAAATGTCTCGCCTGGGAATTTCGGATGGTTTGGTTGATTGGCTGAAATCATATCTTTCCAACAGAACACTTCGTGTCAAGCTGGGTTCGTGCACTTCATCACCATTTGCTGCAACCTCCGGTGTTCCCCAGGGCAGCAATTTAGGACCATTGCTGTTCACAATCTTCTTCAACGATACGACGCTCCTCTTGCCGAGTGGTTGTGTGCTCATATACGCCGATGATCTCAAACTATACATTGTTGTCAAGAACGTCGAGGATTGCCGTCAGCTCCAAGCAATGTTAGACCAATTTGTTGATTGGTGCCGCTTAAACAAGCTTTCCGTCAGTATATCAAAATGTGTGGTCATGACATTTAATCGCACAAGAACGCCAATCGTATTCGATTACTCAATTGATGGATTTGTACTAGAAAGAGTAGAACAAGTAAGCGACCTAGGTGTAATGCTGGACCCTAACCTTACGTTTGACTTACACCGTTCAATGGTAATCACTAAGGCTAATCGTCAGCTTGGTTTTATATCAAGAATCTCAAGAGATTTTTCGGATCCGTACTGTTTAAAAGCGTACTGTTCACTCGTTCGTCCGATTATCGAGACTGCATCTGTTGTTTGGACTCCCTACCAACTTTCCTGGAACATCAGAATAGAACGTATCCAAAAAACATTCATTCGTCGAGCATTAAGACAGCTTCCTTGGAGAGATCCACTAAACTTACCTCCGTATGCTGAGAGATGTCGCTTGCTAAGCATGGACACTAGGGTGCTTCATTCTGAAAAAAGTGATGAATTTCTGATGGGCCACCCTCCAGTTCGATTCATAGCCCCAAAATATGAACCTGTGCAAAAATTGGTAAAGATTGATGAAGGTTTAGAGGTCGCGCCAATGATTTGAAATTTGTATGGGAATTACTATGGAAGAATTTAAAAAATCGCTTATATCGCTATAACTTTGCTTCTACTTGTCCAAATGTCGAAAAAATTTAGTATGTTATTGCTATGGCAATAAACAAAAAGCCTACAGTTGCTACGCTCAGTTTTGCAGCGTATCAAGAATTATAAAAATGTGAAAAATGGCAAAATAGGGTAAATTGACAGATGAATATGTACAAGGCAACAACGCCAATTTCATCGCAACAACAACAGGCTTGTTGATCATTGTCATGACAACCACATATTTTTTTTTTCAACGTTTGGACAACTACAACCAAAGTTAGAGCAATGTAAACGAAAATCAATAATTTCCCATACTAATTCACCAAAATCTCCATACAAAATCCAAATCATTGGCGCGACCTCTAAACCTTCATCAATCTTTACCATTTTTTGCACAGGTTCATATTTTGGGGCTATGAATCGAACTGGAGGGTGGCCTATCAAAAATTCATCACTTTTTTCAAAATGAAACACCCTAATGGACACGTTACAACGACGGCGACAAATTCAACAGGCAACATTCGTCGCGAAGTTATTAAGTGGTGAAATTGACTCTACCCACTTACTCTCTTGCTTGAACTTTCGTGCGCCAAGCAGATTTCTACGCTCAACGTTCCTATTGCGTCAAGACTCACACCGCTCTTCTTTTGGACAACATGAACCTGTTACGAGTATGATTCGCACGTTTTCTACAGTTGAAGAGTTGTTCGAGTTTGGGGAACCTGCTGCTCAATTCCAGAGACGTATTATTAACTCCAGATACATTTAGTATTTGTTATGGCTTCTGGTTCATTAAGACTTATTGTCAGATGGATGTATTAAATAAAAATAAAAATAAAAAAATATCTACTACAGCGGTGGCGATAGAGCAGAACACGGAGTTGGTTTTGTAGTGATTGGGAAACAGATGAAGCGGGTTATGCGGTGGAAACCGGTTAGCGAGCGCATCTGCGTTTTGAGGATTCGTGGCAAATTCTTCAATTACAGCCTGATCAACATCTACGCACTACGATAAATCCGATGACGTGAAGGACGCGTTTTATGAAAGCCTGGATAAAACCTATGATGAGTGCCCTAAACACGACGTGAAGATTGTCATCGGAGATGCAAACGGGCAGGTCGAAAGAGAGGAATTCTTTCGCCCAATCATTGGAACAGAGAGCCTTCACTCTGCAACGAATGATAATGGCCTGAAGCTGATAAACTTCAATGCTGCTCGTGATATGGCCATCAGTAGCACCCACTTTGCACGCAAGGATATCCGAAAGCACACCTGGAGACACCCTAATGGCGAAACTTACTCCCAGATCGACCACGTGTTGGTGGATGGTCGGCATTTCCCGGATGTCGTAGATGTCAGTACCTTCAGGGGTCCTAATATCGACTCGGATCACTATCTCGTTGTCGCGAAAATTCGAGCACGTCTATCGACCGTTACAAGTTCGAGAAACCGGAGATCGATGCGTTTTAACATCCAGCGTTTGACAGTAGATGGTGTTGCTGCAGAGTACCACCAGAAGCTGAATGAGCGGATAGCGGAAATCAACGTGAACGAGAATCTCAACAATCTGTAGGAAGCTGTCCACGGAGTGGTGAGCACAACAGCACGATAGGTGATAGGTACAGCTCAGAGGCCCCCCTGGAACGGGTGATTTGACGAGGAGTGCCAGCGAGTGACAGAGGAGAAGAACGTCGCCAGAAGTCGGATGTTGGTGTCTGGTACCCGTCAGAACAGAGAGCGGTACAGGATAGCAAGGTCAACCGAGAAACGAGCCCATCTCAGGAAAAAAGGCAGTACGAGGAACGCGTTATTGCTGAGGTGCAAGAAAGTATGGAGCAGAATGATATGCGAAGGTTTTACGCAACTGTCAATGGCGTGAGGAGTAGGACAGCACCGTCTCCCGCCATGTGCTATGACCGTGAAGGTAATCTGCTGACAGATAAAACGATGGTGGCTGCCAGGTGGAAGGAGTACTTTTAGACGTTGCTGAACCGAGAGAACGAGAGAGCATCTACAAACAGAACACACATCGACGACGATGGTCAAGCTGTGGAACCACCAACGCTAGAAGAGGTAAAAAAGGCGATACGAGAGCTGAAAAACAGTACGGCTGCGGGAAGTGACGAGCTCCCGGCCGAACTTCTCAAACACGGAAGTGAGCAGCTGCACCAGGAATCACGCTTCTGAATTCGGCGTACAAAATATTATCACGTATTCTGTTCAACAGATTGAGACCGCTTGAGGAATCCTTCGTTGGCGAATACCAGGCTGGTTTTCGTGAGGGTCGATCAACGATGGATCAAATGTTTACCCTGCGTCAAACCCTTGAGAAGTTCCGGGAATACAACTTGCAGACTCATCATCTGTTCATAGATTTCAAGGCAGCGTACGATTCAGTAAAGAGAAACGAGCTATGGCAGATAATGCAAGAAAACGGTTTTCCGACGAAACTAATTAGGCTGATTCGTGCAACGCTGGATGGTTCGAAATCATGTGTACGGGTTGCAAACGAGATTTCGGCCTCGTTCGTGACCTTAGATGGGTTGAAGCAGGGAGATGCTCTTTCGAACTTGCTATTCAACATCGCCCTCGAAGGAGCGATTCGGAGAGCTGGCGTGCAGAGGAACGGTACCATCATCACAAAGTCGCACATGCTCGTTGGTTTTGCGGACGACATCGACATCATCGGAATCGACCGTAGAGCAGTGGAAGAAGCGTTCGCGCCTTTTAAGAGGGAGACAGCGAGGATTGGTCTCACGATAAATTCTACCAAAACGAAGTACATGGTCGCCGGTAGAAAGCGTGGGAGCAATAGTGGTGTTGGTAGTGAAGTGGTGCTAGATGGCGAAAAATTTGAAGTTGTGGACGAATTTGTTTATCTTGGTACTTTAGTGACGTGCGATAATGATGTTACCCGCGAGGTGAAAAGGCGTATTGCAGCCGCGAACAGGGCTTTCTACGGGTTGCGTAGCCAGCTGAAGTCCCGCAGCTTGCGTACGAAAACAAAATTCGCGCTGTACAAGACGTTGATTCTGCCGGTAGCCCTTTATGGCCACGAATCGTGGGCATTGAAAGAGCCCGATCGGAGAGCTTTCGGTGTCTTCGAGCGTAAAGTGCTGCGAACAATACTCGGCGGTAAACTGGAAAATGGCATCTGGCGGCGTCGCATGAATCACGAGTTGTATCAAGTATATAACGGCATGGATATTGTGAAGCTTATAAAACACGGCAGGCTACAGTGGGCTGGGCATGTGGCACGAATGCCGGAAGAGCGTCAAGCGAAGTCAATATTCAGTAGGGAACCCGGAAGAGGACGTCGGTTTCGGGGTAGGCCACGCACGCGTTGGCTTTGTGCAGTTGAGGAGGACATTAGGTCCTTGAACGTCCAAGGCGACTCGAAGCGATTGGCTCAGGACCGAGACCAATGGAAACGGTTACTTCGTTCGGCGCAGTTTTGAATTCAACGAGTCGTTGCCCATCAGGTATTCAGGTAGACAATTTTAAGTAGATTAAAGGGTAATACGGTCAAAATTTGGTCAAGGGAAAACGCGTGTAAATCGGTGAAATCGTTTATTTAAAAAATCAAATTAAATTTCTTTTTCAAGTTCAATTAGTATAAAATTCAGGAAAAATATTCAGTTAGGCTTCCGCTTTTCCAAATCCGAATTGCCGGGCCTTACGCTTGACCCCTGCCATCAGATTTTGTACAGCCACCTTGTCCACCTTCTTCGCCGCAGAAAGCCAGTTTGCCTTGAACTGCTGCTCGCCCTTAGCAATTTTTTTTGGTCTTCTTTAGGTTCCGCTTGACAATAGCCCAGTATTTCTCAATTGGGCGGAGCTCTGGCGTGTTGGGAGGGTTCTTGTCCTTGGGAACCACCTGCACGTTGTTGGCGGAGTACCACTCCATGGCCTTTTTACCGTAATGGCAAGATGCCAAATCCGGCCAAAACAGTACGGAACAACCGTGTTTCTTCAGGAAAGGCATCAGACGTTTATTCAAACACTCTTTCACGTAAATTTCTTGGTTGACAGTCCTGGAAGCTATGAAAATGCTGCTTTTCGAGCCACAGGTACAGATGGCTTGCCAAACCAGATATTTTTTTTGCGAACTTTGACAGTTTCATGTGCTTGAAAACATCTGCTACCTTTCCCCTTCCTTTTGCCGTATAAAACTCCTGTCCCGGAAGCTGCTTGTAGTCGGCTTTGACGTAGGTTTCGTCGTCCATTACCACGCAGTCAAACTTCGTCAGCATCGTCGTGTACAGCCTCCGGGATCGCGCTTTGGCCGTCGTATTTTGTTTATCATCGCGATTTGGAGTCACTACCTTCTTGTAAGTCGATAGTCCGGCTCGTTTTTTGGCTCGATGCACGGTTGTAGACGATACACCCAGCTTATTTGCGGCATCTCGGAGAGAGAGGTTAGGGTTTCGCTTGAAACTACCGGCAACTCTCTTTGTCGTCTCAGCGGCTTCCGGTTTTCGATTTCCCCCCGATCCAGACTTCCTGGCTGTCGACAAACGTTCCCCAAACACTTTAATTACATTTGTAACGGTTGATTTGGCAACTTTTAGTGATTTTGCCAACTTTGCGTGCGAGTAGCTCGGATTTTCGCGATGCGCGAGCAAAATTTTGATACGCTGCTCTTCTTGCTTGGACGGCATTTTGACAACTGAAGAGTGAATTCCAAAATCAAAATAGGAGCAACATTCTACACACACACACCTTCAAAATGAGGGGTGTTCAGGTTTTTTAAATGCAAAATTGAAAGAAATACGTCAAGTTGATATTGACCAAATTTTGACCGTATCACCCTTTATGTTTGCAGAAGGAATAATTTGGCTGTCTGCTCACTGGGCCGAGGTATATGCATTCAAGTTAATTTCAATTTAGGATAATTTTATATTTTTAATGGTTTTGTGAAATTATTCGTGAAACAAATTATGACCCCCAAACCGCTTAAAGATTGAACACGATAAAATACGAACACATTAAAAACGCTTCCATTAAGGCATTTTTTGAGTCATATCAAGACTTACAGAATCACAGTAGCCATTGGTTGTCTGGATTTTTTTTTCCTGTTGGGTACATTACCGATGCGACCATTTACTTTATCTATTGTAGTATATTCCCCGGTTTTTTTTGTAACCTTATTAGGGTGAAAAACTACTAATAGAAGTAACCATCAACGCCTAACTTTAGGTATAACGGGTGTTCAATAAAAAAAATGAGATGTTTTTCAGTCATATAGCTAGTAAAAAATAATTTTTAACGAATTCAATATTTTTTATTAAAACATAATGTTTATTCTTCAAAAAAACATCAATGAATATTGGAGAAGGAGCCCTGGTCAGCCGTACGACGCAACTTAGTCGCGATGCTCTCACAAGAGCGCTGGACGGCACTGAAATCATTCTGATTTTTTATTTAACACCCGTTAGTCCCTTATCAAAGAACTTTACCCTCCTGTTAAGAAGTGCTGCACAGTTGCACAATAAATGTTCGGAGGTTTCTGTTTCCTCGTTACAAAACCGACACATATCATCATCAACTTTTTTAATTAGTATTAGATGATATTTAGCTGGACAGTGCCCTGTTATTAGTCCTATGTAAGTACATAGGTCTTTCTTTGAGAGGCTAAGGAGTTTTTGTGTGTTTAATGCATTTGGCATCACAAACTTTCTTGAGTATCGGGCTGTGACCGTATTATTACAATTACAATCTATCATTCTTATTATCATTCATTCTTATTCCATCTTGATGGAGCTTGGAGAGACCCCACAGAATGGTTCAGGTCCTAGAAATTGTTTAGATGATCCTTGCCTGGCTAGTTCATCAGCCTTTTCATTACCTTCTACTCCACAGTGTCCTGGCACTCAGTAGAGATTTACTGTATTGTTATTAGACAACTGTTGAAGTAACTGAATGCATTCCCATACTAATTTGGAAGTACATGTAAATGATTTTAAAGCATTCCAAGCTGCTTGGCTATCAGAAAAGATGCATAGATTTGCATGTTTATATTTTCGCTTTAAACACACAATAGTGCATTCTAGTATGGCTTGAATTTCAGCCTGAAAAACGGTTGGCCATCCACCCATAGAAACTGAAATATTAACACCAGGACCTGTAACACCAGGACCTGTAACACCAGCTCCCACTTTATCATTTTGTTTTGATCCATTGGTAAAGAATATAACTGATCTTGGGTGGACTTGTGGTCCTCCCGCGCTCCAGAGAGAGCGGTCTGGTTGTACCACTTTAAACAGTCGACTTAAATTGAATTTTGTCTCCATACAAGCATTACTCACTGTAACTAATGGATTGATTCGAATTTGTTTTAATATATGTACACTGTACAGTGTCCCTTAATGTTCCCTTCAAACAAGGTTTTAGTTCGCTTAAGTCTTAGTGCGCTCTTTTCAGCATCTAATTGTACAAATTGATGTAGTGGAAGAAGATTTAGTATCACCTCTAAGGCTTTCGTAGGTGTGCTACGCATCGCACCTGTTGTAGATACCGTAGCCAGTCTTTGCAACTTTTCTAGTTTGTTTATTGAACACTTTTCCTTAGTTTTTGGCCACTATACTAATTAGGTGAAGTTTTATCTTTCTTGTTAGATTTCGGAATAAATACAACACGTACTTTTCGCCATAATAACGGAATATACCCAAGCATAAGACTTGCTTATGCATAAGGCCTGTACTCGAAAAAAATGCACGTTTTGGCCAAAAATTTATTTTAAGTCGGATTTTCTTGAAACTTTCAGGGAATGAACTATTACATATGTATTATGTTTTGGCATAATTACTTTATTCAATTTCCTTTCCCTCGGTGAAAGCCCGCACCTTTCCTTTAAGACCCCTCATTACATTTTGTGCAATGGTGGAGCCGATCTTTTTGGTCACTTTCATCCATTCTTTCTTCAACTCCAGCTCGTTCTTAAACACCTTGGACGATTTTCGAACTTCGGCCCAAAATCTCTCCACCGGACGAATCTCTGGTGAATTTGGGGGGTGGGCGGTTTTTGGTACAAAAACAACGTTATTGTCTCTGTACCAATCCAACGTCGATCGCGCGTAATGGCATGATGCCAGGTCCAGCCAAAATAATGTCTCGCCTCCGTGGGACCGCAGGAAGGGCAACAGATGCTTCTGGAGGCACTCGGTGCGGTAAATTTCGCTGTTGATGGTACCCATTGTGATGTACGGTTTACTCAGTTTACCGCATTGGCATATGGCCTGCCAGAGCAAGTATTTTTTGCGAATTTGGCAACGTAGAACTCCAGCCCCTGTATCTGCTTTGCGTCTGCCTTGATGTAGGTTTCGTCATCCATAACCACACACGTCGGTTTCGTTAACCACTCTCGATACAGCTTCCTTGCGCGTGATTTGGCCGCCGTGTTTTGTTGATCGCACCGGTTCGGTGCCTTTCGGACCTTGAATACACGAAGCCCAGCTCGTTTCATGGTTTGCTGAACGAACCAGGCGGAACACTTTGTCTTCAGAGCCACGTCGCGAATCGAAAGGTTCGGATTACGCTTGAAATAATCCAACACCTTCCGGGCCTTCACAGGGTCAGCTGTCTTCGATTTTCTTTCACTTCCAGCCCGCCGCTCGGTCGTTTGGGACTCCTTAAACGATTTTACCACCCGAGACACAGTTGTATGGGTGATTCCCAGTTGTCTTCCGATCCATCTCATGGTCGCAGTCGGATTTTCCATGACGGCGCGCAAAATTCTCCGGCGATTTTCTTCTTGTTTCGATGACATCTCAATAACCACTGAACCGATTGTTATGAAATTTTGCACATAAAAACAATTCACTCCAAACTAGTTATACCCAGATTTTCATCAATTTTTACCCGCAGATAAAAAAGTTACACACGGATAAAAATGGTGCATTTTTTTCGAGTACAAGCCTTATCGCAGAGACCCTCGGCTTTCAGGCATGGCAAGCGATAACCGAGATGCCAGATTATTTTCTATGCAATTCCGTAGACTTATTCAAATCTACGGATTTCTACGGATTTTTTTTAGCCGAAGGTGATATTTTTTTAGTTCTTAGGTGATATTTTACGTTAAATGATAAATCGATGAAAGAACTTTTGAAAAAATACTAGGGACAGCCCTCTGGGGTTGTATGCAATGGTGACGTCGGACTACGTGGTCTTTTATAATAAATGTTATTTGTTAACTGCAGCAGGACTTGTGTTTTGTGTAGGAATAGGTATTTGAGCGGGGTTCTCTCTTTTTGTACTCTTTAGTATGACTGTGATTGCCTTGAAAAGAAGCTTTTGATATGAATTTTAGTTGGGACATGTTAAGAAATTTAACTCTTTTGGAAAATCTTGGTGGCCCTGAAAAGGGCCGATAGTAGTACAGGCATGAATACCATGATACTGTTGCACCTGTAGTTTTTGGCATACTTTCACTGATTGCTTCCCGGGGATCCTTATTCAGCCATAGCAAGATGTGCGCGTGAGGACTTCCACGGTGCTGAAATTCAATCGTGTCAACCAGCTTGTTGAAGTACACGCAGCACGTCACTGGATCATCATTCATCAGAGTTGCTCTTTGTAGTGCAGTCAATTCCTGGATAGGATCTGTTAAGTCATCGATGACAATCGATGTAGGATATTCAACAAATGGGCCACTTCATCTCACTTGCACTGAGTGTGCAAGTGAGATTTCTCTTCCTTTGTTGCCAATACTGTACTGAATTCGGTATTGATTTGAGGAAGGATAGATTTCGCTCAATGCACTGCTCCATGAATAAGGCGGTCCTTAAGGTCCACGTGTAATGTTTGCGGTCGCCGTGCACTTTAAAGTACATTGCAAACCTTCGGAAACTCTAAGCCGAAGAACTTTCATTGTCATATACAACAAATTTGGTTTGGCCACAGGCCTGTCTTGACGACGAGTTTCACTGGATGCCATAATGAAATATGTCACCCGAATCCCTGGCTTGAATTTCCGTAGATGGCCGAAACAAATGGCAGGAAAAGCTATCTTTTCGCCGCGCTCGTCATATATTAAAGACAGAGGAACCCTGTTTTGCGCGGCAGCGATCTCCTGGCATTTGTTCTCATTCCAAAGGAGCGTTTCCTGTTGCCCAAGCAGCAATTCTGTCTCATTATCCACGGCAATGGTTTCCAGTTCAATTTGAGGATCCACTACAGGCAGGGTTTCAAGACCATCTATGGCGATCTGATCAATTGTGATCTTGTAGCGGTGGTACAGTGGTGTCGTAATCTAATAAGAAAGCCACGCTTTAACCGTAGTTTCCTTTATAAAGCCGGACAAGTACAACGACTTATGGATTACGTGCTTTTTGATGAACACGGTGAAGGCCTGATCATCATCAAGCTGACGGGGAAGAGAGCGTCGTCTCTCTTACATAACGCAAACGGTAGAACAACATTCGAGCAAAAAGAAAATTATCAAATGACTATCATATGACGTGTGTGATTTCATTCTAACTCCTCAATTTGGTGTAAATTAAACCATTTCTGATCAAAAAGGTTATTACTATGACATCGTTGCTTGCACAAGCACAACATCAGCAGCAAAAATTTGTAAAATTCGTAGATCTATGGAGATTTCCGTAGATCTGGCATCTCTGCGTTTGGCCCGTTATACGACGAGAAATAGCAAGCATCACCTCCACTTCTCATCAGATAGCCACACACACTAAAAAATCTTAATTTTACTGATGACGTAAACATCCATGCATGCAAACATTCATGCATGTAAACTTCCTTTTCACGTAAACTAGCAGCTTGCAAGAAATGTTGCAAACAAAGGTGGAAAGTTGCATACAATATATGGAATATTGCAACACATGTATGTCTCATAAATTTACACGATTTAAAATGTAAATTTGTATGATTTATGACGCTCCATTTATGTACATCATAGTAACGGAAAATCACACTATTTTTTTTAGCTGTGCAGGGTAAGGACGCACAGGTAAGAAGCTCCAGCTACAACGGCATAGCTGCCCAACGCGGCGAAGGCTAAAACTCCACAATCCCGTGGATGGACGTGGGCGATGTTGCCCACGAATTCATCCAAACCGTTGTTGGACCTATATGCAATGCATGTTGAGTACAACTACATGTTATTAAACATGATCAAGCCGAACAGCGAGGATTGCCTACAGTCTACCGACAGTTATCTTGCTACAGTGAATGGTAGTTCCATATCATCATCAATACAAATGGAAATTTTTGGTTACTAGTGATCCATTGTCAAAAATGATTTCTTTTGAAATTTATTTTGGGGGCATTTAAGCCGACATTAGGGACCCTAGCCCTACGTGAATTTCGGAAAAATCACAGAAGTTTAACCAAAAATTTCTGGGCCGTTAGTGTTATGCGCATAGCTCAAAACTGTTAAGAGATACTTCTCTGAAATTTTCACCAATGAAATATATATGAAGTGTTGATGCATGAAAAAAATCGTTTGAAAAATGTTCAATGTACTGAAAAAAAATTCACACATTCAGGGAAAATTAATACCCCCGAATTTATTTTAATCCTTTTTTCGCTTGTATAATCAAAAACTCTACCAGCGGGCAAAATTTCTTAAAATTCTAATACCTTTGCCCCATACCTGTTCGATGATTTAAAAAAATCTCCACTTGTCAAAGCCAGCAGTGATCAAGCAACTTTTAATAGAGTAAGTTTTTGCGAACAAAAACTTCATAGCACAATTTTCCATATTGAATGAATTGGCGGGTGTGTATTCACTTCATAAACCTACAAAAGAAAAGTTTTGCAAAAAAATTTGAAAAGTTTACCGACGACTATACTAGAGAGTCAACCATGCGATCATTTCTTACAGCTTCGGTTCATCTTTGGTAAAAGAATCTTACATTCCCCGGTTAGGTGTAGTAAAAGGTAAAGGTACAATGATAAAAGCAAATATTATTTGCTATAATTTTAGGTTTTAATGTAATCCTAATCTTTGCAGAAAATTTGCAGATGTCATCTGAAATTCCGGAACGAATTCAGACAATTGCGATGATTTGAGCTAAGTGTAAATTTGTTTTTAAAGTATGATTCATCCAATGGAGTTGCCCTTCCGTTGTGTTGTGTATGACCGGTGATGACTTAAATGTTCCAAAATAAACTTTAAGCGAACTGCGGATCCAAAATGAAAGACTGGATTTCCGCATTAAACCAAAACCAGAAAGCTTTAGAAGAACGTTCGTATTTGAGATCTTGCATGATTTTTTTTTTTCAAATATGTTTAGATAAGTTTCACATAGAACTGGTTGATTTTTCAATAAACTGTGTTCCGTCCATCAATTAGAAGTAATGAAGTATGATTTTGGAACATTTAATTTTTGAGTTAAAATTCATAGAAATTACTCCAATTTGGAGATACACGGTCCTTCATATACATCACCTAATTACACCGTATGACTACGGTACAGAAAAGCATAAAGCTTTCATCCTGTGCTAATTAATCCCTCACAGTAAGTAGGAAGAGTCTCTTGCTCTCAAAAAACCACATTCACAGACACAGTCGTAGTTTCAACTGCAGTTTTTTTCCTCGCTTCTCACGAGGGATAATTAGGATAATGAGCATGTATTTATCGTGCTTGTATATCTCCAGGCGCGTTTCGCTTTACGCCTGCATGCATTTAATTTCAACAAAAGCACTTGAGCTCGCTTTTCTTCTGCTCCTTCTGCTATACGACGAGAACCCATCCGCCACACCCTGCCCAGGATCACGAAAAGTACCACCCGCCATCATCACCGCTGCTGCTGAGTTCTTCTGCGGTTGCACTTATTGTACTATTTTACTCCCTCCGGCCAACAGCTACCACCCTCTGCTTTCAACCTTATTTAGGAAACAGCGCCCAACCCGTTTTCGACGACGACGACGACGACGATGATGATGACGACGATAGTGATGTACTACAACACGGGATTTGTTTCAATGAGCCTCATTCAAGGAAGATTCTGACGAAACGAGGACCGGTATTGAAGTGCGAGAATATGGTTGCATCACTCTCGTTGAGGCGCACTCTATATCGTTATCGGCATCAGCGTCGTTAGTGTTCTGTCACTCCGGCAACAGCAACGAACCGACCGGCCGACCGCACCCCCTTCATCATCTGGGAAAGGAGGACTACTCCGTAAGCACCCAGCCGCAGTCTCGTTCGACTCTTGGCGTTTTACTCGCATCGACGGCAGTGGGTGTTAGTGGTCGTCACCGTTGTCAACGATAACGAGATAGCTCCGAATTAATGCCATTTTGATAATTAAACCATTTACTTAATTAAAATTTGTTCTTTTCGGAACATCCTTCCTGTCAGGGAACTAGGCTAGGCTTGCTTGCTTGCCGGTTGGCTGACAAGAGCAGAATCGTAATGAATGGGATCGCCTTTGCAGTTCGGTGAGCTGGTATGCTGGCTGCTACTTCAATGGAATTGCATTAGGAAGAACACTTCAGGGGGGCTTCTGCTGCGTGTAAAAGGTAGAAACCATGCAATGCCATTAGCGTTCCGATGCACATCCAAAAATTACCATCTCAACTCATCATGCCGCCGGCCATTCTGAAGCACCCGAGTAGAAATTTGATGTGCGTTGGAAATATTTGAACTCTTGATTGAAGGAAGTTTCCAAAATCCACAACAAGCTCATGCTTTTTGATGAAGCCGCACTCCATTTTATTCGGGTAAACTGGTCTCATCAGACGAAAATGACTCCGAGAACAGAGACAGTTATTTAGATTGAAGCGTTATAATGATTGCACCGGGGTTCCTCTTCTGCTCCTTTCAAGCAATTGGGAAGCTTTCCGATGGGGTCAGGAGGTTTTGTAATCACGTAATAGACCCATAATGCGAAGAACGAGCTTCAAAATTCCAATGGAAACTATTGGTGCACTACAATGACCGGACAATTTCCATCATTTTGGCTGCCTCCGATTTCGAAATCTTTTGTTCCTGCTGCACGCCTCTCTGCCCAGCACTGGCGGGAAAAATATAAACGTATGAGCTACCCCTGTGTTGCTGAGGACTCATCGATTGTATACTGAGTCTCTATCGTTTGATGGAGTGAAAGCTGGAGCCCAAATCTTGCAGGACTCTCCATCATAGACAATTATCATCGGAACTACCCCCTCAATCAACTGTCCAGTGCAGTTGCTGACCATGGCGTTGATGATGACGCTGGCTAACGACGAGACTCGGTGCAGCAGGAAAAGACTCGAATGCAGTCTAAAAGTAAAAACGAGTGAGAATGTCACTAATAGATTAGAAAGTGATTGAGTGCTTGATTGTCATTGGAGGTGTATGTTCCCGCATGATGGTTAGCCTGGTCGTCATTCAGTCTACTAAACCTACTATCTAGCGCTGATGGCATATGGTAAAGTTCTTCCTTGCCGTCCCATTGCTGGACGACTTGTAATGATGGAGAGAAATAGTCGTACCTGATGGACGGACGGTGGACTAATAAAATCTGAAGTTGTGCCCGGTACAAATCAAATAAATTTCCATCAATGTTATTGAAGGGTTCACCCGATTGGTGATTGACGTGTGCGAGATTCCGAGTTGTGAAAAATTCATGATGTCAGATGGATTTAGTCCATGATGAACGGTTATGAGAGCTTTGAGGAAATGTTCGTGTGATACAACCGCAACAATTTAACCTTATATTTGTTTGAAAGGCGTTTAAATTACAATCATTATTATCAGCTTTCAAATAATGCACTAAAGATTGTTGATGTGTCAGTGCGCAAAACAGTCAGGTTCATTGAGTCATTTTAATATGAATATGAACTGCCATCTGCCTCATCATTCACTGCCTCGTGAGAGTCTGAATGATTCAGAAGTAAACGAGTCACTGACAGCCGAGCACTCAGTCAGTAGCTCAGTCAACACGTTTATTCTGCCGTGATGGTACCCAATATTTGTTTTGAATGACTGAGCGTGCATTTTATATGGAAAAATGACTCAATTACATGCTGTGTGAGTGAATGCAAGCGGTGTGCGTCGCCTGCTCGTGAGTGACTGAATGTTTTTGTTGGCTCTTTCATTGCCTCGTCCTTTACCGTTTGGTACAAACGGTCTGCATGGAGCAATGGATTGAATAGTGCAGTGCTTTCACACTAAGTCTAGGCAGTCAATAATTTTAAGCTCTGTGATGTGTATTTTTGGCAAAACTAGATGTCTAAAGATACGAATTATTTGATAATATTTGCTCAAATGATACCAATACATAGGTGTTTTTAAAAAAGTCCTGTGATTTCTAATGTAATTCAGCCGTTTAGGACTGCGGCACTGATGGGCTTCCGTTGTAAGGCCGGCCACTTTCACCAAATCTAATCTCAACACCTTAAATCCTGTCCATCGCAACACCATTGGATTCACGAATACGAGCCTACGCTGCTTTACCGCAGCGAAACAGGACCTTCCACAAAGCATCGTAATGACGCCGGCTACCCACAATGACCACGATTTGAAACATGAATTTACAACACGTACAACTCTCGAATATCTCACAGCAGGACACAGTTTTTTTTTTTTGCCAAATACTTGATCAGCTACCAGAACCCAAGATGTTTATAGGAGACCTGAACGGCCACCACCCGGCCTGGGGTTGCCCACGAGCGGACCCTAGAGGCGTCACCCTCTGCGATATTTTCGAGCAGGAAGATCTGGTCATTTTAAATGATGGCGGCCCAACGTTTTCCAACGGTCGGTACATCACCGCAATTGACGTGTCCACTGCCAGCCGTTCTCTGGCGGGCAAAGTGCTCTGGTCGATTAACCCGGATCTGCGCGGCAGCGACCACTATCCGGAACAGATTCGGTTATCCGCCGCATCGCCCCAGAGAACACCCGAAGGCCACGGTGGCGCTACGGGGAAGCTGATTGGGAGGGTTTTCAGCACAGGTACCGAGCCATCACGCGCAGAACCACGAACCCACGAACATCCCAAGCATCACGGAAATCATCTATAAAGCCGCTAGCACCAGTATACCCAAATCTGTCTGTGTCCCCGGGCGGAAGGCACTCCGCTGGTGGAACGACGAAACCAAAAGGGCAGTAAAAGCCAGGTGACAAGCACTCCGGAAGCTCAAACGCACCTCCCCAAACGATCCAGCAAGAGAAGAGGTCCTCGCGAGCTATCGCCAGCAGCACAACAAATGCCGATAGAAGATCCGGACGGCGAAGCAAAATTTCTGGTCGGACTTTCTGGAGAGTATCAACGCCAAACAATCGTCAACGGAGCTATGGAGTCTTATTAACGCCCTTAGCGGCAAGCGGCGATCATCTCCGCTCCAGATTCGAACAGACACCATCACCATCACTGATCCAACCGTCGTAGCAGACAAACTGGGCAATACTTCGCCAAACTATCCGGCATCTCGGAGTACAGCGAAAGCTTCCGACAGCGAGTCTGCCCCTCTCTGTCCTCTGTGTCTACCTTCGGAATTCCTCCAGACAACGACAACCTACCGATCAACAGCCCACTCTCCTGGGAAGAACTCGTGTTCGCTCTTAGTCGGAGCATGCAATGTTTAGTGAAATCAGCAATTGCAATAAAACTAGTAAATTTCAAATCGTTAGATTCTTCGTCTTTAAAATAAATAGCACAAGGGTGAATAGTATATTGGGCGTTCACCCAATGAAAGCCTTGAACTGCATCCTGCACAACGAAAGAATAATTCTCCGAAAAATCACAGATTATGATGCATTCTGTCGCTTTCAAATTGCTTTTGACGTGTTTCATGTAATTTGCCTGTTGCTCAGCTATAAAGTTATGCGGCAATAAATTGAATAATTTTTCTAAAAAATTATCAATAAATTCCTGTGTGTCCATTTCAACTAAGTCCATAATGCATCTCTCTACTTGACGCCATTGTTTGAATTGTATTGATTCAACATGTCCGTTACTAAGAATAGTCATTAGTTCTGTGGCCAAAATTTGCGTTCCTGAACAATTTTTGCAACACTGCAGCCAGCATTGTTCACTTGGATTTTGACAAATTATTTTTTTAAACAAATCGTGATAGGAATCAACACCATCTGGGAGTGATTGTCTGCTTTGTAGTGTTTTAAAAATAAGTTTAACGTTCTGATTAAAAATACAAACGCATACGGTATGCGTGCCAATTGTCTCTGCCAAAATGCAGTGTTTCGGACGGTTACTGGCGAACATGGAAAATCCTATTTTAATATCAGGATATGTATTTTTAAAGATGGAGTACGCCTCCTGCAAGTTACACAAAACTAATCTTCTTTGTACGTAGATTTCGCCTTCATCATTTTTAGATATTAAATAATCTCTTTTCCCGGACAAACACGACTTATATCGTCACTATTGTAAAAATCACGAACAAGCATTATCGTTGGTTCTCCTAATGAAGCTCTGTTTAACCTCTTTACAGGCACCGACATTATTCCTTTCTCTTGCTGCAGTGCTTTTGCTTGGTTGACCATATGTTGGGAAACATTGAACTCCTTCATAATTCTATATGTAGACCAACTTTTGGGAAGTGTGGTTAAAATCCTGTATCGCTCATTGCTGTCTCTTGTTTCTTTATATTTATCCTTAAGTTGTATAAGGAATTCATTTTCGTCCGACAAAGGTGCGTTGTAGGTGGTAACGATCGATTCAGAACTGGTTGTTTCCACTGATTCTGAAAATAAATATAAAAAATGATTGATTATTAGAAAAAAAAAAACATACAAATGATTTATTTTTTTATTATTTACTTTGGCAGGGAAAAGGAACCATTCTGGACGGTCCCGCAACGGAAATTGATTCAATGCTGGTTGCTTCGATGGACTCTGAAATATGATTTCAAAAAAGAAGAGTTTAAGTTAGTAGTTAGAAGAAAAGAATTGAAATTTAAAGAAGAATCACATGAATTTTCAAATAACGTACCTGCAGCAGCGATTCTGGATGGTCCTGCAATGGCTTCTTCGGTCACGGCATCATTGGGTTCATATAGTTTGTGGTAGCATCGTTGACAAATGAAGGAGCTACTCTCATCTATTTTAATCTTTTTTTCCACTGCATAATCGTACAATTTATTGGTGATTTTTCTGGCACATGAACTTAACATCCAAACATCACACATTGAACACTTACGTTTCATTTTTAGATATTCTTCAATTCAACTGTTCTAGTAGGAAACTTTGATTTCTAACTGATCATTTCTTTCATAACATGTAACGATCATGAATGTCGTTCGTTGTAATATTTATATTTGTTGCAAAATAATTAATTAGTGTCAAATAAACCTTTATAGACCAGGCTAATAATGAAAACACGTAATAAGAATTCACTCCGTTCAATCGGTTCATGAGTACCACGTACATCTAGAATTTATAAATGAGTTCCCTACCTAAAGCCTATAGCGCAAATGTAATTCACCGCCCAAAGAGAACAGCTATAACAGATTTGCAAAAATTGCGCGCGTGCTTCTGACCGTTGACCCAAGCAAAAACGTATTCACGTTTCCTTGACCCGGCCGAACATTTGTTTCAATTCGGATATGGGAGGGAAATAAGAATAGGCTATCGCAAAGTTGTTCGGTAAATGAAACCCCACTTCCCCTTATCCTGGCACGTTTCGTTAAAATAAAACGAACTTAGAAACTTCGTCATTTCTCTCGGGAAATGACTTAAATATGGAAGTGAAGATTATTTGAATCTCCCGCTTTATCTGAGGATATTGGGACTTGGTTCGATCACTTCGTTCTGGCTTGTGGAAGAGGCAGGAGTGATCCGGTAGTTAGTCTCGCGTAGTGATGTGATTTTGGAGGTGAAAGCCGTTTAACATGTAGTGCCTTTAAGTAAATTTTACTAAGTCTTTCCCTATTCTAGTTGAGTGTTAGCGTTAGATAGCAGAGTGCTAAATAGTGCGTGGCGAGGAAGAGTGTGCGAGAGTGTACCTTGATTAGCAGGTAATGCGTGCTTTAACGGTGTGATTTGGGTGTGTGCTAATTTGACGCCAAACGGTGTCACGTTTTTCCACTAGGTTTGTGGCCATTTTGCAGAACCCGACACATCACACCAACCAGTTAGTGATCGCTTCTGACCCCACTTGTCAGCTACGGAGTTTCAACGGCAGTGCGGAAACCGGAAGAGGGCTTGCGCACGTCAAGTTCGCGCCCTGGCAGGGTTTGCAGAACGCGCTTCAACATCGTTGGCGCCAAAACCACACCAGTCCTCGCTGTTCATCGACGAACACGTTTTCAGTAGTGTCACGACGGTCGTACCCGTCGCAAAGTCCACAAACAAGCGTAAGAGGCGTCATCACCAGTATCATCAGCGTCATCAAAATCTATCGACGCGAGTTCGACCAACGGTGCGCTCACTGACGAATGAGTGACCGTTGCGATTCCGGCTAGATGCCCGCCAAGCCTCAGCTTATGTAAACCGTGAGTAAAACATGCATGTAAAGTAAATTGTCCATGCGCATGGCATATTTTGGTCGCTACTGAATGCTACAAAGTAGGTAGCGTGCCCATCGCCAAGAAACTTGCTATCTTTGATAGAGCGCTTGCGCCGATAGCCCATCAATGAGCACATACACCCAATAGGATACCGCCGTAAGCACTCAGAGAATATACCGAAGCATGGTAGGAAAGTAGGATGAACGGGAAAGCAAACAGTAGGCCTAGATAGTAGAACGAAGAGAGAAAATGTACAAATAAATGAGTTACTCGAGCTACAATGGATGAATCATTAAACTGTTGAAATCGTACAAATGTTGTTGTCGCTAGAAGATATGCAGGAGGAATAAATGTGGGAGAAGCTAAAACATTACCTATAGATCTGCCTTCATGATTTTGTATCGTTAAAGAAAGTTACTGAAAGGCTTGCATGTTATTCGTGTCGTAATTTCCATTTTGTTTATTTTACTGGGGTGGTTGCCCCGATTTCAACCAAGATCGCTCCCGAGTTTTGAACGGTCGGACGTTTGGTCGACCAGGTCTGCCTGTGATGAGAAGTCGGTGAGTTTAGTTTCCGCTCTCAGCTAAGCTCGTCTATTTTCACGTGAACGTGGTCCTTTCCGCGGTTCTTAGGCCGTATCCGCAATCAGGCCTTTGCCGAGACTTCGCGTTAGTCAACTTGTTTCCCTTCCCGCTTTCGGGAGTAATTAGACCCATCCCTGAGGGTCTCAACGGCCGGGCAAACCGTCAACAGGTAGGTGGTCTCCGAAAGGAGTGGCGCATAAGCCACCTTACTTAATCCGCGGGAAACTCGTTAGGCTGGCCGGTTACAAACATTCGTTGTTTTATGTGAAGCATTATATCGTACCTACGAGTGAGTGATATACCTACGAGTCTAAGCTGTAACTCATAGGTATATCACCTGTTCGTAAGCAATGACGTCACTTCAAACAGCTGTTTCAGGTAAATAGATGAATATTGCGAATAAATACAAACACCACCAAACATTTACAAATGTCACTAACACCGCGAAGCCTATTGGGCTGGAGCTTATGTTAAAGTCATTGCCTACGAACGAGTGATATACCTATGAGGTACAGCTTGGACTCTTAGGTACTGATGCAACATGCAAATAAATTTTGGCATTGCTGCCGTGTGGCATTTTTTCGCAACTTGTCATGGAAAAGGCCCTATGGGAGGAGTATTGAAACGAAACGCTTTAAAATTTGAGTATACGAAGGGAAAGGTAGGATCTGCAATGTTTAAAACTTGGTCTACGTGGTTTATGGACGGCCCGCAGGTTGAACTGAATGTTGCACCCAGCTTGTAAGTTACTCATAGATTTCATTAGTCACAGCTGCTGTGACTCGATGGAGACGCATTGTGAACTACCTTGCGTCTTCATCGTTTCCATTCCAGTTGTTGAAGTGAAAATCAAGAAAAAGCATTTGTAACATATTTTTTTCCTACAAAATCAAATATCTCTGAGTGTTTCATAACTTTTCTTAAAACTACATTAAAACATCTTTCATTTGAAGGGTCAAGCGTAAAAATCGGTCAAGAGGTTCAGAAGTTATAAATTTTTGAAAAAAGACATTTAAAAAAAAATGATTTTTTGGACCACCCTAACACGGAAATGGTCACCCTAATGGCGCAATAAAAAAATACGAGTCTAGTATTTTTTGATAAGGAAGAACTATACCAATTTTCATGAAATACTGAGACCAACTATAACTTTTTTCTATGGAATTGCTGAAGATAAATGTACCACAGCCAAGCTTGGGAATCTCCTTCTGAAAACCCAATTTTTTTCTCCTTTTTTCAATCTTAAGAGATCTGGCTAAAAATCTCTATAATAAAGGAAAATAAAAGAAAAAAAACTGCAGGACACAACTAAGGTTAGTTATCTTCAGTTTTCTGAAGACCCCCTTCCGGGATCCCCTACATCAAACTCTGTAATTTGAGGAGTTCCTTTCTGGAAATAAAAAAAAAATATAGCTAGGGAAATCTGTTTCTGGGGTTTTCAGAGACAATGCAGCCCATGGCTGAAAGTCTCTTTAATAAACAAATTAAGCTGAACAATGCATTAGGTTCTAAGTAACATTGACAGATTCTCTTCGTCAACTTTCGCACATAGATCGATGAAATAAGCTATTATCTAGCTTTTATACGACAAAAACGACAAGAAACATATCAATACCCCAGTTATTAAAAAAAAGTCAATGAAGAGAATCGAACAATGTTACTAAGGACCTAATCGAAGACAACAAATCAAGAAGACTGGCAACTCTTCCATTTTCTCATACGAACGCTATGAGACAGGTACAATCGCGTCATCTGCCGCTCAAAGGTAAATGCTTCGAACGAATTTGATAGCAATGATTACATCCTCAGACGAAGGGTTTGTGTATTTGCTCATTTTTCTATGCGCAGCGCTACTGTATATGTCGCTTGGATTCTGGCAAAGTTGCCAGTCTTCTTGATTTGTTGTTTTCGACCTAATGCTTGAAATCTAATTAAATCTAACGAAATTTCTTACATTTAGGCGCATAGGGTTAATTTCCCTAACATTGGCCCCTTACATAAGAGTTATTGTGAGGTTAGAATCGCTGAAGGAGGATGTGCGTGGAATGATGGTGATGAATGTCGGGTTTTCGGTGAATATCGTGGACAATAATTCGGGCCCGTCTGACATATGCAGAGTGTATACATTTTATATAAGTTGGACGAGCTCCGGATCGTTTTCTGCCATTTCTGAATCTAATGCAATGTGAAATCATAATGTATGAATCCGCACCATTGGACAACGATCATCGTTGGATTTACACCATTGGACAACAGCTCTGAAGTTTAATGTTTCCATGATATTTTCTAATTGTAGCGGTACCACTAGTGTAGTGTTAGAGATGAACTAGCCTAAGGCTAAAAATCTCTTAAATAAAGAATTTAAAAAAAAAAACTAGTGTAGTGTAATGATTGATTGCCTCTCACCCCAAAGGACCTGGAATCAATCCCGGTCGGCGCTGCCGGGATTTTCTGGGGCATAAAATCTCTGATCACGCCTTTTTTCTTGAAGTAAAGTCGTTGGTCCTCGGTCCATGAATTGATGGGTCGATAGTTAGGGTCCAGGTGTGGGAACTACCTCCCTGGTTACATTGGTACTCAGTATGGAAAACAAGACCGACGAAAAACAATCAAGGAAAAAAAAATCTCATTTTTGAAGCGTACTACTACGGTGATAAGTGACAAACAGGCATAGTAGTATGATAAAATTTCACGAAATCCTCTTTATACATTCTTAGAATTTTTTATCCTTTAAAGGATGTACACGGAGATTGGAAAAAAAAACAATAGTTGGTTTATTTCCCGAGCACCACTTATAATATTCAACGAACAATTTATAAAGAAAGTAAGCAATTTTCATGCATCTCAACTGGAAATTCTGCAGGAATTACTAATTCGCATATTATGCTTATACCTTTCCAGTCATCACATCCAATAAGCTCGAGTATTGTTCATAAAACCCTCATGTGATGAGAAAACAATAAACGGATTCAAACGGTTTGCAATGAAATTTTCATTCCCACCTTCCGAGGTAGGTACTTGGTTTTGCAATTTCGGTGTAGATAGAAACCAACCATCCAACGCACATCAGCTCACGAGATCGTATTCGACTTAGCACAAGCAACGAACGTAGCCGGTCGATTGTCATGGGGATGATATTGAAAAGATAGCGCAACGCAACATAATCCGCCCTGCCCGGTTCCGAATGGGTTTATGTTTTTCGAATAGCTGCTATGTTTTTCTCGGCTACCCATTCAGAAACGTGCTGTGGTGTGGCAACAATGGACCACCTAATTCCACACTGGAAAAAAAAAAATGAAACACCTCTCCCCTACCTTGAACAGGACACACCACCGAAATCAACCGCCGGTAATGTGTTTTTCGTTACTCTGCTCAAAGTTTCCCTGAAAATTACAAGCGCAATCGGAGCCAGCACCCGCCCCACAGTGTAATACGAGAATCCCCGTATGAAACGGAGAAGCTCGTGCATATGCAAACCGATATGAGGTGGGCAGTGGAGAGGTACACAATCTCGCCGAAAACGGAATAACGAAACCAATTATTCCACTTTAAATAGTCCAATAGTTAAAATTTAATTAAGCATACACTACATTGAATTTGAAATCTTCTATTAAGCTCCGAAACGACGTTCTGTCGTGACTCGGGATGCAGAAGCACACTCGTCCCTTCTGTTCGGTGAACGGTGGCGGCGCAAGGTTTGGGTGGAATGGGTGTGTATCGCTTTTTCGTTTGAGCCAACCAAATGATATCCTTCTACATACTATTAGAGCAATGTGGAAATGCGACGTTCCTTGCCGAGTGCAGAATTCGGTAGCGAAATTTGAACGGTGTGCAGCCGGAGCCACAGACTTTGGTCATCATCGCGGTAGGGTGTCAGCTATAGGGCTTGGCTGTCAGAACAATGCGACGAGCTCTCACGGAGACAATCGTTTGCATGGTAGGTAACGTCCTCGCAGTGCAAACGTATTCCGATGTCGGTACGACTTGGGAAGACATTCCCTGCTTGGATTTTGGATCCTCTTCGGAAGCCAAATTCTATTATTTTATTATAACTAGACAGCTTCCCGCTGGACTAACAGTGCCGGTTGGAATTATTTTGGAAGCATAAGGAAGCCAAAGGAGTAATATTACTGGACAGAAGATGAAAGTGTTCCGTTATGCAATGGTTTGATTTGTAAACAGAGCTTTTACCAAAATTAAGTGTCTATGCACCTAACCCTAACCGCAAACCATCATCGCTCAATTTATCAAATTTATGGGCCATTCAATCGCATGATGACCGCTTACAATCATTACTGCGAAATCATTGACTTTGCAATGTCTCATCATAAACTAAAACAATATTTTAACTCCATTTGGAATTATACCTTAAAAAAAACTGTATGTGGGTCATTCCATGGACCGAGTAAATTTGCAAAATTACATCGACCCTCTCCGATTTGAACCAAACTTGGTGGAATAACTTATTATTGACCAATATTGAAAAATCCAAAGTCTTAAGCCAATCGGCCTACCCCCGACGCTGGAGACCATACCCTTTTTTTGCCGATTTCTAATAAACACCAGTTTTCAATGTTATATATCTCTGCAACCATTAAAGATACAGACAGGGGGTACCATTTTAGTAAGGATTTTGGATGTACAATCGAATCGTCTGATCAGTTTTTTTTCTCCAGTGTTGCCAACTTTGCGATTTTTGCATTAGTAAATTTAAAGTGCAAATATTTCAAAGTTCTACCCAGCCCAAATGCAGCTTAATCTTTTGGGCAGAAACATTACTCAATCATTGTCTTTCAAGTACCTTGGGGTCTGGTTTGATTCAAAGTGCACTTGGAATACCCATATTACGTATTTGAAGCAAAAATGTCAGCAGAGGATCAACTTTCTCCGTTCAATTTGCGGCACATGGTGGGGTTCTCATCCGGGAGACCTCATAACGCTTTATAAAACAACTATTCTCTCTGTTCTAGAGTACGGCTCTTTCTGCTTTCTCTCGGCAAGAAAAAGTCACCTAATAAAATTGGAACGAATTCAATATCGTTGTCTGCGTATTGCTCTAGGCTGTATGCACTCAACGCATAACATGAGTCTCGAGGTTCTGGCAGGAGTAACACCCCTCCAGAACCGTTTCTGGGAGCTATCTCTCAGAATACTAATCAAATGCAGAGTGACGAACACACTTATAATTGCTAATTTTGAAGAAATTCTTGGGCTGAACACACAATTTCGATTTATGAGAATCTACCACCACTACATATCATCAGATATGTGTCTTCCTTGTTATACTCCAGACCGTGTTCACTTCACCAATCGCAGTTCCTCAATTGAATATGATCTGACCATGAAACAAGCAACTCATGGGATTCCCGATCAACTTCGACCTATTATTATTCCGCGTATTTTTACTGAAAAGTACCAACAAGTCAATTGCATGAAAAGATATTTTACAGACGGGTCCCGTCTCAATGGATCCACTGGCTTCGGTGTCTTCAATGAAAACTCTAGCGCCTTCCGCAAACTTCAGGAACCTTGTTCCGTTTTTGTTGCTGAGCTGGCAGCAATCAACTTCGCATTGGGGATGATTTCCAACATGCCCGCAGACCATTACTTCATCTTCACGGATAGTCTCAGTTCGATTGAGGCTATTCGGTCGATGAAACAAGGTAGGCACTCATCTTATTTCCTTTCAAAGGTAAGGGAGCAGATGTGTGTGCTGGTCGAAAGATCATATATGATTACCTTTGTATGGGTCCCCTCACATTGCTCAATCCCAGGCAATGAGAAGGCGGACTCTCTCGCAAAGGTGGGCGCGCAGGAAGGCGAATTGTATGACAGGCAAATTTCACACGATGAATTTTACCATTTAGTGCGTCAGAGTATCTTTTCGAGTTGGCAAACCGATTGGGACACTGGAAATCTTGGACGGTGGTTACATTCAATTATTCCTAATGTTTCTTCGAGAGCGTGGTTTAAAGGCTTGGGCTTAAGTCGTGACTTCATTCGCGTGATGAGTAGACTTATGTCCAACCACTACTCGCTAGATGCTCATCTCAATAGAATAAACCTCGTGGACAGCAACATCTGTCGGTGTGGAAACGGCTACGATGACATCGAACACGCAGTTTGGCAATGTACGGATAATGACGCCGCCAGAGAGCGACGTTTGAATACCCTCGAGGCCCAAGGAAGACAACCCTATGTTCCTATCAGAGAAGTGTTGGCAACCCGTGATCTCTGCTATATGCAGTCCGTTTATGTTTTTCTTCAAATGTCTAGTATAAGAATTTAATTCCTTTTGTCTTTTGTCTCTCTTTATTAGTTTTTGTTTGTCTTGTCCCCCCGTCTCGATGAGTCTCATCGTCGCCCACTGGTCACCCACCATAGCCGGTCGAACTCCGGACGAAGCTAGATCAGCACTACCGTTCATACTGGCGACAACGCTCTGATGAGACAACGAAACCCTACCCCAAGCTCCTCCCCTGATCCTATCCTTCGAAAATGTACCCTTCTAACCTCGAGTAAGCCGCGAGTAATCGGCCCAACTCCTACTAGACATAGAATTAAGTGAATTTTGTTACACACAGTGAACAATGAATTATCGGCTCCGTAAAGCTAACGCGATTGAGCCTTCCAAATAAACGAACTAGACAAAACAAAAATCTCAAAGTTCCTTCATTATTTTTAAATCTGATGTTCGTAACGACGCAAATTATTAAACGCGCCATCTGGTTGTGAACCGTCATCGTATCACATCAACGAGATCCCTCATCCGTCAACGAACCCGTCAAACCTCGATGGACGAAGGAAAAGAAAAACCGCAAACATAAACAGTGGAGTTAGATCACTTCCGATGCTTTAGATATAAAAGCCTAACGTGACAGGAGGAAAGGACCTTTTTACAATCTGCCAACGAGAAGTTCACCTGTGCCCCACAACTTGTAAGCAATCTCGCAGTGAAGTTAACTTAGAGTTCAGTCGAAAAGTAAATTGTACTTGAAGAAGAAAGTTAATGTAATTTAAATTAAATAATTGACGTGAAGTTAAGTGCTATAAGTTAATTGGAACTGAACAAAATTAAATTGAATAGAAATATACAGATTGTTTATCTTACCTGTGGACTGTTATGAAGTGCATTTAAATCTGAAAAGAAGAAAGTGTACTTACCTGAGCATTATCGCTGGACGTGAACCTGTAAAGAAAAGGTGCTGCCGACTAAAATTCCGCTGCTTCCCACTACTATCATCATCTGATGACGTTAAAATGTTTAGCGGAGTTTTTCACATAAGAATCACCTATCGACAAAAAAAACAACATTTTCCATTGAGGAGATTTTGAAATTTAAAGATAACTTGTTTATTTTTTTTTATTTTTTTTTTATTTATTACTTCTTTCGGCAACATATTGGGGGCGCAATTTCAAAAAACCAAAATTGACCACATTACGAAAAGTGGTCAGGTTCTGTAAATAGCGGATGAATTTTAATTCTAAACAAGCCAATCGATTAGAAATTTTGCTAGGAATCTGTTAAATTGAACACTTTATTAATTTTCAATAGGTAACTACTGAACATTACACAAATATCCAATTGTTGCAATAGAGATCAAAATTAACACCGATTGCCTGTAAACAGTGCTTTCCCTAACACAGATTTCAAAATCGAATTCTATCCGCAGGGCTTTAGGCGCGTGGCGTTGAACATAACGAAAGGCTGCCCCAAGCACCGAAGAAGGAGGAAGAAGCCTCACCGCTACTGATCGGTATCCATCTTGGTGAGTCGCTATGGGCCATCTATGCCAAGCGTATCACCCTCGTTCCAAACAACATGCAGTTCGCCAGCCTCATCCGTTTTGAACACCCTAATAGCTCAGCATTACTAAACCATCACGACAAAACGGCTCTTTTCAGGGCCACCATAAATTATTGTTGTTTAAGAGTAATTTTCATTTAACGTTCGCTCACCTTGCTGCCAGTCACATCACCCCCAAACCTCTTTGATATTGTACCCAGCAACAAAACGTTTTTGGTCAAATGTGTCAATTCACCAGAAACACTTCGTATGGTTTTATTCCAGGTCACTAGAAAAGGCAAAAAAAATCTCGAATTTACATGATTGATTGCGAATACCTCGTGATTTGAAAAATTTGAGGTATTCCACCAATCAATATTCGCTTTTTTTATTATCTCTTGAATAAACCAAAACTTCCGTGCGTTTTGTGCACGAAAATGCATCATTTTGTCATCAGAAAACGAGGCGTTTTCGTGATGGAAAAAGTGGTTTCCCTAACATTGTCACCGAATATTGATACCGAGCACTGAATATACTGACGGCCGATTTAAATGTGCAGTGATCCGAATTGTGGGATAGGATTTATTTATCTAAATAAAAATAATTTGTCCAAAATAGATCAGACACGAACCATTTCATAACTTTTGCATGCGGGTTCATGGCTTAGCTAAATACCTCCTGCGAACACGGAGCCAGATGTCAGTAGCATAGAGGTAACAGAATGCCCCGTTAAAACGTGTTTAACTTTTTGGCTCAGCTCTGCCCAAGTAACCAACAAGCCCGTTTGGTATATAAGGCTGCTATACGACTGATATAAAGTTTGGAAACCCTATATTTACCTTATCGCAAAAAGGGCGATTATCGGGTAGTTAGCGGGCTTGGTGGTTACTTGGGTGGTACAATCTTCGGTCCCAAGCTAATCGGTGCACCCCTAGAAACATAGGAAAATCCACGAACCCCTCATTTTATCTGTCAAACTTTCATAGCGAATCAAAACAGACATAGTGTTGTACTAGAATTTAGACTAGAATGGGGTACGTTAATCAATTTGCTTGGGACCAATAGGCAAGTCAAGTAGTGAGCCAATTTAAAAATCGTTAGCTTCCACCGGTTGTGAGTAGTGTGCTTTGGTCAGAGATTTGATTGTTTTTGCTATGGTCATTCATGTCGGCTTGTCGGTGCTGAGCCTGCGAGACGGTACCTATCTTTATGCCTTTTGATGCAAATTTTAAACCCCTCCTATTAAGAGAATTATAACAAAAACAAATCTTGTCTCTGTCGAATTCTCTTAATAGAAGGGCTTAAAATTTGCATCAAAAAGCATAAACGTAGGTACCGTCCGGTATGCTCAGTTTCTGTGATTGATGCGTTTACCTTAGTACATATTTCATTTCCACACCTCTATCATCTCCAAGAACATCGAGGAAAAATTTCCACAGCATTGTTCTAAACAGGCATCCAAGCTTCCAACCCATCGGTCTTTTTTTCAGGACCACAAATGACTGATAAAAGAGTTAACTAAAGAGTAAGAGTTTGTATCCAAGACATGGCGTCCAGGATTTGTTTGTACTACATGGACATCGACAGAGCATCTCAAAAATGGAACTCTCAAATTGCTTCCGAATTTCAACCTATCGAACTTTTTCACTGATAACGAGTTAAGAAATCAATTTAATAAATACTATACTTTTGCAGTGACATCAAAATTACCTTTCGTAATCCTACGTAAAATTTACGGTCGTGCCTTGGATATAACCTCTCACTTTTTTCGTTTATTCCGTATGCTTCGATACAGAAAGTTGGTCTCTTTAAAAAAGCCGTTTAAAACGACGAAATCTGCCGATTACTAAAAACATCAGTTAGATCAATCAAACCGAATGCAAAAATGTGATTTGTTCTCCAGTGTTGCCAATCTTGCGTTTTGCAGTTGATAACCCTTTTATTTATATTTTTTCTAAGGTCGTTACTTATTTTGGATGTTAAGCTTGTTTGTGATTCAAAACATTCGAGAGCAACTCATTGTATCAAAGTAACCGATGACATCAAGAGATGCAGCGGCACCGGTGTTGTAGTGGTAAGCGTGATTACCTCTCACCCCAGCAGGTCTGGGTTCAATCTCAGTCGGCACCACCGAGATGTTCTGAGACATAACATCTCTGATCACGCCTTCCTTCGGAAGGGAAGTAAAGCCGTTGGTCCCCGGTTCATGAGTTGATGGGTCGATAGGTAGGGTCCAGGTGAGGGAGCTGCATTCCTGGCGTCGGTGCTGGACTGGTGCTCAGCACGGAAAACAAGATCGGCAAAGAAAAAAATCATGGAAAACTACAAGGGACAGCCCTTCGGGGTTGTACGCAATGGCGACGTAGGACTACTTGGTCTTATATAATAAATCTTTTTTTTGTTAACTACAGCAGAAGCTTTTGTTTTGTGTAGGAATAGGAATTTGAGCGGGGTTCTCTTTAGTATGACGCGCTTAACATAGATGGCCCACAGCGACTCACGATGAGCTACTGATTCCGATCAATAGCGGTGCGGCTTCTTCCTCCTTATATGGGTTCTCATGTGGGCTGCAGCTCGCTGCTTGCAGGCAGCCTTTCATTGTGTACTGGAGAACAATGTTCAACGTCGCGCCGAAAGCACTGTTGCTGCTGCTGCACAGCAAAAAAAATATTTTAATATCACATCAAATGGATGCACTTCAATTGTGTCGAAAATATGGTGCAATATTATTTGCCAAAAAGGACAAAATTATCATTTAAACAGTGCATGAACTTACATTACGCTGCTTTTACTGCATTTGTTTATTTGTTTGGCCATACAAATTACATGAGATTTTCGACATGATTGAAGTCCCAAGTAACATTTTAAGTTTTATGAAATACTACAAAGCAACTATAAAACAACATTCATAAAACCCTGGACAAGGCTATTTTGTCATTAATGCATCCACCAAAACCTCATTAAGACTAGAATATGTCTAGTTGGCCCACCCTGGAGAAGGTTCTGAAGGGTGTTTTCTCGAAGCTCTTCAAGATTGATTTACTGCAAAAGGTTGTATGACTAACGCATTGAGAAAGCTACAATAAAAGCTATTTAGCAACAATAAAAACCCTTTCCGAGCCATTTCCCCTAGCCGCATGCTGAATCCACTAGGAAAGCATCAATCAAGATAGAAAAGGATTTATGAATCCGATCTTATCAAAATAATTAAAATAGAAACTGATGGTATAAAAATCTTGTTGAATATCCAAATTTATTACAATAGTTCTCATTAAGTGGCCTAGTTGTAAGTGCCATATTAAATTTTATGTGAAATGAACGTGAAAACATCGAAAAAATTAAGTCCACCCTCGTAAAACCGTCGAATTGACTAATTATTTAACATTGAAAAAAAAATTCTTCAGATCGAGCTTGCCCGAGATTTTTTTTTATTATTTTCGCATTCAAATGTTTACACATTGCTAAATTTACCAAAATATAGTTATATCTAAGGAAATATAGATTGAAAATTGAAGATGGTAAAAAACAAGCAAGCTAATTGTAACATGGCGGTGGCATAAAAGTTGATTTTCATGGATCATTTGTGAAAAAGTTTTTTTTGCTGTCAAGAATTCCTTAACAAATTAATAAGGTTTTAAAATGGCTTTTATGAAGAAAACTTGCAGGCTGAATTGAATTTATCTAAAACCATTTTGCTTGATCCTAACCCGTTCAGATTTATGGCAGCATTTATGGAGGCAAAGTTGCCTGCAAAAAGTTAAACGTCAAAGTTTGTTTATTTTTCGATAGTTGCGCTATGGGATCCAGGGTACTTCCAGGTGGTTTTCTCCCGATAGATTGGGAAATTGGTTACTCAGACAGTTTGCGATACTGTTTTACAACATTTCGCATTTCGAACAGCTGGAAGCGCAATCGTTCCCGAAAAAGATCCCCTTCTTCCGGATGGTTACAGAAGTGCACCATCCGACGATGCAGGGATGTACGCTTTTCACAAGATCTGGAGAAGGCTGGTATGTTTTTTAAACTTTCGACAATGTTTTATGAATTCGAGGGCCCCGCTTCTTCTAAAGAAGTAAATTTTGCTGAAATCGACTTGTATTTTTCATTCTACTTCGTCTATCCTTCGAGATTTCCTTGTCATAAATTTGGCATTTTTTGACTATGAGGAACCATCTTTTAAGCTCAATTTGTAAACAAGGTTGCAAAGACTCATTTCAGCTAAAACAATGTTTTTCTAAATTATGAAATAATTAGATGCCATGATCAAATTTTGTATTGGTAGGATACAAGAAGAGGTTGCAAAGAATGTGTTTGACATATTAAACCTGTTTATTTCACTTCATGAGAGTCACAATCAGCGATTTTTCACAAACTCACTCACTCACTCACTCACTCACTCAGCGATCAGCAAATCGCTGATTGTGACTCATAGAAAGCAAAATTTACAAGTTTTATGTTTCCAACGCATACTTTGTAACCTCTTCTTGTAAGTTACAAGCAAAACATGCCATCATACCATCTTTTGGTTTTATTATTCCGAAAAACATTATTTTAGCTGAAATGAGTCTTTGCAACCTTGTTTGTAAACAGAGTAATTGAGGAGTTAATGATGCACTTTAAAAAGCCTAAAAAGCAACAATAAATGCTTTTTGCTCTAATGCCTAACCTAATGGTTTTATGGTTGCTTTTATAATGATAGAACACGTTTATAAAGTATTTCAACAAGACATTAATAAACAATTGGTAATGACGTTTATGTTTGAATTACAGAACAGTTTTAAGGAGGAATTGATAACTGTTTTAATTTTTTTTTTTAAACAAGACAGTTTTTGACTTTCTTGCCAGACTATAAAAGTTTTTAAAACGGCAAAAAGCTGAATTACTAAGCAGGAATGTTTTACACTTTGAAATGCTATATTTAAACTAAATGGATTGGGCATTGCCATTATAAAACCATCATAAATCAGAGTGGATGCTAAATCGTTACTGAATTGTTACTTGGGGTGCATCCTCTTGGAAGTAATATTAAAATTTATTTTTTGCTGTGTGCTGATGCCGACGACCGGACACCACCACACACGGAGCCTTTTGTTATGTACTGGAGAACACCACCACTTATCACGCGGTGATTGAATAAACACCGTTTGGTGAGACCGGATGGAATTCAACTATTAAATCTGTATTAGGGAAATTGCTTTTCGTAGACAAACTGTGATAATTTTAACTATCAGTTGCACATTCATTCAATAGTGATGCGTAGAAATATTTCTGATCGATTGGTGATAAAATTATTGATATTGGTCCAGGGGCAGCTGAGTTATTAACGTTCAAAATCTTTCATAATTTTGTTACATATTCCATTTTCGGTTTTCACAAAATATACCCCCATATAGAAATCACCGACGTAGTCCTACGTCAAAAAATCAAGAGTAGTATTCGACAAATCGATTCCAAAGTTGGACAATGTTCTTTTTGACATTTCATGATACAGCCACGCCGTACTGCTGATGACAGATTGTATTGAAATGTATTTTTCTATAATGAAGAGTAGTGTAGCCTCAAATGGGGTGCATCAGTTTTCATTTTTGTACCCATGTCTATTTTTTTTCACAGCTCGAAACGAAAAATCTAATTTTAACTATCACCCGTTAGTTTGACACGGCTCACTTGATAATTGAAAGCTTGTAGTAACCTGAGATACGACATAATAATTCCAGCTTAGGTTTGCAGTCGTTACTATCGAATAGAAAATGATGTGTTCAATTGGATTGTGATTGTGTGGATTTATGTGATTTGCATGTCAGTTTGGTCGATTTGATGCAGTCGAGCAAAAACAATGCTTTAAATGTGCATGCCAAAATTCTGCGAAAAAATATGAAGACTATTTTGACAAAATATCACGAAGATTTTCATCATTACATAAAGGATGAGATTGAAGGTCACAAAATCTGCGTTCAGTGTGATAGAGCAGTAAGAGAAAACGCTGCGAAAGTAGCTTTGCTAGATAAATCGTTGAACAAGAAAGTCTTGCTGAAAACGTTAAGTTTTTAAAGCGTAGGGAAATTAATTCACTTTCACTACAACTGCAAAAAATCTTAATTTTACGGTAGATGCTATGGAGATGTCTAGTCCAGCCGAAGCGTGGGAGGATTCAGATGCACGCGGTTAGACAAACTTTTTAATAGGGGATCCATATAATAAACTCTGTTTTCATGCAGACAGAGATTCAAAATGACAACGATGATGTAGAAGCTACCGCAAATCTCGAATCATCATTTTCAACTCTTAACACTACGCTGGAATCGCTTGGTAAGTCACCAATTCTCGACTATTTTTTCAAAGGGACGTATCAGCTTTTGTAAACAATGTATTTGATCGCTATTAGCTGGTGTTGTTAGTTTTTGTGAGTGAGCTAGCAGTTACCATAAATCGTCGATTGAAGTGATTGTTTACAAAATCAAATACGTCGATATGAATAGTTGCGCTTGAATTAATCGATTTTATTGATCAATTCCTGACTCTTATGAAACGTAATTTAGTTCATGAAAATGTTATAAAATAGCAGCGCCGGTGGTGTTGTGGTAAGCGTGATTACCTCTCACCTCAGCAGGCCGGGATGTTCTGAGGGATAACATCTCTGATCACGGAAAGTAAAACCGTTAGTCCCCGGTTCATGAGATGATGAGTTGATAGGACAGGTCCATGTGTGGGAGCTGTCTCCCTGGCGTCGGTAGCATTGGTGCTCAGCACGGAAAACAAGATCGACGGAAAACAAACCAAGGAAAAAAAATAATTGTGAAGCATTTTTTCAGCAATTAACTTGCACACTTAGAAATTATAGCCGACTTCGGTAATTTTTACCGAAATCTGAACTGTTGAACTTTTCGGTAAAATTTATGCAATTCAATTCAATTGCTTTTCAGCTACTTTGAAACTAAATCTCCACTAACATGACAAGATTTGATCATTTAGACAAGGTTGAACAAGTTTTGAAATTATTTTCAAATTCAATAGCCTTTAAAATGAAGGTCAAAGTTTTACCGATCGTTCAGCTGTTCTGATTTCGGTAAAATTTACCGAACACGGAAACAAAATCTTAGTTTGTGTACATTATTCTTAGGGACACTGCAAATGGGTTACTTGATGATTATTGATGAATTATTGTTCAGATACGTCCAGTCCACCCTGTTACAAATTCCATCTGATCCATACCTGCATCACGAAGCAGTCGATTTACCCCCACACATATAGCCACCACGTCAACCCAGCCTTTCCGGACCACTCAAGGATCCACCCAAAACGATTCGCATCGGATCTTTCCCCAAATGAGAAACCGGGAACAAAAACCTTAACATTAATATGTGAAAATATCATCCGATGCAACAACGGTCGATTCCTTCTCTCATTCAAATTGCATAGAGCTGTGAGCTCCGTCTGGTACGTGAGCACTTCTTCTGAACATTGACAGCGCTGCTGCTGCTGCTGCTGCTGGGAGGAGGCTCTGAACTGTCAGCAAAATTTCAGCCACGAATTAGAGACATCGTTCGGAGGACTTCCCATTGAACGCCATATCCAGGACCAGGACACAGCACGTTGTCGTTGCAATTTGGTAATGTGTGTCGCTGGGAGACTACCGTCTTCATAGTCACGTCGAGACGTGGAAAGGTTCAAATCGTTTAGTTGTCACATTTAATTAAAACATGCCGCATGGAACGAGTCGGTTCTAAAACGTTTAATTCGATCGATGGTCAGCAGTGTCCGCACCAGTTTGATTGTAATTCACTAGAACCCGATGGGAAATTGAGCGCAGAGGTAAATTCAAGAAACAATACCCCATTACACATAGCACATTCATCTTAATTCAATCCTTCAATCAGATCCGAGCAAAACGCCCACTTCTCGCTAGCTCATTCAAAAGCACCGATGAATAGCGTAGCATTTTTCACTCGTCTGTGATACATTCAGAACGACATTCGTCCATCCATCTATCCATCCTCGCCATGGGCAAAAGTAGCAATGCTCTACCTTCACCACGGATGGCGTTGTTGCGGTTGGCGTCGTCATTGCCTATCCACGTCTCATCCTCTTTTTGCCATCATCGGGCCGGGATCCACCTTCTCCAGAGAAATATAGAGAGAGAGAGAGACCATCCATCGCGTCCGTCGTTATGCAAATTTAATGTTATTGTTCTTTAATTGAATTGTGTGCCACGATGTGCCGCTGTGATTTGATTGCTAAATTAGATTTTTATTTGTTTTATCGAATTTAAATTGATGTTTATTGGCAATGATTTATGGCTCGGTCGGCATTTTGCCTGTACGCCATCGTTGTGCTGAATAAAGGAGAGTAGTGCTCTTGTTTGATTCGTGTTTTTGACGGCGGCGACAGAATTTATTGGCTTTGTGAAGAACAGCCCGCCAGTGTGCCGTCTCTGCTCCATAGAGAGCCTCGGTGATCACGTTTATTGTAGGAAGGTATTACGGTTGCGGTATGGATTTTGTCGATCCGACCGTTTACCGTGGCACTTGTTTCACCACCCGTCATCGATAGTGTTTGTCATAAAATCAAATGACGATGAATAATTGCTTCCCGGGTGTTGGTTACAAACAAACTGGATGGCACGGTACGATAGATCAGCATTAATTCACCGTTTGATCGTTGCTTACGACCTTCTAGAAAGCAGCTGGCATCTTCCGGTTATGGGGTGATTAGAAGATATTATTGTCGTTTGCAATGATCTGCACAGTATGATTTGTAATATTCGCAACTGTCAACAATGTTTGTTTCCAATATCATACTATGCCTGCCATCAAGATTCGATTACTGATCTAACAAGCAACCATCTGCATCGCATGCCGTCACCGCTCAGGGAACTAATTAAACGAATAGTTCACATTGTACGCCGAAAATGATACATTGAGAGGCCTCATCCACGGAATGATTGATTAAAGAAATTCCTGCCAAACGGATACACGGCATAGCGTTGAGAGCGCTAATTCCACGCTGCAGCTGCTCCTGCCGTTTATGCAGCATCGTTAGAGTTGCCACATGTAGGTACCTCGCACACACGCTAACTACTATCATGAGAAGCATGCTTCTCCGGGATGGCCGTTGCTTTCAGCTAGTAGAGCTACTAAACACACGGCAAAATTATCTGACCGCATTCCTTCGTTATCGAACCTCTTCTCCCCAGCCAGATGCAGACTCTAACTCGTTTAGCATTTGGTTGATAACAGAGGACGCCCCATCCTGGAATCCCGCAGCTGTGAGAGGAAGGCACGCATGTGCTTATGTACGCAATGGTGCCTTTGTTATAATTCTGATCAGATTAAACCTAGGCCACGCGGAAACTTGTTTACCGAGATTGGCACATGTGCCTGATGGTAGCTGGATTGGTTCCATCGCAACGGAACAGGTCAGTACCTCGTCGTCAATGTACGAGAAATAGCCCAAGCGAATCTTGTATAATCTAATAGAATTTCGACCCAAGCTACAGTACAAAAGCCAACATAGCCGTCACGTCGTAGCCCATAGGCTGCCCAACGTCAACAGCTATAATTCTTAATTAATTTAGTCTCTCACGATTGTGTAACGCTCTTTTCGTCGATGGCCGTTATAAGCGCACTTTCTCGCATATCCTGACGTTGCATCGATTGGCTTTGCACTTGTCGTTTTACCGTCTAAAGCTACATTTATGATACGAAGTCAGTTCGGTGGAAGGGGTGCCAGAGAATTGATAAAATTGGGTTTGTGAGATTAACATTGCATTGCTATCTGTGCATTTGAGAAACATTCATTAACTTTTCCTGTAAACCTATTGGAAGTGCAAAATAGGTTTCATGCACTCCGTTGCTAAATTATAAATATGACAGCTGACAGAAAAAGGTTTTTATCATAAAAATTAATCAGTAATCTAAGAGATGCTGTATTATGTGATGTTTCATGATGCCGAAAATTAGCGATGAAAGTTGTTGCTATTGAGCCTCCTTGGAAAAGGTTCAGGGCTCTTATAGCCTAGTCTGCAAAGGCACAGAATTACCAAGCCAGAGGCGACGGGATCGATTTCCCGGTCCGGTCGAGGAAAGCTTTCGGGTTGGTCGCCTAAATGTGAGATTTCTAAATTTCTCCAAAATGAGAATCTGGTTTTGTACCAAACGGTGTTTGGCTAAACGGAAAACACTCAAATGGCCAGAAACTCTCTACCACAATTGTATGAGGAGTGATATTTTATGCTCATCAAACTCATTGCAACCAGATTGCATTACTAACTTCTGTCACCAAGATCTCTAGTGTTTCCTGCAGATTTCTCTGAAATTAAGATCGTTTTTTTTTTCAATTTTGATGTAATAGGAAGAATAAGAGAAGAACGAGGATCATTTAAAACAAGGGAAATAAAATCTCTCCTATTTTTCCAGGGCTGTGGAGTCGGAGTTGCAGTCGGAATTGCTGTCGGAATCAGAAACATGTTGGCCAAAGGAGTCGAAGCCCAAATCATAAAATCTCAAACATCTCAAACAGCATATCTTACACTTTTCTATTCTATTTTTAAAAATAGCCCAGAATCTTTGGCAGTCTTATTGTGTGCTTTTGTTCATATTGGCTGTTTAACCCGAATCAACTACTCAGGCCTTCCGTTAATGTATTCTTAAACTGATTTTCGAATTAATGTGTGTAAATAAGGTAAAATATTACCGTAAATGAATTGATTTTTATATTATGGATGCTCGAAATTCTGATTCTATACATCGATGGTTCTATAACTTGATGATCCCTTCGAGTTATGGAGAGCCGACTGTTTGTGATTTAAAAAATCAATGATAATTACAAGATTTCAAATTATTTATGCGACTCTGAAAAACGTGATTCACGTGAAAAAAATTAAAGGGTTGTGTCCTAGACACGACCGCAGTATGACGTTGAACCTATCTATCTATCTTTATCTTTGATGCATGATATATGCATTTAGGTTAACAGCCGACGTCCCACATATTTTGCAAAAAAAAATGCATTCGAAGTCCCTCCTTTTTTAAATATTCTGCACAAAACATACTTTCTAAGCCCCGCAACTGACAGGATTTCCCGCCATTTTATTATGAATGGGGGTGGGACAGAACGTTTCTTTTGTGCAGAACATGGAAAAAAGGATGGACTTTGGATGTTAATATAATTTCATATATAGAGGTACCAGATATGTATAACAGTCAGTTGTGTGTTATTCACCAACATAATGTCATCGAATATGTCTTTCAAGCATTTTTTTCTCTCAAATTTGAAAGTTTTGGTGCGGGAAGAAATTAGGGGAAAAACTTATGTGGTTTGTTTAAAATTTATTTCCAGGAAAAAAGTGATCGTCAAAGTCCATGCCTTTTTCGGGTTATTGTTGAGGGGGGGGGGGGAAGGTTGTTCTGAAGGGATAGGGAGAGATTGTTGTGAAGGGGGGAGGTAGTTTACATACATTGCTTTTCCTCATTCCTCATTGTGTCGCATTCCTCATTGTGGTCACGCCGTGATCCACCTTTAGCCACTGACTTGGTCCTGCTTGCTGCAGGACCAAGTGCCACGCCGTCCGAGGCGACAATGAGCAAAAACACGGCAGCAGCGCTCTTTTATATCTTTTTAGGTTCAAGCAGAACGATGTGCAACCGCACCTGACAGGATTTCCCGCCGTTTTTTTTTATGAATGGGGCGGAGCATAAAGTTTCTTTTGTGCAGAATATTTAAAAAAGAATGGACTTTGGATGTTAATATAATTGCGTATAAAGAGGTACCAGATATGTTTTACAGTCATCGAACATTCGCTGCCAGACTGTTGAGCAGTTCAGTCGATTTGAATTCTCTCTAGTTTCGTTCGTTCGTTCGCAAGTCGAATTAGCTCCGCGTTGTATAGTGACGCTCTCGCTGACCCAGCCATGGGTAAGAAATCGCGCGGTAACGCGAGTGCCGGCTTACCGGGAAAACAGACTCTCCCAGGAGACGGCGCGACCACCGAGCCAGCTCAGAAGAAGCAGAAGAAAACCCCATTGCCCGTCCCGACAGGCGTTGCGGACCCGCAGCCGGGGCCTCCCGGAACTAAACGACCTAGACCTGAAGACATCAGCGCCACCGCATCGGCAGCAAAAAAGCTGCTGAGCAACAATCCGTTCTCCGCCCTGCAGAACGGAGCCCAGCCGCAGTCGGACCCTGAGACGGTGCCTAAAAAAGTTAAGTTGCCACCCTTCTATGTGAAGGGCTTCCCTCCCGGGCTATGGGAGCAGCTGGATTTCTACATTAAGCAGGGCCTTCGCTGCACCATTCAACGGTGCACGGAAGGCTACAAACTGATGGTCTCGGCCGAAAATCACTACAACGCAGTCCAGGCCCTCTTGGACAGAATGAAGCTGGAGTACTTCTCCCACGACGTCGAGGCCACCAAGCCGCTGAAAGTGGTGCTGCGCGGGCTCCACGACATGGACACCACCACCTTAATGGACGAGATTAAGGCGAACGGCCTCAAGCCGGTCGAAATCCACAAGATGACCCGCAGCAAGGCCATCAAGTATCGTGACCAGCTCTACCTGGTCCATCTGGAGAAGAACTCCACAACCGTGAAGGATCTCCAGACGACACGCACACTGTTCCACATCGTAGTGAAGTGGGAGCGGTATAAGCCAACCCACCGTGGCGTCACTCAGTGCTCGAACTGCCTATTGTTCGGGCACGGCACCAGGAACTGCCGCATGGCCAGCCGCTGCATCAAATGCGGCAAAAACCACAAGATCGACGACTGCGACAGCATCGAGGAAGCCGCTCCCACATGCGCCAACTGCGGTGCTGCCCACAAGGCCACGAGTAAGGCCTGTCCGAAGCGGGCCGAATACGCCGAGATCCGGAAGAAGGCCTCGTCCAACAACCAGCCCGGTCGCAAGAAGGTCCCGGAAAACAACGCGCAGAACTTTCCTCCGTTATCACCGGTCCAACCACGGCCAATTCCAGTGTTGGCGCCGCTCCCGCTCAACCAACAGTTGGCTGCTGCCCAGTCGGCTGCCGCTGCAGTACCCAGTCAAGCCTCCGGCCCATCGACGGATCCCCCTGCTCCGGGATTGGCCGGTACAACCGGTGAAGCTACAGACGATTCTCCGCTGTCAACGGATGAGATCGTCACACTGTTGGCCCAGGCCATCATCATCAAGCGCACCTGCGCAACAAGAACACAACAGCTCCAAGCTATCATCTCCTTCGTCGCTAATTATGGACCGTGAACCCATAAAGATCGCCAACTGGAACGCTCGCTCCGTAGGGGCGAAAAACATTGAGCTTGCAGACTTCCTCCGCAAGCACGACATCGACGTGGGCCTTCTCACCGAGACTCACCTCAAGACCGGTGACAGCTTCTGGCTGCCCGACCACAGCATTGTCCGGCTTGATCGCACCAGCTCCAGGGGGGGCGGTGTCGCGGTCATCATCAAGAAAGGCATCAAGTACTGCACCCTACCCCACTACCGCACTTCCATCATCGAGGCCGTTGGCATAGAGGTGGAAACATCGACCGGAAACGTCCGGTTCATCGCCGCCTACTGCCCCCGGCAATGTACCGTTAGCAATGGTACAGCACAGCAGTTCAAGAACGACCTTGCCATCATAACCCACACCAATGCCCGCTTTGTAATCGGAGGGGACCTGAACGCCCGGCACGAGGCCTGGCGGAACTACCAGCAGAACCAGAACGGCCGCCTGCTATTCGACCATTCCCAGCATGGTCTCTATTCCGTCTGGTTTCCGGACGAACCAACCTTCACATCACCGACGGGCAACCCATCGACGCTGGACCTGTTCTTGGCAAACACCAGATTAGCCAAGCCGGTTGCCGTCAACGACCTGAGTTCGGACCACCAACCGGTGCTGACCGAGCTGGGCTACAACGTGGCCCCTGCACCGTGCCAGCGGAAGGACTACCATCGAGTCAACTGGGTTCAGTTTCGACGCGTGGTCGACCGCCACATCGACGACAACCCACCGCTCGACACAGTGGATGACATCGACCGGGCCCTGGAGGGTCTCCATCAAGCCATATCCGTGGCTGACGAAGAGTGCGTTCGACGAGTTCCTGTGAGGGGTAAGTTTCAAGCAATTGATTCCCACACCAAACTCTTGATTCGGCTCAGAAATGTTCGTAGACGCCAGTTTCAGCGGACTGGGGATCTGCAGCGTAAATACGAAATGGTCGATCTGAATCGGCAGATCGCTTCCAGAATGGTCTCAATCCGGAACGAGAGTTTCGGGCGGCTCGTTCAGAACCTGGACGACCGTTCCAGACCATTCTGGAAGGTTGCCAAGGTGCTGAAGTCTCACCCCAAGCCCATTCCACCACTTAGAGTCAATGACGAACGGCTTATCACCAACAAAGAGAAGGCCATTGCGATTGGGGAGCACATTGCCCAGTCGCATTTGCTTGGCTCTAAAATCCCAAGTCCACTCGAGAACCAGGTTGCGCAGTGCGTCCTGACGTTAGATGCCTCCCCTTGTGCCGTCCCTCCAGAAGAACGGATTACAGAGGAACAAATTTGCTCAGCGCTGAAATACAGTAAGAACATGAAGGCTCCCGGGTTTGACGGAATATTCAACCTAGCGTTGAAAAATCTCAGCCCGAGGGTGCACTCGCTGCTAGCTGCCACCTTCAACAGATGCTTGGAGCTGCACTACTTTCCAAGCATCTGGAAGGTGGCAAAAATCATCCCGATCCGCAAACCTGGGAAAGACCCTTCACTACCGTCAAGCTACAGACCGATTAGCCTGCTCTCAGCGCTGAGCAAGCTGTTCGAAAAATTGATCCTCAGCCGACTAAACAAGTTTGTGGAGGAACATGACATTCTTCTTCCGGAACAGTTCGGGTTCCGCAAGGGGCATTCCACCAATCATCAGCTAGTGCGGGTGATGAATAACATCCGAAGTAACAAAGCTGTATCCAAGTCCACAGCCATGGCCTTGTTAGACGTCGAAAAGGCGTTTGACAATGTCTGGCACGACGGACTTATATACAAGCTTTGTAACTCCAACTTTCCACCATACCTTGTGAAAATCACCCGTAACTATCTCCAGAAAAGGTCGTTCAGGGTGTCGTTGAATAGTTCCCTTTCGGGACAATTTCCGATCCCAGCAGGTGTTCCGCAAGGGAGTCTGCTGGGACCACTGCTTTACAGCATCTACACGTCGGACATCCCTCCTCTAGGAGACGGTTGCGTGTTCTTTCTGTTCGCAGATGACACCGCGATAGCCGTCAAGGGTAGGATGCCTCGTGAAATTACGAACAAGCTCCAACGATGCCTTGACACCTTTACTGATTATGCCACCACGTGGAAAATCAAAATCAACGCCTCGAAAACCCAAGCGATCATGTTCCTTCACAGACAATCATTAAAACTTAAACCGTCTCCCTCCTGTACCGTAATAATGGATGGTACAAGGGTCGAGTGGTCCACTGATGTTACTTATCTCGGGATGTTGTTCGATGAGAAGCTCCTGTTCCGCTCGCACATAGAGAAAACCCTAGTTAAGTGCTCCGCCTTGGTTAGGTGTTTGTATCCGCTCATTTGCCGCAGATCCCGCCTCTCACGGCAAAACAAACTGGCTGTTTACAAACAGATCATAGCCCCCGCGATCTTCTATGCCGCCCCGGTGTGGGAATCGTGCGCTCAGACCCACAGGAACAAAATCCAGGTTGCACAGAATAGAGTGTTGAGGATGATCCTAGATCGTCCATTCGACACAAGAATAGCAGACCTCCATCAAGAGGCAGAAATTCCCAAAGTAGATTCCAAAATTGATGATATGACAACCAAATTTATCGAAAAATGCAATCTTTCTGAACATGCTTTAATAAGCAATTTGTACATAGTAGGTTAAGTGTATATAGTAGAGTAGGTTAGTTTTAAGCTGTAAATAGTAGTATTAAGTAGTTTCTCTTCAAATTCTAAAAACAAAACAAACCAATCCCACCAAGGTGGTCGACCGTGTACTAAGTCTAGGACTAATTCTGTAAAACAAATTTTGAATTTTGCCCATACCTAAAGATGAAGAAAGCAATTAAATCACTTAGTAAAATGTATATGGTAATCATCCAAGTTAAACTGAAATAAAGATCATTTAAACATTTAAATTTTACAGTCATTTGTTGGTAATTTATTGAGTGTATGTCTCCTGTAAGGCAATTTTTTTTTTTTTTTTTTTTGAATATGTTGGCTCTGCATGTAAAAAATTAATTGTTTATACATAGGGGAGATGTTGACTTCGGAAATACCTTAACCTATTATGGTCAGGGGGTCCTAGAGCACTCAAATTTGGCCAATAGAAGCTCGGAAACACAATGTATCCACATGCCAGAATTGAGCTCTCAAGGACGTTGTTTACCCCCCTGACGATAATAGGTTAAGGTTTTGCCGAAGCCAACATTTCCCCTAATTGTGGTTTGCTTAAAATTTATTTCCCGGAAAAAATGATCGTCAAAGTTCATGTCTTTTTCGGGTTATGTTAAGGGGGAGGGGGAGAGGTTGTTAAGGGGGAGGGAGTTTTACATGCACGTTTTTTCAAGTCTCATTCCTCATTGTGGTGGTGGACCCGCCATGATCCACCTTTAGCCGCTGACTTACTTAGTCGTGCTTGCTGCAGGACCTCGTGCCATGCCGTCCGAAGCGGTAATGAGCAGAGGCATTTTTTTTTTTTTTTGCCATTTAAATGATCTTTATTTCTTGTGATTGTGTGGTTTACATGTATGAATTTGTTAAGTGACACAGATGCGTCTTTTCAACTTTGGTACATTTGAGATTTTAATTATTATTTACAGTTCCTAGTCCTATCAGGCCTATTTTAAAGTATGACCACCTTGGTGGGATTGGTTTGATTTGAATTGGAAAAGGGAGACTACTTATAACTACTATTTACAACTACAACTAACCTACAACTACTATGTACACCTAACCTACTATATACAAATTGCTTATCAAAGCATGTTCTGATAAATTACATTTTTGTGTAAATTTAGTCTTAATTTCGTTAATTTTGGAATCTATTTTGGCAATGCCTGCCTCTTCATGTAAATTTGTTATTCTAGTGTCGAAAGGACGATCAAGAACCATCCTCAGCACTCTATTCTGAGCGACCTGAATTTTGTTCCTGTGAGTCTGTGCACATGATTCCCACACCGGAGCTGCGTAGAGGATCGCAGGTGCTACGATTTGTTTGTAGACGGCCAGTTTGTTCACCCTTGAGAGGCGGGATCTGCGGCAAATCAGCGGATACAGACACCTAACCAAGGCGGAACACTTGACTACGGTTTTCTCCACATGCGAGCGGAATAGAAGCTTTTCGTCAAACAACATCCCGAGATAGGTTACTTCGGCGGACCACTCAACCCTTGTGCCATCCATGATTACAGTACAAGAGGGAGCCGGTTTTAGTTTGGGTGATTGTCGATGGAGGAACATGATTGTTTGTGTTTTGGAAGCATTGATTTTGATTTTCCACGTGGTGGCATAATCAGCAAAGGCGTTAAGGCATCGTTGAAGTTTGTTCGTTATTTCGCGAGGCATCCTTCCTTTGACGGCTATTGCGGTATCATCTGCGAACAGGAAAAACACGCAACCGTCTCCAAGGGGAGGAATGTCGGAAGTGTAAATGCTGTAGAGCAAGGGGCCCAGCAGACTGCCTTGCGGGACTCCTGCAGGGATGGAAAACGTGTCTGAAAGACAACCATTCAACGATACCTTAAACGACCTTTGCTGGAGGTAGCTACGGGTGATTTTAACCAGATGTAATGGAAAGTTGAAGTTACAGAGCTTGTATACAAGCCCATTGTGCCAGACATTATCAAACGCTTTCTCAACGTCTAACAAGGCCATGGCTGTGGACTTGGATACAGCTTTGTTACTTCGGATGTTATTCATCACCCGCACTAGCTGGTGATTGGTGGAGTGCCCCTTTCTGAACCCAAACTGTTCCGGAAGGAGAATGTTATTTTCCTCGACAAACTTGAGCAAACGATTGAGAATGAGTTTCTCGAACAATTTGCTCAGCGCTGAAAGGAGGCTGATTGGTCTGTAGCTTGAAGCTAGCGTTGGGTCCTTCCCGGGTTTGCGGATAGGTATGATTTTCGCTGTCTTCCAGATACTTGGAAAGTAGTGCAGTTCCAAGCATCTGTTGAAGACAGCAGCCAGCAGAGAGTGAACCTTCATGCTGAGATTTTTCAACACTAGGTTGAATATTCCGTCAAACCCGGGGGCCTTCATGTTTTTGGTGCATTTCAGCGCTGAGCAAATCTGTTCCACTGTGATTCTATCCTCCGGAGGGATGGCACAAGGGGAGGAATCAAAGTTGAGTACGCATTGCTCAACCTGAACTTCGAGCGGACTTTGGATGTTGGAGCCAAGCAAGTGCGATTTGGCAATATGCTCACCAATCGCATTTGCTTTCTCCTGAGGGGTGATTATGAGCCGATCGTCATCATTTTCATCTTTTAGTGGCGGAATGGGTTTAGGGTGCGTCTTTAAGACCTTGGCAACTTTCCAGAATGGTCTGGAGCGGTAGTCCAGATTCTGGACAAGCCGCCCGAAGCTTTCGTTCCGGAGTGAGACCATTCTGGAAACAATCTCCTTGTTCAGATCGGCCATTTCACGTTTCATCGCTTGATCTCCAGTCCTCTGAAACTGGCGTCTACGAACATTTCTCAGGCGAATTAAGAGTTGGGTGTGGGAATCAATAGCAATAAACTTACCCCTCACAGGAACTCGTCGGACGCACGCCTCGTCAGCCACGGTTATGGCTTGGTGGAGTCCCTCCAACGCTCGGTCGATGTCCTCCACGGTGTCAAGCGGCGGGTTGTCGATGATGTGCCTGTCTACCACGCGTCCAAACTGGGCCCAGTTTACGCGATGATAGTCCTTGCGCAGGCTTGAAGCAGGAGCCACGTTGCAGCCCAGCTCAGACACCACCGGTTGGTGGTCGGAACTGAGTTCGTTCAAGGCTACCGGCTTGGACAAGCCGATATTTGTCAGGAACAGGTCTAGTGTCGATGGGTTGCCCGCCGGTGAGATAAATGTTGGCTCATCCGAAAACCAAACGGAGTACAGCCCATGCTGTGAGTGGTCGAACAGGAGACGACCGTTCTGGTTCTGCTGGTAGTTCCGCCAGGCCTCATGGCGAGCATTCAGATCTCCTCCAACTACGAAGCGGGAACCGGTACGGGTGATGGTGGACAGGTCCTTCTTGAATTTAGCCGCTAGTCCACTGCTGGCGGCACACTGTCGAGGGCAGTAGACGGCGATGAACTGGACGTATCCAGTCGACGACTCCACCTCCACACCAAGGGCCTCGATGATAGTGGTGCGGATATGGGACAGAGTGTGGTATTTTATTCCTTTCTTGACGACGACCGCAACACCACCCCCCCTGGAGCTGGTGCGATCAAGCCGGATAATATTGTGGTCAGGCAACCAGAAGCTGTCACCGGACTTTAGATGGGTCTCGGTTAGAAGGCCCACGTCGATGCTGTGCTTGCGGAGGAAGTCGGCAAGCTCAATCTCTTTTGCTCTTACAGAGCAAGCATTCCAGGTGACGATACTTAGCGGTTTAGACGCCATACTGGATGATGAACTTACCGAGCACTTGGATCTGTTCGGGCTTATTGCGGCACTTACGAAGAGCACCGGACATGTTGACGAAGATTTCCATCAGTTCATCCGCTGAGAACAGATCGGGGTTGTTGTTTTGCGCTGTTGGTTGTCTCCAGAATCCAGGGGGGGATGGAGAGCTTTGGCCAGCAGAATCACCGGAAGTTGCTTGAGCGGAATGCACCCGCGAATTCACTTGCCTTTGCTGAGGAGCACGAAGGGGCGGGAAATCCTCCGTCCGAAATGCCGGGACTTTGTCCTTCTTGCGTCCTGGTTGGTTGTTAGTTGCCGCCTGTTTTCGGATGCGTTTGAAGTCCTCGCGTTTGGAGCACTGTCTGTCGGAACCTTGATGAGCACCACCACAGTTGGCGCATTTTAACGCCACGGCTCCATCCGCAGGGCAGTTGGAAGTGGCGTGTTCTTGAGCGCAGTTGCTACAGCGTGGCTTGATGTTGCAGTTGCGAGTGCCGTGTCCAAAGTTTAGACATCGTTGGCACTGGGTCACATCGCGATGGCCTCCACGGTATGGCTCCCATCGTACGATTATGGAGTAGATTGAGCGGATAGCCTGCAGCGCATTCAGCGTCACCGTTCCCTTCTGGAAGTGCACCAGGAAAAGACAATCCGGGTACGTCTTCACGTTTTCGTCTCGCCTCGTCATCCGAAAGACAGCGATTGGGGCCAGCTTGTACCGGTCCTTGAGTTCTTCTTCGATCGCCTTGGGATCAACATCCGGTAGACCCCTGATGACTACCTTGAAGGGCTTTTCACCGGGGATGTCGTGCGTGAAGTATTCCGCATTGGAATCCTTCAGGAATTTGACTGCGATTTCGTATTCCGCTTTCGTCCGGAGCATCACCTTAGTACCGATCCTGCTGATCTTGTACTCAGCTGCGATGCCCAGCGATGCGAAATCGCCAATGAGCGTCTTGAGTGGCACTACCTTCACCACCAGTGGAGGAAGCTTGATTTTCGCCGCACTTGGGCCGGCAGAATTCTCGGTTTCGACGGCGTCGCCGAAATCACCGATGTCGCTGGCGTTCGTCGCGGTAACATCGTCGCGTCCGCTCGTACCATCGGACTGACCTTGGTTCTTCTTCCTCTTTTTCGTTCGCTTCACAGGGACTGGGTTGGTATTTCCAACATCGGTGGGCAGAGTAGCGTACCTATTTGAGGTAGGTACCGAGCTACCCTCACCACTGTTCTTCTTCTCCGCTTGTTCACGAAGTCGGCTCCGAGAGCGCTGTCTTCCCATCACGCGATGCGACCGACACTACTGACGACGCGACGTGCAGTATATCTGCAAACGTTTGTAACAAACTATAGATTTATCGAACAACTCGACAAAGCGAGCAAAGACCGAACTCAACTGCTTGACGTTCAAGCAGAGAATGTGTTGAGCAGAGGCAGGAGAGCAGCGCTGATTTATATCTTTCCAGGTTCAAGCATAATGATGTGCAACCAAGTGGTATTCGTTTATGATGACTGGGTTTGGGAAAAGGCTTATTTCATGAAAACAGTGATAAAATTATCATTTGTACATTTTCAAAAGTTTAATTACAGAAAATTGGAAAAATGTTTATTTCAGCAGGTTCGTAATTTAATTTCATCTATAAATGACAAAGTTACAAGTGTTACTCCTTCACCACACATATTTTTTGGTTTGCACCCCAGTATAGTCGACAAAGACGTAGTTCTACGTCAAAAATCCTGATAATACCGAAAGTGATATAATTGGTTTGTAAAAAAAGCCGTGGTAAAACCGAAATTCCACTGTATATCTAAAGCCATTTCGGATCTTTGGTAAAATGACACAGCCTAGATCCAAAATCCATCTTACGTCATCTCGTCTAGGTTTACTAAATCAGGCCGGATAATAGTGAAAATTTATGTATTCTCGAAAAGTTTACTGGTTTTATGTCAATCGGCGGAGTGACCCGCTCCCGTTCATAAGATGGTCTTAAATTAATGATGACTTTATAAGCATTAAGACTGTTTTCAAAATTGAAATCAAAGCAATAATAAATAAGGAGACAATTATTTGAATTCGTAAAATACTTTAAAAAAATATTCAACATGTAATCAAATGGTTTGCATTCCCCAGCGTTGCTTTGTTTGATACGATATTTACCGATCGGTGCTTCACTAAATTTGGCATCATTGGTCAGCCACGTCATGACTTCACCGAAATTCATTACCTGAATTAGAGCAAAGCTAAGATGGACTTCAGCGGTACGGATCCGCAGCAGCTAACGATAAAGCCAACCAAACCATTCCACTTCAATTTGAAAGCCTCATCCCGCCATCGATGAGCAGGACGAGAAAGCGACCACGCTTGTGCATTGCCGGTTGCATCAACTGCTCTCTGAACTGCGCCTACAATCCCTGTAGGATCATTTCTAACCGTCAATCAGAGCCCGGTGTGTGTGTGTACTCAGTAGTGCAACCGGCCAGGAGTGCAACGATGTACTGGCCGGTAAATAAACTCAGTAATTGCAAGCATCCGGTGAAAGCCACTGGAGGCCTGTGCTCTCGGAGCAGCAATAGCGCGGAAAGATTCGTTCGCGTGTGTAAATGTGGCTTTGCCACTATTGTTGTACAATATTTGATTTCGACGATTACTGGACATTGGAGAGCCTCCTCGTATCGACATGGACGACCAGATGGGTTGGTTCAGTCCAGCGGCGTAGTCAAGGTTTGCTACGCCCTTGGCAAATCATGAAAATAATACCCTATTCTATTTTTTTAAATCTAGCGCCCGGTTTCTATTATTGATTTCAGAGCTGGAGTTGACTTTAGAATGTCTTTGGAATCACCAAAATTATACCCTTCAATTTTTCATCGGAAATTACTTGAAATTCCTATCCGAGCGTTTTTGATGATTTGTAAGAATTTCCTAAGAATATTCATCAGTATTTTCATGGAATTACAATCAGAATGATATTCAAATATTGTGTGAATTCTCAAAATTGTTGCTGAAATTTTGCATAAAATTCAGATATTATTTTTCGTGGAACTCTACTCATACTGCTAATACAACTTGAAGTCTCGTCATGATTCCAACGTAATGAATGTTTGCAAATTGATATTTTTCCGCTCTCTTACGCGTGATAATATTGGAGCAAAATATCTATTCACAAGTTGAAACTGAGAGTTCAATCGACGCAAAAATGATTCCGTTGCATCTCGTTTTCTTAGAAAGAGAATGTAAAATAGGTAATAAATTATGGATGTATCGGCTGCATTTGGATGTAAAAGCAAAAATCCTGAAACCCAATCTCACCACAGTTTGGTGAGATTTGCAGCTAGGGTTACCATATCAAAAACATGGAAAGCAGGACATTTCATTTGAAGTTTGGAGCTTAAGGAGGACAATGATTCCTTTTTTTAACATTAATGGAGGACAATGAGTTTTTATCAAACGTTTTAACAATATGTGCGCTATCACAAAATTTATGATTTGCAAAGGTTCAATTGATATTGTTCATAGCTTGTAGTCGTTAATTCAATTCATCTTCTCGTTATACTTCTGAAAAATGCATAAAACTAGCCTTTATAATCAATTTTTGATTCTTGGAAATGATCTAGTCTAGCTGATTTGCATGAAAATTACGGCTTTGCAGCCTTAAAACCATGCCAACTTTTATCATGTTCAAAAATCAGGATACATGTCATCGCTGATTGAAACCAACATGGAACATCTAAGCAAGCTGTTAATTTTACCATTGATTCAGCATAGGACTCGAAGGCCGCTGCTATAGTGGGAGCGAAGAGGCGCGCTTAGCGTTCTATACACAAGACTTCCTATTACTGATATTATTTTAACATTCGATTTCTCGCTTCGCGTGCCTCTTCACTCCCAGTATCGACGTATCTGCTTTTGTAAACAATCTCGATTTGTCTTATCTGCTTACAAACCAACGCAAACAAACACCATCATCAGGTAGGGGAATCTTTCCCCTACTAGCTCGTGTTGTTAGTTTCTTTGAGTGAGCTAGCAGTTGCAACAAATAGTCGATTGAAGTGATTGTTTACAAAATCAGATACGTCGATTTGAATAGTTGTGTAGTTGTTGTGTTCCATTCGGTGGATTTCAACTTAAATTTGACAGATGGATTGACAGAGAGACTTTCGAACATTATAATTTATTTTCGAAATGTCAATTTAGAGCAAAAATTGTGTTCCACTTGATGAATTTTTACTGAAACTTCGAAAATAAATTAAAATGTTCGAAAATCCCTCTGTTGTTGATCGTCCAATTTTCGAGAAATTGTTTGTCAAAATTGATTCCTGGTCTGTCTGAAGTAAGTCTGGTAGAATAGCAGGTTTATTTGAAAATACCAACTCTGTTAAATTTAAGTGTAAATTCATCAAATGGACCGCAGGCTAAATGTAAGGAGGTTGACAGCTGTAGTATACTCCTAGTTCCACCTTCGAATGGCGTTTGCTAGATTAGATGAGGTTGCGACATAATTAAACAAATAAACTCTGCAAATAACGAGGGGGACGACTCTATCTACGATGCAGAAAAGATTGTGTTTGGCTGTGGCTAGCTGCACGCACGCTGAGTAGATAGAAGGAAGATTTATGTCGATTTTGAAGATTTCCTGCAAAAAGATGAAGCACGATGCAAGTAGATGCGAGAAATGAAAGATGATTTTTCGAAGATTTATTCGCTAGTGTGAGATTTTTTGAGCATCTAGAATTGAGATTTAGATGTGTCGCCCCCTCGGCAAATAACGCTCTTTGAAAACAATTTTATGAATATGTTACTGGAAGAATTGTAAGGATTAAAAAAGAGGACATTTTTGGGCAAAGGAGGATGTAGAAAAATTATTGAAAAAGGACATGTCCTCCTTTAGGATAGATACAGCTTTCCCCCGAAGAACGCGAGTTAACGACCCCGCTACCTGGACTTGTACAAATTTCATCGACGGTGTCAGCAACTTCTATCAACACGGCAACAGCAGCATGGCATCGATCAGCAGAATTCGTCAACCCAGCAGCAGCGGCATCGAGGGCGATCGTTGGACTTAGTACTCATCGCGCGAGGTGCTGAGTGTGCAGAGAAGGTGAACTGTAGCATAATTCGATTATAATAAATCAGTCTTAGTTCAGTAGTGTAGCGGTTAAGTTGTCTTTTATATTTTTTAAAAAGAAACCCAGGTCGGTGGTTTTCTAACTGGCGCCCGAATAGGGACCTTCGCGAGTGGGAATAGTATAAGTTGAACGGTAGTGAAAAATCTTAAAAGTGTTGAAAAAAAAGCTTTCTGGCTCACAGTTGAAATCTTAAAAGTGATAATCTAAAAAAGTTCACATTTCCGGTTCAAAGAGCCGAACTGTTAGTGTAGTGAGAGTGTTAAACTGGTTCAAAGAGCCAGCCTACAGTCAACGAAGCGGAACGTGAGGACACAGTGGAAAACTCCCGATCGGTGATAGGAGCCTCAGTAGCAGACAGCAAACAGGATTACTCCGGCCCACCTGCCTCCGTTTCCCCCAACGAGCGAAGACCAGCGGACAACCCAAAAGTCTAGCAGCCGACCATGCTAGCAGTACTGTAAGTAGCAATTCTACTATTATAATTTTTGTGTGAACAAGTAAATTTAAAGTTATACCAATTTTAGTATTATAATTTTTGTGCGAACAGTGATTTTAAAGTCGCGAGTGAACAGTTTTACATTAAAATTTTCCAAAACTAAGAAACAGTACAGTAGATTTAAATTTGTGAGTATAAAGTTTACATTAAAGCTCCCAAAATTAAGAAAAGGTGCAGGTTAGATTTTTACCATAAAACCAAAATGTCACTTCCAGTGCCAGCACCAGCGCCTGGCCTTGGGCCACGACCAGTACCAGAGCCGGTACGACCAACCGAAAATTTCATTGAGATTGGTAGGATTCCTGATTTTTTAAAAGATCTTAGATCTTTCAATGGAAATCCTACAGAACTAATGAACTGGATCCTGGATGTGGAAGGTATCTTTAATATGTACCGCCACATTCCTGTCAAATCATTGCAATATGACCTAATTGAAAAAAGTATAAGACGACGTATAACGGGCGAAGCAGCTGATGTGCTGAACGCCAATAACGTCGCGTCAAATTGGACTGAAATTAAGTCCACACTGTTGCTATACTATAGCGACAAACGTGAATTAAAGACACTCGACTTCGAGTTGACGACGATTAAGAAAGGGCAGACAGAGTCCTTATCCTGCTATTACAGCAGGGTGAATGAATTGTTGTCAGCCATTATAGCCCAAGTCCAAACCGATGAAAAATATAGGGACAATGCAGCGGTCTATATAGACTACTTCAGAGAAAAAGTCCTTGACTCCTTTATACGGGGCCATGAGAGGAATCTTAGCCTCTTGCTGAAGACAGCAAAACCTAAAACATTAAGTAGTGCGTACCAATTTTGCCTCGATTATCATAATATGGACATTAGATCTGGTCCACTAAGAAATGAAACGTCAAACGTTTCACTTCCAAAACCTAGAGAATTGGAGGTGCCCAGGCTTCCACCACGGCCACCACCAAGATTGCTAGTAAAGCCTCCTATGGCATTGGCTCCACAGCCACCACCTAGGAGATTATTTGCCCCATTTCCACAACGTCCGATGCAACATCAAGGGTTTAGTATGCCATTTATGCCAACAAACCCACAGCGAGCAAACCAATTTGGTCAAATTAATCAACCGAAACCAGAACCGATGGATGTAGATCCCAGCGTTCGGTCAAGGAACATTAATTATGGAAACCGGCCACAATTCAATTTTAAGAGACCACATCCACCGTCTCAACAATTCCAAAACTTTAAGAGAGTTGCTCATCCGGTAGAGTATGAGGCAGATCCCTACGAGTACTACAACTATTACCCCGATCATTACTATCAGGAGGAAGAAATTGATTATTATGATCATTCCAATTTTTCTGAACAGTTTGAAATGCCGACATACCATGAAGATGATCCACAGCCATCAACTTCGAGTCAACAGAGCTCGGAGAGTAATGTGCTTAAAAATGACGAAAACACCGCTAATTTTTTAGAGTGGAAAACGAGTTGGTAAAACCAACTCTACCATATATTAATTTACAAACTACTATAGGCAGTTTCCCATTTTTGGTTGACACGGGAGCAAACGTTAACTTGATTTCACCGAAATTGGCTTATGCTTATGGTAAAACGAAACCATACGATTTCAATGCGAAGAACATAACCAGTGCTAATGGATGTTTCAATGCAACATCGGCAATAAATATAAATTTTTTCGAACCAAAAATTAACTTTCAAGCTCAATTTTTGTTACACAAGTTCCACCCATTTTTCCAGGGAATAATTGGAACTAGTATTTTAAAAGCACTCAACGCCGCGATTGATTTTTCGAGGGGAACTCTTTCCCTACAAAAAGGTAATGAACGGCTAGTTATTCCAATTTTGCAATACTGTCCTGGAACAGTAGAATCATCTTCTAATCTCACTTTTAGAACTGACCATCTTAGTCAATCAGTAAGAGACAAGTTAGAATCAATTCTGAATACTAACAAAGAAGTATTTCACGAACCAGATTCCAAGTTGACATGTGCAACTAGAATAGAGTGTTCGATTAATACTACTGATGACATACCAGTGCATCAAAGGGTTTACCCTTATCCCGCCGCCTATACCGATGAAGTGAACAAACAAATAGAAAAATTACTGTCAGACGGTATTATCAGACCATCGAGATCCCCCTGGACGTCTCCAGTGTGGATTGTACCGAAGAAAGCTGATGCTTCGGGCATAAAAAAATTTAGAATGGTGATTGATTACCGAAAAATCAATGAAAAAACCATATCTGATAGGTATTCAATGCCTGAAATTGGATATGTCATCGGACAACTTAAAGGACAGCAATATTTCACGACTCTCGATTTAGCCTCCGGATTTCATCAAATCCGAATGAAAGAGAGCGATATAGAAAAAACCGCATTTTCCATCAACAATGGAAAGTACGAGTTCACTAGAATGCCGTTCGGGTTGAAAAATGCGCCCGCGACATTCCAACGAGCCATCGATGACATCCTTAGAGAGCACATAGGGAAAATTTGCTATGTGTACATCGACGATGTAATAGTGTTCGGTCGATCGCTCGACGAACATTTGGAGAATCTTTCAAAAATATTAAAAACTTTAAATGACGCAGGGTTAAAAATACAGATGGACAAGTCTGAATTTCTGCATACCCAAGTAGAATTTCTAGGGTATATTATTAGTTCAGATGGAGTCAAACCCAACGAAAAAAAGATTGAAACAATTAGAGCATTTCCTGAACCTAAATCAATCAAGGATGTACGATCATTCCTTGGTATGATGGGTTACTATAGAAGATTCGTGAAGGACTTTGCGAAAATCGCAAAACCCCTCACTAACCTTCTAAGAGGGGAGGGAGTTCATTCGAACAAAAAAATTTCTCTTTCCTCTGAGCAAAAAACGTGTTTTGAAAGGATGAAAAATATTTTAACGTCATCGGATATATTAATTTACCCAGATTACAGCAAACCATTTCTCCTAACTACTGATGCTTCTGATTTTGCCATTGGAGCAGTATTGTCTCAAGGAGAAGTTGGAAAAGACAAACCTATTCATTTTGCGTCTAGGACATTGTCAAAATCTGAGGAAAAGTATTCAGTACCAGAGAAAGAGATGCTCGCAATCTTCTGGGCTTTACAAACCTTTAGAAATTACTTATATGGAACACAGTTCAAAATCTTAACGGATCACCAACCGTTAACATTTTCATTATCACCAAAAAACACAAACGCGAAGTTAAAAAGGTGGAAGTCGTATCTCGAAGAGCACGACTATCAAATTGAATACAAACCCGGAAAGACTAATGTAGTCGCCGACGCTTTAAGTCGGATAGTATGCTCTTTAACGGGTACACAACACTCAGCCGAAAATAGCGATGATTTTTACATTATTTCTACCGAAGCACCATTGAATGCGTTCAAGCATCAGGTAATTATTAAAAAAGGTATAAATAATGTTAAGATCGAAACCCCATTCACAAATTTCAAAAGAATAACTATTTATATGAATGAAATTAACAACGCTTCTCTCCTACAGGTATTGAAAACACATTTTGACCCAGGTAAAGTAAACGGATTATTAACAGAAGAGGAAATTATGGGTAGGGTACAAGAAGTCTATAAAGAACATTTTGGACAAAAGAAATCGTTAAAAATCCGTTTCACACAGAGGTTATTGGAAGATATCTGCCAGGACGATGAGCAGTGGAATATTGTTCGGGATACACACCTCAGAGCACACAGGGGTGCTGAGGAAAACAAACGACAAATTCTAAGAAAATTTTACTTTCCGAAAATCCAACAGAAAGTAAAAGATTTCATTACAAACTGTCGCATTTGCCACGAATGCAAATACGACAGAAGCCCTATAAATTTTCCCGTGCAAAAAACTCCTATCCCTACCGGTCCTTTCCAAATAGCCCACATAGATATCCTCTTCCTAGAAAATCTCCACTTTTTAACGTATATCGATAAATTTTCAAAATTTGCACAAATTAAAATGACCGAATCTAGAGCTGCAATTGATTTGGTTCCTGCTATTAAAGATATTCTTCTAAAATATAAAACACCAGGAGTTCTAGTTATGGATGGTGAGAGATCATTCATGACGGGAGAACTAGTAAACTTTTACAATACATATAATATTGAAACATACATTACAGCAACAGGACGCAGTGAAATGAATGGAGCCGTTGAAAGACTACATTCTACATTGTTGGAAATTTATCGAATTACGAAAACAGAAAACCCAGGAAGATCAGTGATCGACCTTGTGAATATTTCTATGCACAAGTACAATTCCACGATTCATTCCAGTACCGGATATACCCCTTACGAAATTATCATCCCTTCCAGCAAATCCTCGACTATAGTTGAGACTGTTTATCAAAATTTAAAGACCAAACAAAAAAAGGACTTGACATATATCAATAAAAACAAAAAATATGCAAACATAAAGAGTAACATAGAAGCTTTCGAGAAGACCAGACAAAGACTAAAGCACAAAAATAGGTATAAGAAAGTTAAAATAAGTAATGTTAATAGAAGTACTGTAACGACTGACGATGGCAGGAAAATACATAAAAATGACATAAAGATAAGACAGATTTGACTGACGCAAAATTTATCATTATTTACAGACTCTTGGCACTATTGCCGCAGATTTGGACTTTGACTATACAGAAAATCGACGGACCAATCTTCATTTACGACCATGGCATTGGCCGAATTCAATATCAATACTACTACTATATACACCATTTTAATATAGAAGCTCTAAGACTCCATATTGTTGATTTGAGAAATAAATTTGAAGAGATAGAGAGGAATCAATTTTCCGAAATTATAATACAAAAATTTGATGATATCAATGACTCATTAGGAAAGGTTATCCATTCTAAAAGGCAAAAACGATGGGATGCCGTAGGCACCGTTTGGAAATTTATAGCAGGATCTCCCGATGCAAATGATTTGAAATTAATTAATTCTAGTATCAATAATCTGGTATATAGCAATAACAAACAAGTAAAAATTAATCGAGAAATTACTTTACAACTTAAGGAAACAGTATTCAAAACAAAACAAGCCATTCAGCTATTCAGATCAAAATCCTCAGAATTGCATTCCATAAACATTCTCTTCAATCTTAAAGATTTAAACTACAAAGTAGAAAACATAATCGAAACTATAATGTTAGCTAAACTAGGGATTTTAAATGAAAAATTTTTAACCAAAACTGAATTAGAAATGTTAAGGAAGGATTTAGAGAGAGAGAATGTTACAGTTCATTCATCATCGGAAGTCGTCACGTACGCCAAAACATCCATAGTCACCAATCAACGAGAGATGCTACTATTCATCAAAATGCCAAAACTAGATTTCAGAATTTTCCGCAAAGTTCATATATATCCAACATTCCATAGTCAACGACAAATCCATGCAACCAAGAAGTTTTTCCTGATTCATCGAACTGCAAAATTTACCGTTAAAACGTTAGAATCAACTATCTACAATATTGAAGATACTGAAGTAGCCGATAGTACATGCATACCGAATCTGTTAGATGGAAAAGCAGCTATATGTAACTACACGTCAAACCCCATAGAGAAGGAAGTCATGCCAATCGACATGCAACACATACTTATCAACTCAGCAAGCAACTTTACCCTATCATCCGATTGTGGTACTACCGAGAGAACTCTTTCCGGATCATATTTGATCCAATACGAAAACTGCACGGCACGAATCGATAACGTTTCGTATACAAGTAAAACCCGAAATATTATTGGAAAACCCATTCACCTCCCTTTGGACGGAATACCTATCAGCAAACACGGTGACATACTGAACCTTAGTATGGAACACCTTCACAAGCTTCAAATAGAGGCACGGAAAGATTTGGATTTACTTCGTTTAAACAGCAATAGCTTGCGTTTTCCACATTGGCCAATTTTTGGAGGAATAACCATTATTCCTATCGTAATCGGTTTAGCTATTCTCAGTATTTTCTCCCACAGAACAACCAAGGTCAAGCTACATACCACCATTCCCGAAACCATTCCAAACGTTAAGGATCATCATGGAAAAACGGAGGCCAAGGAGATCACTCATAACTTCAAAAAACTTACAATAGCGGATATTATGCCCCTGGAGGTTCATCACTAAGGAGGGGCGAGTTAACGACCCCGCTACCTGGACTTGTACAAATTTCATCGACGGTGTCAGCAACTTCTATCAACACGGCAACAGCAGCATGGCATCGATCAGCAGAATTCGTCAACCCAGCAGCAGCGGCATCGAGGGCGATCGTTGGACTTAGTACTCATCGCGCGAGGTGCTGAGTGTGCAGAGAAGGTGAACTGTAGCATAATTCGATTATAATAAATCAGTCTTAGTTCAGTAGTGTAGCGGTTAAGTTGTCTTTTATATTTTTTAAAAAGAAACCCAGGTCGGTGGTTTTCTAACTCGCGTAACCCACTGAGTACTAACCACCGCTTTGTCTCGGTGGTAGCATTGGGCGATCTTAAGACAAGAATCGATATTAGTGAATCGATTATTAAGAAATTTTCTTTTTTGAAAATAATCGATTCACCGATTTAATCAATCATTTTTAATCGATCTTTTTGAATCGATCTTTTGAATCGATTAATTTTTCAAAGTAACACATGTTTCAAATATAACGGATCATAGGAAAGTTGGTGCAGATTAACGCCAAGTTCAGTCTAAAGTTGATATTACGTTATATAAGCTATATTGTTATGACATTTAACTTATAATAGTCATTTAGTGTGATGATTCATATCATTTAGAAATAAATTGTGTAGTACGTACGCAATAATGACTATTTTGATTTCATTTGACGTGTGGAAGTTTTTGCTCAGGATACTTGATTAGGTGATTGATTCAACAGGTTATAATATTTGTTTTATTGGAATTAAATGAACGATTTAAAAAACGAAAGATTAACATATAGTATAAAACAAAACGATTAGATGGTCAGAGTGTAAAAGCAGGTAAGTACGGAAAGAACTCAATTCAGATATACCAAAACTCATCCGAGAGGGATCCCAAGAAAGCTAATTGAGCCATGCGTTTTGCATTGAGCCAATATCGATTCTGTGTGGTATCACCAGTTTTAGAGAATAACCTCTCTGACAGAGCGAGACGTGGAACATTCTCGTGTGAAAGACAGAAGTGGAAGAGAATGCGAAGTACACTCAAAATAATCGACACGTTGTTGTTACGTGAAAAATCACGTAGGGTATTTCTTTTTCCTTTGCTGTCAATTTTACGTGGCCCAAGTAAACTCTACATGATACCACTTATATGTGACCCGAAACTTCTTTTGAAATCATCAGATTTTTTAGTGAAGTTTGCGTGAATTACACATACACAGATTCTATGTTCGTTTTACGTAAACCCTAAGTGATTTTCACGTCTGAATATGGCGCTAGTTCATTGTGCATGTTTACATGCCATTGAAATCCAGATTGGTTTGGTCTTTACTGAGACAATTTTGAATTGTAAGTATAATTAATTAAAATTTACATGTAGATTAATTAAGTTTATTCCTTTTTAGTATGACGACAAGGACCATCATGTATGGACTTTAAAGCAAGTGGAAGTTATAAGCCGATGCATTTTTGTTAGTGTTCCTGTTCCCGATCCTTGTCTCTGTTGAATTTTATATATATGTTTAATGCCAATGTGTTTTTGTCTATTTATGTCTATTAAGAAATAAAGAGTACATTTGATTTAAATCGAATCGGAATTAAATAATCAATTGGAATCACCTTTCATATTATTGGAAGAATCACGTAACTTCTACGTGATAATCCAGTGACGTTAAAGCTAACTAATTTGAGTGTCTACATTTGAGAATCACGTAGCATTGATATGAAGCTCATTTTGAGTGTACTATACGAGAGCCGTACAGAGAGACGGTTAGAGAGCTTTCTGACGTTTAATTGGCGCACAATACTGCACAATTTAAATCGAATGAGCGCGAGCAAGAGGGAAACAGATTAGTGGGAAAACAACCCGTCCATTCATCCATTTGTGCTGGATAGAGAAAGACAGTTAAACGTCAAAAAGGTCTATTAACGTTTCTGGAGCTCCAAACTTTCTCTTTCTCGTTCTTGCCAGAGACGTTGATAGAGACGCGCAATGAAAATTTCTGTAGAAACAGCAGCACGGTTTTTGAAGGATTTTTTGGCAATGTCACTGGCAACCATGTTTCTTTGAGTGGCTTCAAATAACTTTCATGCAGTGCCGCAATGCTGTTAATAAAATTTAAACTTTCGACCGGAACTGAATAAAAATGAAGTGCGCGGCAACATTTTGCAAAAATAAAGCAAAGACGAGAGAGGACAGTCGCTCCATGGCAGTATGACTTTTGTCTTTTTGCTTGCAGCGCAATCATTTATGTTACCATAAAACTAAATAAAACGTTCCGATTCGATTTTTTTTATCACTAATAAATGTTGTGTTTAATTGCATCAACAATAAATAAATAAATAACAGATTTAAAATATTTCGTGAAAATAATTAAACACTTTTATCATCGTTGAGAACAATACTCCTATCTGGTGAATTGAGCGAACAGTAATGTTTATTTACTTTGCTCGTTTGGTTTAACGTTTGACGGTTCGTTTGGAGAACCAAGAAAGAATCTTGCTTCAGCCTATGCGTGTCTCTATTTAACGTCTCTGGTTCTTGCCTACTGAACTGTCACACTGGTTGTTTGCAGAATTCGTGTTCAAGGTAAGTGATGTGCAAAGGTGAAGACAAAAAAATTAAATATTAAAATACAAATGCACTGAAAATTTTGTTTTGGATCGAAACAAAAATCGAATGAAAAGGATCGATCCAATCGATTTTTGTCATGTTTGAGATCGATTCAAAAAATCGATTAATCGAACCAAAAGAATCGATCTTTTGTGTTTCGATCCAATATCGCCCATTGCTACTCGGTGGGTTTTCAACCATGCGCTCTGATTTTGTTCGAGTGACTAGTTCTCCATTGGCACAACTCACATGCAAAAAATCAGACCAACTGGTTGACTAAATTCAAGTATGCTGCCAGAAAATGTAAATTCACAATTCATATTCTATTAGAATTCGAATCACAATGTTTAATGAATTTCTGATATATTTGCTTTGCAGTTCAAGTCAGAATTTTCTAGAAATTGTAATGAAATTGTCCTTAGAGAGCTGTGGAATTATCCTCAAAATTTTCTTTTAATTCTGCTAAGAGTTGCTCTGAAATTTTCAGTGCAGTCCTCATGGACTTTTCTTCGCAATCTCTATGGAATTTTCTTCAGTATTCGCAATCTATGCAGAAAAATCATGGAGCTCTCTAGAATCCCCGAGGAAGCTCACTACAGTTCCTCCTGTAAGATTTTGGATAATCCTGGGCCCAGAATTTACGATTTCCTTGGACCCACAAATTGGACTTATTTCTCAAATTTGAAATCGCGGGAATTTTTCAATGTCGGAAAACTTCCATATTCAAATAAGTTCTGATTATATTTCAGTCTGTAATTTCGGTATTGCTGATAGCCAATGACTGCTGAAACATTTCATAGCCGAAAAAATCTCCTTCCATACCTTTTAAATTTGTCGAACCTTTTAACGGAATCCCTTTATGAAGAGCTAGGATTGTATTGGTTTAGTTCCTTTTAATTCCGTTATAATTGCTTGTAGACTTCATCAAGTCAGTGGTGTTGAGTACTTGACACTGATGAAGTCTGCAAGTAGTAGACGAAATACGCGCATTTGTCAAAAAATAAGCAATTATAACGGAATTAAAAGGAAATAAACCAACACACTCAAAGCACACCTTCCATATTTTGTTCTCCTAAAAAAATCCGAGACATTCCCTCTGGCAACGCCCATTATTTAAATGTAAATGGAATGCATTTCATTAAAATTTACTATGTAGAAACTCGTTGAATTCGCCCCTTTGATTTTTTGCCCTTGTCGAGGGCCGTTTTCGCCACTCCCTCACTACGTCTCTGGTTTAGTCATAATCAAGAACGGCCAGCGGAAGGTGCGGTCATTAAGGAGCCTTACCAAATTTCAACGCTGTTTCATAGGGTTTAGGCCGATGGTTCAGTTTCTCACTAGCTTCCAGGATTTGATGTAAAGGGATGAGTCCTTTCGACATTGAATGGTATCCAATAACGGCAGCGTACATCGAACGTGGAAGATTGGCGAGATTTAGACCAATCTACAGTTCAATAGATTTTCACGGTGTACGAAATCAAAATGAAACCAAGTACAATCCTCATTACCTTGAGTAGAGCCAATTTGTAACTGATTCTGATATCTTCAACGTAGATTTAAACTATCTCTATGCAGAAATTAGGATTGTAAGGATCGCCTCCGTGCTAATGAAGTGAATAACTGCCAGTTGAGCCTGCCGTAGGTAACAATTCTCGCAAAAATAATTGGATCAAATCACATTTTGATTGGACGGATTTAAATCCAGCTAATGATGCTGCACGCCCCAACTTTTTTGTGTGAGTCCTGTGCCTTTCGACATTCCAAGCTGCAAGTAACGAGTGCCGTGCGCGTAATATCAATCTCCAAGGACTGCAAGGTAGTGTAAAATGAAGAGATGGTATTTTAACTAACCACTCTCTTGCTGCACATTTTCGGCATGTTGGGTTGGAAGGTTGGTTTTTGTCAGTCCAACTCGAATGCAGAGAATCATACGGTGCAACGTACGTCGCCGATCTTCGGAACACGGGATGGATGAAGCGGACAAAAAATCGACGTCCAACCCAAATAACAAAGAGGAAACGCCGACCAATCAATGATTTTCGATATCGTTAGTGATAAACGAAAAGATTGAAAACAAACAAAGCGAAAATCAAGTCATTTGGAGGAACGCGGTGGCGGAGGCCACCCGACGATGTGATTCTAAATAAATTGATGAATTTTTCGATGGAACAGGAGTGCGAAGTGGTAACGTGCACTCTTTCTCCTGCTATGCTGCCTCCTCAGTTCAGGGATTCCTACCTTCAGTTTTCATTCCGTTCGTCGTCTGGGGCGGCCAATTTGCAACCGCGGAAAGACAAGTCATAACGAGCTGCTGCAAGATACGAACGGTCCATCCGTGCAATCTGAAACGAAGCGAGAGATAGATGCTCTTTTTTTTGGGATGGATGAAACACAACTGAAGATTTGCGAGCCACAACCAACAAAAAATGTTTAGTTCGATGAAACAATTCCCAACGCGCTTCAGCTCGGATCGGTTCCAGAAGCGAAAATTGGCAACTTCCTCGTGCATCTTCCGCTTGACATTTAAAACGTGCCTTTTTCTCCGGCACTGATATGCCACCTCAATCATCGAGCCACCAGTTTGAGTTGTGTTTGATTTCCTGTCACTCAACAACAACCCACTGATCGGTCGGTTGGAATCTTTGATGACACGGTGGGTAATTGGTGTGCAAAAATCGGCAATCGGTAAGGTGCTTCCATCAATTTTAATTCGATTTTTCGACGGCAAAGGTTATGATAAATGCTTCACAAGGCTTAACTGAAGACTGAAGAGTGTGTGCCAAATTTCTATCAGGACTGTATGCATTGATTTATTATGGATAATTTTCAACAGGAGTGCAGGAGTGAAAGAAGAATCCACACACTTAAAAAAAATCATGTAAATTTAGGTGCTCTGAGACTGACATATACGAGCGTCAATTTTGACATAAAATTGAGTCGTAATAGACGTAAACCTCAGCTCAATCAAACGTACTTTTCGTCGAGTACCGAACTTTTCCGTCTCGGTGCACTTAATTTTACTTGACATGTTTGTTTACGTCTCATCCTTTATGTCAAAGATGGATTCCGCGTCACGTGTAAAATTAGGTATTTCTAAGTGTGCAGTTATTGTATCATATCATAGGTTTCCGCTATCGTCTCAATGTTCCATGATGTCGATGTCATTGGCGAAGCCAAGAAGTTGAACGAATGAACACTTAACATTAGACAACGAATAGCACGCAACACTCAGTCGACCAGGAGGGAAATTTCCTATTACGAAATATTCCACTAGCTGAACCGAGAATCGAACGCTCACTTCGTGCACACTCAATACAACTGAATGACGCACGACCACGAAGGTCACAAATGTGCAGAACATTTTTTGGATGGTAGGCATTGATAATCAATTTTTTTAAATGTCCTCATTTGTGGATTAAGTGTCCGGATTTCAATGCTTTAGTATCAAACCATTTGTTGAAAATTAAGATAAAAATTAAGACTTAACTACATTAAAATTAATTTTCACCATCTTGCAAATGGGCTGCACCAATAAAAATATCAATTTGAACCAAATTTTTGAAATTTGCAACACAAATTTTTTAGCAACACAATTATAAAAATGTTCCACTAAATTTTCACCGAAGGAGCATTTTAATTGTATGAATTAGCCATAAACATATTGCAAACGATCCATACAACGTTCAACGATGAACCTTAAACTATCAAAATTGATACATAGAAAATCACGTTTGTGTTCTAATATATACGTATGATCCATAAATTAGACATATATTGTTCATGTTTCGGACACTATTTTTCTAATGTTGATCCATAACCCTAGAAAGTTGCTCCTTCACTGCGTAGCTGCTCAGATTTACTGTCCGGACCGGGTTGTTTTTAGACAAAGGAGCGGAGAAATGGGTAAGCGTCTAGAATTCGGTTCCAAAAGAAGCTTCTGTAGAAATGGATCATTCTTACATTGTTTAGTACGCAACCGCGATTTTCTATGGATCAATTCCGTCAATTAAAAGTTAATTGTTGTTAAAGTTCAGTTAAAGATTCATGGATCATTTGCAATATGTTTATGAGTAGCTCATTCAATTTAAATAATCATTCGTTTAAAATTTAGCGGTACATTCTTATAATTGTGATGCTAAATTTTTCAAAAATATTGATCATATTGATATTTTGTATGGATCTTTCACACTTTTTCTAGGGATCTTTAGCGGCATTTTATGGCTCAATTCTATAGGTGCCTTAGGGCAGCCCTTCAACATCCTTCTTAATGATGAATGAGATAGATTTGAAATTACGGTTATGTAAAATTATTGACAGATACAAATAGGAGCTGACTAAATCGGAAAACTACTGTACGGACAAAAAGTTTTAAAATACTGTCTGGAAAATTAGAAAAATTCTAAAAGGAGTGATTAAGCATCCCCTCCTTTCCTTTCTAAGTTCATAGTATACATTAGCTTGTATAAGAACTGAATTTCAGAATCGACCTTCTCCAATTTGCAGGAAACAAAATGGAGTATTCAATATTTAACAACTAATCATAGCAGCGGTGCCGGTGGTGTACTGGTAAGCGTGATTACCTCTCACCTCAGCAGGCCAGGGTTCAATCCCAGTCGGCACCGCCGGGATGTTCTGATGCATAACATCTCTGATCACACCTTCCTTCGGAAGGGAAGTTTAGCCGTTGGTCACCGGTTCATGAGTTGATGGGTCGATAGATAGGGTCCAATTGTGGGAGCTGCCTCCCTGGCGTCGGTAGCATTGGTTTTCAACACGGAAAACAAGATCGACGGAAAACAAATAAAGGAAAAAAACTAATCATAACACAAAAATGTCATTTCTTTTCAAAATGCGTTTGCTTGTTCGTATCAATTTCGATCAAATATTTAAAAAAAATCTTGCAATACGACTTCAAAGCCCTACAGAATTATTTTCTGCGCAAAAACGACAAACATTTTTGGTTAAAAATATCAGTTAAAAAATTGTGTGGATTTGAAGAAAAACTTCAAGTACTCTCATCCATTTATGTATGAGTTAGGTAGAGGAGTGTGCGTGTAACTAGTACTGTCGCATTAATGGCCCTTCGCTCAATTTCAATTTCTATTGAATTTTCACATTGCCGTACTCTAACGGAACTATCAACCTATCCTCTTCAGAACTTTCTCTAATTAATAAATTTTCACTCTAAAAGGTTCATGTTGATAATAGTAAAGTATTTCCAACCCATTCTGAAAACCGTAGACTTCACGTTTGAAGCAACAAAAAAAAACACTTTGAATTGATTAAATATTGTTGTTCAACAATTTTAATAAATTTTAAAATATGCTACTTTGTAGTATTCTAGTGTTATTTTTCTATTTTTATAGTTTTCACTAGTACTAGTACTAGTACTTATATTTTCACTAGTACAAGTAAGTGACTTTAACTTTAACTTTAACATTAGCTTTCCCTTTATGAGTTTTATATTTTATGGATGAATTTGTCATACACAACATATATTTGCTCACTATGTTCCTCAAGGGACTCCAGCTGTATTAATACCTTTTATAGTTTGTAGCGAAACAATTAGTAATGTTATTCGACCAGGCACATTAGCTGTTTGATTAGCTGCATATATAATTGCAGGACATCTTCTAATAACTTTATTTGGAAATACAGAACCTATATCAACTTCATTTATTATATATTATTATGAGATCCACTATATTGTTTTGCTATGGAATGGCTGAATTGAGAGCTTTCTATGCCAACCAATGTATGAATTTCCCAGGGAAGTCAAGAAAATTTCCAACTTGCTACGTTCCTTCGACCGAACCGGGAATTGAACCCGCCGCCTACAGCTTAGTAATACCGTTCCTTTACTGCTTAGGCAATCTGAGGTCCCATTAGGGTTAGTTTTTATTAATTCAGGAGCTTCAGCAAAAGTTTGAAAAACTTCATGAAGTTCCGGGAATTTCAGCAACTTCTGAAAAGCTTAGACTACCTCATTCATATTTTGAGAACTTTCCGAGAAACTCAGGCCATTTCCGAAAACTTAAACAAAGCTCCGAGATATTCAGGGAAGGCTAATGAGAAGATTATAGCTTTTAAGCAGTTTCATAATTTTCAGAGATGTTCTGAGTATGTCGAGAAAGATCAGAGAACTTCAGAGCAATTATATTTATTTATTTCAAGAACTTTCAAGAAGTGTCGAGGAATTATGTAACATTCCGAAAATTTCAGCAACTTAGTAACGTTCCAAAAATATATTGAAAATTTTAGGAAATTCATGAAGAAGTGGAAATTTTAAGCAAGTCTAGAGCACCTCAGGAAAGTCAACAGATTTTAAGGGAAATTCCATGAGCTTCAAAGACGTATCGAAAAACTTCAGGAAAATTGCGTGAGCTTCAGGATAAATCAAAGAAATTCCATTCCAGGAACATCATCAGAAGAGTAGCGAGAGCTTCAGAAAATTTCAGAAATAGTGACAAGACTCGGCTTTGTCCATCGAGGGTGATCCTGAAACAAGGAAAACATGAGTTAGTTAGTCTTCATCTATGTGATTCCTAATCTTCTATTCGTTGTTCCCTAGTTTGAAGTGGTTAAGGCTAGGGTGCTGATGCATGGTCATTATCGGTGTCATTCGCTTGTCTCTCTTTCTCCCGTTGCTCCATTGTTCGGTTTTTCAAGCTTCGGTGAAACGGACGTACGAAAGATCATGAAACATATCAACAGAGGTTTCATAACGTATATGACGTAAAATGAAAATATATATTTAAAACATTTCTCACGTAAAAACACTTGAAGATTACAAGTAATATGTTTAATTTATTTTCCATCAATATATTTATCTAAAAAAAATGACGAATGAGGGACATAACGCATATTAAACAAATTAAAAGAGAGGTGATAGAATGTTCGTGAAAGGGATTGGAAGCCATAATGAGGTTTCGTTTAACTAGAAAATCGACGTTACTTACATTGGAAGCAACGACGAGAAGATCCACAACCAGCCTTTCCTTCTAAGCGTGCTTCTTTTTCATTTTCGTTTCTTGCTGATAGTCTAGCTAGTCGTTATAGAAATGAAGCGTTGAAAACGTTGTATGAGAGAAACGAGTTCATTTTAGAGCTTCGAAAATGTAGAGCCCTGTTTCGAAGGGTATAAATACCAGGACCTATCAATTAAAATCGATTCCTTTCAATGATGGCAACTGTATCAAAATCGAATACTTGATTCTTTCTCAATAGTGATGGAGTAATACGACATGCACTAATCTAAGGACACGGAATATACTACAATAGATCAAATTATTGGTTGCAGTGGTTTTATGTCCCGAACAGAGGGAAACAAATCCAGAGAACTTTAGAGAAGTCCAGGGAACATTAAAAAACATTGTAGAAAATATATTCCATGAGCCTCAGGGAATCTACCCAAGCAAAACACATGTTATATAACAGTTTCTATAACCTTGATACGATTGGGTTTGGATTATAGCAGTTAAGTCAACATAAATCTTTGAATGTTACTTGGGCAGGTCTAGAGATCTTAAGGGAAGCACAGAGACCTTAAGGACAGAACCAATAACTTCAGGAAAGTTCAGACTTTTAGAAAATTTAGAGATAAATTTCAGGACATTTAAGGAAAGTTAAAAAAAATGATAAGTTTAGGAAACTTCGTTATATCATAGGAACTTAACAAAAGTCATGCGATTTTCAGGGAAATTTAAAGATTGCTAGGACATTTGCATTTATTTCTGGACAGTAGGGTTAACTACCCCATTTTCAGCCTATCAAGCACAACCCGCACTTAGTCTTTCTTAAGCTAGCGCAGTCAAACGGAATGTTATTATCACTAATGGCTTCCAAATTTATTTACCTCTCCGTACGTACCGTAAGATTTGATAAAAATAAAGGGTTGTGTCCTGGACACGACCGCAGTATGACGTAGAACCTATCTATCTATCTTTTTTTTTTTTTGCATTTAAATGATCTTTATTTCTTGTGATTGTGTGGTTTACATGTATGAAATTGTTAAGTGACACAGATTCGTCTTTTCAACTTTGGTACATTTGAGATTTTAATTATTATTTACAGTTCCTAGTCCTATCATGGCCTATTTTAAAGTATGACCACCTTGGTGGGATTGGTTTGATTTGAATTGGAAAAAGGAGACTACTTATAACTACTATTTACAACTACAACTAACCTACAACTACTATGTACACCTAACCTACTCTATACAAATTGCTTATCAAAGCATGTTCTGATAAATTACATTTTTGTGTAAATTTAGTCTTAATTTCGTTAATTTTGGAATCTATTTTGGCAATGCCTGCCTCTTCATGTAAATTTGTTATTCTAGTGTCGAAAGGACGATCAAGAACCATCCTCAGCACTCTATTCTGAGCGACCTGAATTTTGTTCCTGTGAGTCTGTGCACATGATTCCCACACCGGAGCTGCGTAGAGGATCGCAGGTGCTATGATTTGTTTGTAGACGGCCAGTTTGTTCACCCTTGAGAGGCGGGATCTGCGGCAAATCAGCGGATACAGACACCTAACCAAGGCGGAACACTTGACTACAGTTTTCTCCACATGCGAGCGGAATAGGAGCTTTTCGTCAAACAACATCCCGAGATAGGTTACTTCGGCGGACCACTCAACCCTTGTGCCATCCATGATTACAGTACAAGAGGGAGCCGGTTTCAGTTTGGGCGATTGCCGATGGAGGAACATGATCGCTTGTGTTTTGGAGGCATTGATTTTGATTTTCCACGTGGTGGCATAATCAGCAAAAGCGTTAAGGCATCGTTGAAGTTTGTTCGTTATTTCGCGAGGCATCCTTCCTTTGACGGCTATTGCGGTATCATCTGCGAACAGGAAAAACACGCAACCGTCTCCAAGGGGAGGAATGTCGGAAGTGTAAATGCTGTAAAGCAAGGGTCCCAGCAGACTGCCTTGCGGGACTCCTGCTGGGATGGAAAACGTGTCGGAAAGACAACCATTCAACGATACCTTAAATGACCTTTGCTGGAGGTAACTACGGGTGATTTTAACCAGATGTAATGGAAAGTTGAAGTTACAAAGCTTGTATACAAGCCCATTGTGCCAGACATTATCAAACGCTTTCTCAACGTCTAACAAGGCCATGGCTGTGGACTTGGATACAGTTTTGTTACTTCGGATGTTATTCATCACCCGCACTAGCTGGTGATTGGTGGAGTGCCCCTTTCTGAACCCAAACTGTTCCGGAAGGAGAATGTTATTTTCCTCGACAAACTTGAGCAAACGATTGAGAATGAGTTTCTCGAACAATTTGCTCAGCGCTGAAAGGAGGCTGATTGGTCTGTAGCTTGAAGGCAATGTTGGATCCTTACCGGGTTTGCGGATTGGTATGATTTTCACTGTCTTCCAGATACTTGGAAAGTAGTGCAGTTCCAAGCATCTGTTGAAGACAGCAGCCAGCAGAGAGTGAACCTTCATGCTGAGATTTTTCAATACTAGGTTGAATATTCCGTCAAACCCAGGGGCCTTCATGTTTTTGGTGCATTTCAGCGCCGAGCAAATCTGTTCAACTGTGATTCTATCCTCCGGAGGGATGGCACAAGGGGAGGAATCAAGGTTGAGTACGCATTGCTCAACCTGAACTTCGAGCGGACTTTGGATGTTGGAGCCAAGCAAGTGCGATTTGGCAATATGCTCACCAATTGCATTTGCTTTCTCCTGAGGGGTGATTATGAGCCGATCGTCATCATTTTCATCTTTTAGTGGCGGAATGGGTTTAGGGTGCGTCTTTAAGACCTTGGCAACTTTCCAGAATGGTCTGGAGCGGTCGTCCAGATTCTGGACAAGCCGCCCGAAACTTTCGTTCCGGAGTGAGACCATTCTGGAAGCAATCTCCTTGTTCAGATTGGCCATTTCACGTTTCCTCGCTAGATCTCCAGTCCTCTGAAACTGGCGTCTACGAACATTTCTCAGGCGAATTAAGAGTTGGGTGTGGGAATCAATGGCAATAAACTTACCCCTCACTGGAACTCGTCGGACGCACGCCTCGTCAGCCACGGTTATGGCTTGGTGGAGTACTTCCAACGCTCGGTCGATGTCCTCCACGGAGTCAAGCGGCGGGTTGTCGATGATGTGCCTGTCTACCACGCGTCCAAACTGGGCCCAGTTTACGCGATGGTAGTCCTTGCGCAGGCTTGGAGCAGCAGCTACGTTGTATCCCAGTTCAGCCACCACCGGTTGATGGTCGGAGCTGAGTTCGTTTAAGGCTACCGGCTTGAACAAGCCGGTATTTGAAAGAAACAGGTCTAGCGTCGATGGGTTGCCTGCCGGTGAGATGAATGTTGGCTCGTCCGAGAACCAAACGGAGTACAGCCCATGCTGCGAATGGTCGAACAGCAGACGACCGTTCTGGTTCTGCTGGTAGTTCCGCCATGCCTCATGACGAGCATTCATATCTCCTCCAACAACGAAGCGGGAACCGGTACGGGTGATGGTGGACAGGTCCTTCTTAAATTTTGCCGCTAGTCCACTGCTGGCAGCACACTGTCGAGGGCAGTAGACGGCGATGAACTGGACGTATCCAGTCGACGACTCCACCTCCACACCAAGGGCCTCGATGATAGAGGTGCGGATATGGGACAGAGTGTGGTATTTTATTCCTTTCTTGACGACGACCGCAACACCACCCCCCCTGGAGCTGGTGCGATCAAGCCGGATAATGTTGTGGTCAGGCAACCAGAAGCTGTCGCCGGACTTTAGATGGGTCTCGGTTAGAAGGCCCACGTCGATGCTGTGCTTGCGGAGGAAGTCGGCAAGCTCAATCTCTTTTGCTCTTACAGAGCAAGCATTCCAGGTGACGATAGCTAGCGGTTTAGACGCCATACTGGATGATGAACTTACCGAGCACCTGGATCTGTTCGGGCTTATTGCGGCACTTACGAAGAGCACCGGACATGTTGACGAAAATTTCCATCAGTTCATCCGCTGAGAACAGATCGGGGTTGTTGTTTTGCGCTGTTGGTTGTCTCCAGAATCCAGGGGGGGATGGAGAGCTTTGGCCAGCAAAATCACCGGAAGCTTCTTGAGGGGGGGCGGGTTGCACCCGCGAATTCGCTTGCCTTTGCTGGGGAGCACGAAGAGGCGGAAAATCCTCCGTCCTGAATGCTGGGGTTTTGTCCTTCTTGCGTCCTGGTTGATTGTTGCTTGACGCCTGCTTTCGGATGCGTTTGAAGTCCTCGCGTTTGGAGCACTGTCTGTCAGAGCCTTGATGTGCACCACCACAGTTAGCGCATTTTAACGCCACGGCTCCATCCGCAGGGCAGTTGGAAGTGGCGTGTTCTTGAGCGCAGTTGCTGCAGCGTGGCTTGATGTTGCAGTTGCGGGTACCGTGTCCAAAATTGAGGCACCTTATACACTGCGTTACGTCACGATGGCCGCCACGGTATGGCTCCCACCGTACGATGATGGAGCAGATTGATCGGATGGCTTGTAGCGCATTGAGCGTCACCGTCCCTTTCTGGAAGTGCACCAGGAAAAGACAATCCGGGTACGTCTTCACGTTTTCGTCTCTCCTTGTCATTCGGAAGACAGCGATTGGGGCAAGCTTGTACCGGTTGATTTCAGCTTCGACCATCTTGGGGTCGAAGTTTGGTAGACCCCTGATGACTACCTTGAAGGGCTTCTCACCGGGGATGTCGTGCGTGAAGAATTCCGCCTTGGTATCCTTCAGATATTTCACGGCCACTTCGTACTCCGCTTTTGTTCGGAGCATCACCTTGGTGCCGATCCTGCCGAGCTTAAACTCAGCTGCAACGCCCAGCGATGAAAGATCGCCAATCAGCGTGTTGAGTGGGACTTGCTTCACCACCAGTGGAGGAAGCTTCATTTTTGCTGCACTCGGGGTGGCAGCAGTTTCGTTGTCGACGGCGTCGCCGAAATCACCAATGACGCTGACGTTCGTCGCGGTGGCATCGTCCCGTCCACTCGCACCATCGGACTGGCCTTGATTTTTCTTCCTCTTCTTTGACCGCTTCACCGTGGCTGAGGTGGTATTCCCTACATCGGTGGGAAGAGTAGCGTACCTATTCGAAATAGGTACACTCAAGCTACCCTCACCGCTGTTCTTCTTCTCCGTTTTCTCTCGGAGCCTGCTCCGGGAGCGCTGTCTTCCCATCACACGAAGCGACCGACACTACTGACGACGCGATTAAACTGCGAATGTTTGGAACAAACTAGAAACTTTAGAACAACTCGACAGAGCGAGCAAAGACCGAACTGTACTGCTTGACGTACAAGCAGAGAATGAACTGAATATCTATCTATCTCTATCTATGATGCATGATATATGCATTTAGGTTAACATCCGACATCCCTCCTTTTTTACATATTTTGCAGAAAAAATACATTCAAAGTCCCTCCTTTTTTACATATTCTGCACAAAACATACTTTCTAAGCCCCGCAACTGACAGGATTTCCCGCCATTTTATTATGAATGGGGGCGGAGCAGAAAGTTTCTTTTGTGCAGAATATGTAAAAAAGGATGGACTTTGGATGTTAATATAATTGCATATATAGAGGTACCAGATATGTTTTACAGTCATTTGGTGGTAATTAATCGAGTGTATGTCTCCTGTTAAGCGATTTTTTTTGAAAATGTTGGCTCTACATGTAAAAAATTAATTGTTTATACATAATTGTGGTTTGCTTAAAATTTATTTCCCAAAAAAAAATGATCGGCAAAGTCCATGTCTTTTTCGGTTTATGTTAAGGGGGAGGGGGAGAGGTTGTTAAGGGGGAGGGGGTTTTACATGCACGTTTTTTCTAAGTATCATTCCTCATTGTGGTGGACACGCCGTGATCCACCTTTGGCAGCTGACTTGGTCCTGCTTGCTGCAGGACCTAGTGCCACGCTGTCCGAAGCGGTAATGAGCAGAGGCAGGAGAGTAGCGCTGATTTATATCTTTTCAGGTTCAAGCAGAATGATTTGCAACCAAGTGGTATTCGTTTATGATGACTGGGTTTGGGAAAAAGGCTTATTTCATGAAAACAGTGATAAAATTATCATTTGTACATTTTCAAAAGTTTAATTACAGAAAAATTGGAAAAATATTTATTTCAGCAGGTTCGTAATGTAATATCCTATCAATTGGCGTATTTGGATTTAAACTTCATCTATAAATGACAAAGTTACAAGCGTTCAAAACCTAACACTCCTTCACCACACATATTTTTTGATTTGCACCCCAGTATAGTCGACAAAGACGTAGTTCTACGTCAAAAGAAACCAATCGTTGAGATATTGTCAAAAGTCTAACACTGCTTCTAAACGCCAAATTCGGCCTACGAATTCTAAATTCGGCCTATCGCATTGAAACGCCATTGAAACGCCAATGAATTCACTTCGGCCTATCGGATGAAGATACAAATTGATTCGGTCGGAGCGCTTCTTTTGTTTTTGGTAATAATGGGTTCAAACCTTCATATCACGCATTCTCATTGACTTTGTTCGGTAGTTTATTATCCAAAGTATCGTACCAAACGCATAATTGACTTGTCTGCAATTGACTCTGAAATCATGGATTTATTTGAAGTTTTCTGCTTGATAGGCCCAAAATGGGCGATTAGGCCGAAGTAGTTCTCTACCCTACCACTAGCTTCAAAAGAATTGGGAAAACTTCAGGGTAGCTTCAAGAGCATCATGAACGATCAGGGAAGCCCAGGATAGTTCTATTAACTTCAAAGTAAATTGCAGGAATTATGCAGAAGTTCCAAGATCTTCAGGGTAGAACTTCTGAAAAGTTTTTGAATTTTTAAGCAGTTTCATTGTTTTTAGGGATATTCCGGGCTGTTCTATTAAATAGCTTCAGAAACTTTCAAGAACTTTAGAGGAATTATTAAAAAAAAATACAAGAATTTCAGGGATATTCCAAAAAATTCAGAAAAATTGCAGAGTCGTCAGGGCAGTGTTGGAACGATAAATATGTTCAGAGAAAGGAAGCTTCATGAAGGAACAAAAGATAATGTACTGATTACAATTTTATCATCATCAACATTTAGATCCTGTGATCTTCTTCAGGAAAGTTTTAGTTTAATGCCTTGTTCATACTACAGAGTTATAACATATTATAGCGCTAACTTGGTGGTGGTTTCTGTGTTGTAATTATATGACAACCGTAATAACATGTCATAACTCTGTAGTCTGAACGTGCCATAAGATCATAAAACTATTTGCGCTGAAATAAAGAAGACATACCATTATATCTTATGTCCATGTCAAAAGCGGAAACGTTGGACATCAAACATCGTAGTATTTTGATCCACCGTTAAAGTGAAAAGCCAATTTCCATAAAATTTATAATTATAAAGCTGATGTAAGGCTGTGTTAATTGAGGGAACAATTTAATTTTAATTGTGTGTACAATCCTAAGTTTCAATTATGGGCGCTCCTTAAATGGGCGGGGTCGCAGATTTGGAGTGGGTGGGGTCGCATATATGAAAAAAAATAGCAAATAACCAGCTCTAACCCAGACAACCAAAATGCACGTATATTCAAAGTTGCTTTCATAATATACAAACAAACAATTCGTAAAGAATGCAAATAGATGGCTTATACGTACAAAAGTGGAAGCCATATACGTGCATATTTTAATTTAATTTTAAACGAGTTGATTAAACATCATATACGATTAAATCTGTAATAACAGATTCATTTTGAAAAGTCTTATGATGTAATCCGATTAAATTTGTGATACAGTACGACGAAAAAATGAGTTATCGAATATAGGTTGAAAATTTGCATTCTATACGATTTAACTTAAACATAATGTAAGGTATGCCATTCTTATATGCGATTTTGACTTAAACTGTAGCAATTTACGATACTGTCTGTACATTGTTATAAGACTTCTGGTTGTCTTGGAAGTTTATCATGACAGCACTGGTAATCTCCCCAACAAAATTTTAGTTGGTATAGGTGTTTTCATATTTTTTTTAAATTATTATCCAAATACCTGTTTTAACAACTTTTTTTTCAGGGGGAGACTGTATTTTCCGAGAACTATATCTCAGATGTCATTCTGAATAGAACTGAGGTTTTCATGTTATGAGCGAACGTGATTGAAAGTTGGCTCTCGTGACGAACATAAGAACTATCGACATGGTGATGGTTTCTGAATTCCTTCATGGTGATGTATTGGAGAGATTTTTAAAAATGGTTGTATTTAATAACCTAAATAAGCGTCTTATATAGTTAAATTTGTTTTCAATCCGGGGAAAAATAAAGTTGAAATATATCTATGCATTCAAAAATTAAGAAAAAAAAAATATGATTAAAATTATTTTATGCGTCTATCGGGCGTGACAACCAAATTTAATTAAAATACTTAATACACTAAATTCAAGCATTTTATTAATTCTCAACCCTACCTAACCGCGAAGGAATTTTAAAAGTGATGGTTCTTGCCTTTGCGACTTGGGCAAATTTTTGATCTCGAATTGAAAATAATCGCAGCACTTTAAAATATTTAGCTCAAATAACAGCACAAATGTGAAACAATTATGAAAAGTTTCATACAACTCATAGAAGGTCGCGTCTGCTCTATCCAGCATTTAGCGTGAGATAGACATAAAAGTTGAAAGTAATAAAAAATATCAGCGTGTGGTGAGTTATTTTTTAAATAGGTAGAAGGCAACCTTATGATAAAGCATTTGAAAACATAAATTTAATGGAACCACCAAAAGATCAGAAAATGTACAATGATTGCCCTAACTTTCCTTGTTTATTAAAATTAATGTTTTGTCAAGATAGTTTTCATGATTTAAGTGATTGAAAGCAACCGAGAACTCGCAAAAAAGGATCGCAATGGAAAGCTATTTGTACCTCTACTTACCGACGGGCTCACCTACCTGATCACTGACTCTTGACCAAGTGAACTATAAAATTGGTACAAATGTAATGATCCGGTTACTGCAAACATTACTCCTCTAGAAGTCATCATCCATTAAATATAGGTATTCAGCATTTCCCATGTTATCCAAAGGCCTCTTCTTGTGTTTAGACATTAGAGTCTAGTCATAGTGTCCAAAAGTCTACATCCAACACTAGCCAGTGGAAACAACTGGCTTCCAGCTGCTACAAAATGTCAAACAAAATCCGACTAAAATACTTCCCATTTGTCACCAGCAACTTGGAACCCGACCACCGTGCGTAGTTTTGGGAACATCAAGTCGACAATCCGAATCCGGGATACCATAATTGAACCGCCAAAATTATTCATAAGGATAAATAAGACCGGAAATACGCACCGGGCGTTATCGCTCAGGAAGCAGTATACTGCATGGCCAAAACAGAACGAAATAAAAAAGAACCGTACGGCCGATGGTGGGTCCTGCCGCATCATCCGGAGTTGTACACGTTCGAAATTTTGTCACCAGTCATCAGATTCTTTTTTGCCGACACCTCACCGGCGGCGCCCGGTGGCTCACAGATCTCGTTTCTCGCCAAAAACCTGGATACCGATTTCACTTGCTAGTACACACACACACGTGCAACGGGGGTGGCGGCAATAAAACGGAAAACGGAAGGCGAGAAAATAAAAGCAAGAAAACCGGCATGAAATTGAAAAATTGCATATTACCGTTTCCAGGAGAGACACAGGGAGTGATGGCCGAACAGATACCGGGAACGAGACTGCATTCGATTGCAACCGGGCGTGCATTTTTGCTCCCGCACACGAGTGGGTGGCAAACCAGAGTGGTCCATCACACACATACACACCATCCGCCACGATGATGGAAGGGGTGTGAGGCTGACGAGCAATTCCGGTGGACAGACAACGAGACGCATCTGTGAATCTTTTCCCTAAACCAGTTTTGGAGCACGCGGAAAATTGAAATTGAATTTGACATAGCATCAGAGGCACAAACCGGTCAGTCCGCCAGCAGTGGCCGTTTGGTGCCAACAGCAGCAATTTGGACAAATGAAATGACATCCGACCGGGCACGTATGCCGGAGTTTATTCATTTTGGAAATATTGTAAATTTTTCATGAATCATCGCGGATCCAGCGGTGTCAAATTGTTTCCCTCGAAAGGGTGTGCTGAGAGTGCTCCATAAATCTGAGATGAACGGGCATATGAGCAAAGTGAGTGGTTTATTTGAAAGCATCTTCCGTTGATTGTCCTGAATGGTCCTTCAACTCAAGAGTCTGTGCAAGCGTGCAAACCAAGGTCGATCACAGGTAGTATGAGAAATTTACAAATTTGTTTTCATCAAATGGAAACTTCAAAAGATTAGGGTAGATGTACCAGTTATGGTTATATGTTCAAATTATGGCATATGGGAAATTGCTCCCTCCTATTTTCAACCACACTGAATGTGCACGCATCCCCAATGAAACGCAAAAAGTTAGTACTTTGATACCGTAAACCGGGGGTTAATTGAGCACTGGGGAGAAATTGATCGAACAAACTAATGAAAATAAGTTCATTTTATTGAAGATTTATAATTGCAAGGCACGTTTTACCAATGAGCAGTTCCACACCAAATGATGAATCGGAAAAACTCGATCTTTTCCGATTTGCCTTAAACTTAGCATAATTGCCTGTTATGGACAATGATTCACATTTCTGCCAAAATTTTACCATTTTGAATCTTGTTAAAATTTCAAAATGGAGTCTTTAGATTTCTTTTCATAAATTGTGGCATGGAATTGGCATTTCTGATCGAAATGACGTTTGAGACAAACATGTAGAGAAACATATATTTTTCTGGAAAATTTTTCACAAATGTTTTTAGTAATTTTCAGTGCGATTAAAAAAAATAAAAACCTTTATTTTCGAAGTGTTCTTATGTTACCTTAAACGTGAAGTTTACGATTTTCAGAGTTGGTAGGAAATACTGAACCACTGGTCGATTTCAAAGATCAAAATATTAAATGAAAGGTAATTGATCGTATTTGAGTTTTTTTATGGTTTTCATGGTTTGTAGACATCCATACATCCATACATATGTCATAATCACTTCCTTCCTCTCCATCGTATTATTCCAACCATCCTCCAGTTTGATTCATAGCTGCAAAATATGAGCCAGTGTAATAAATGGTAAAGGTTTATGATCTTTTAGGGAGCGTGTGAATGATTTGAATTTTGTATGGAAATTTCGGTGAATTAAATTGGAAATTATTGATATTCACTTGCATTGATCTAACTTTGGTTGTAGTTGTCTAAACGTTGAAAAAAAATCTGGTTACCATGATAATGATCAACGAACCTGTTGGTGTGGTGCATGTCATATGCCAAGTAACCCAATTTTGTAATGTTTTCACATTTCTATATCTCTTGATATGCTGTAAAACTGGTCGTAACAAGAATAGGCTTTAATGTCATTACCATAGCAACAACATATTAATATAAAGAGAGAGAGAAGGATTAGTAATGTCCATTTAGCAAGCTGTTTCGAATCTTGTTGAGAGGAGCATGGATTTTCCATTCGCGGCCGGTAACTTAGATGAATTTACAGCAGTTCTTAATAACGCTTTAAAAAAGGTGTACCAATCAACTAGTTGAGCAAAAGTTTATTTCTTTGAAAAACTCGAACAGCTGATACAATTTGGATCTTTTGCGTCTTAAACAGAAAAGGGACAAATGGTACAAAAAGTTTTGTAGATCAAATAATGACAATCATAGGATTAGGTACACAATCGTGCGTAGTAAGTATTCACAATCGATAAAGAAAACTCGTTGTGAATATGTTCAAAGGAAGATTGATCAGCATAAAAACAACAGTAAAGAGTTATGGAAAATTTTGAAATCTTTATTAAAACCTAGTAATTGCAAACCGCGGTCCATAACTTTTAATGGCACATTAGAACAGTCAGAACAAGTAATTGCAGCTAAGTTTAATGATTATTTTGTAGACAGTGTTTCATTAATTAATCAATTGGTCGATGAACCTGACGAAATAAAACAACCAGGTAATAGTAGTTGTAGATTTGAAGTTTTACACCCAATTACATTAGATGAACTAAGAATTATTTGTTTTTCATTAGGAAAAACGGCTGGAATAGATAATGTTAATGTTAGAGTTATTCAAGATTGCTTTCATGTCATTGGCCACATCTTGCTGGACCTTACTAATGAATCATTGCAAACTGAACATGTGCCACAAATTTGGAAGGAGTCCTTAATGGTCCTTATTCAAAAAGTTGCTGGAACAATTAAAGCCGAAGAATTTCGTCCCATCAACATGTTGCACACATTAGAGAAAATCTGAGAACTTGTTGTTAAAGGCCAGCTGTTGGAGTATTTGAATAGCAACTCTTTATTGATACCAGAACAATCAGGATATCATGAAGGTCATTCTTGTGAAACCGCGTTGAATTTGGTATGAGCGAAGTGGAAAAATAACTTGGAGTGTAAAGATACGATTGTTGCTGTTCTTTGGATCCAAAACGCGCTTTTGAAACAATTTCTAGGCCCTTATTGTTAAGATCAATCAAGTGCTTTGGAATTACGAGAACTGCATATAAATGGTTTGAAAGCTATTTGTGTGACAGGACTCAACGGACTTTTTTAATGATTCTGCTTCAAGTCTCGTGGGAAACAACTTTGGAGTGCCCCAGGGAAGTGTATTAGGGCCCCTGTTATTTATTATGTATATCAATGACATGCGACGTGTTTTACAATTTTGCGACATAAATTTTTTTGCAGATTATACTGTGTTATTCATTGTCTTACACTTGAATGAAGAATTGCGTTCTCTAAGTAGATGGTTGAAGTATAAACAGTTGAAATTGAAAACAAGTAACGATTTAACTATTGCCGGTAAAATACAGCCATACAAATCAATCATCTCTCCTCATCTTGACTTTTGCCCTTCAATTTTATTTCTGGCCAATGCAACACAAATATCGAGATTACAGCGCTTACAGAATAAAATAATGCGTTTGATTTTGAGATGTAATAGATTCACTTCCTCAACTTCCTCAACAAGGAATGAAAAATATCTCAAAATGACAAAATGACAAGCGATCAAAGAGCCGAACCATACTGATGTGTCAGAAATGGAAATGATATAATCTTCTTCCCATTTTGTCATAAAAAACTACGTTTGCAATATAGTTCGCTCGGTCCGGTAGAAGGAACAAAGGAAAGTGATACAAAAGTAGTAGAATTACAAGGAAAAATTGACGAAAAAGGCAATCTACTAGGTTTTGTAAGCTGTGCACCATTACGGGTTTAAACAATAAATGTGTTGAGTTTATTTTCACAGCACAGCACACAGCAAAAATATTATTTTGATATCACATCAAAGTGGATGCAACTCAATCGTGTCAAAAATATGGTGTAATATTACTTGCTAAAAATGTTAAAATTATCATAAATACATAAACTGACATTACGCTGCTTTAACTGCATTTGTTTATTGTTGTAGCCATAACAATTACATGAGATTTTCGTCATGATTGAAGTGCATACTCTTGGATGTAATATTAAAATTTATTTTTTGCTGTGCCAGAAAATATTCAAATATAACTGAAAACCGTGATCAATTTGCCCCTGGTTTACGGTACTACACCTCTGAAAAAAAAAGCCAAAATGGTATATTTAACGTTATCACGTAGAAAAGCCATCATGCTCGAACGAACCGCTCCCAATATCTTTCTGGCAAAAACAATCGTTGTGATCCATTACACTCCAGATCACTGCAATTTCATCCAAATTTCCAAGCCCAACCGAGAAGGACCAACAATGCCAAATAGGATGCTTTCGCGGGAGTCGTTCTCAAAATAGATTTACACTTAAATCCCGGTTGTTTTCCATTCCCACAAAGGTACCGTTTGCTGCGGTAGACCAGCTGGTGCAATTGCATCTACCCAACGCTGGATGCGCGCACTGCGCTGTGATGCATCAACGACGCACGCGGAGACAGAGGATAGTCCTCCGGCTACTGCTATCATGTCACCACGACGGGCCGAGCTTTTGTGAGTGTTTGAATCGTGGATTGTGTTAAGCCGACTTGCTGGTTCCAGCTAGACGCCCACGGCCAGTGAGGGAGGAAAAAAGTGATACCGGGTGCAATACTCCAACACCGAACCGAAAGTTGAATAAATATGTACAATTGGACAATATTTCTCATTGGAGTCGAGCGAAATCCGGCTATTCATCATAATTTATCATGCAGAAGGTGTTTAAATTTCATGTGACTGAAAACAGCTGGTTTTTTGGGGTGGGACGACGATGATACTGCTCTTCTACGTTCGGTGGGATCTGGTGCAGTGCAATCGTGCAGTCTTCACCGATGTTGGTTTATGCGATATATGGCAAATGCATTCAGAGTGTGTAGTGCTGATTTCTGTTAAAGAGTAGAACGATACGTTCCCGTAGAAGGCACTTTTTTGTTGTGCTAATGCTGTTGCTTTCAGTTGAGTGAACTGATTTTGTAGCATGTCAGTGGTGCGATGTTTAGCACTCTGTCGATGGTATGATGACAATCATTGTCATTTAAATGAGATTCGAATATATCCTTTTGAATGACTGACAAAAGCATAAACCTAAATTGATCGATTTTTTAATAATTCTTGTTCATTCTTCTGAAATTTACTTAAAAAAATATGCCTCGAAGAACAGCTAGGTGATAGTCAAGACTGATTTCCTTCTTTAGGACAATGATGTTAGCAAAATATTTTAAAACACAATTAAGTGTGAATACTTAACATTACTGGGTTTCAGATTTCATCATTAAACGAAGCCGTTAAAGACTTCGGAGCTAAAATAATATTTACTTAATCCAAAATTTTACACTGCAGAATACTTTCAAAAATAAAACACCAAAAGCTACCCAGCACTAATTATATGGCTCAAAACTGTAAATTATCACGCAGCTTTTCGCCAATTAGCGAGTAAATCAATCCTACTAAATGAGTGAATGCACACATACACATTCCCACGCATCAAAATTTCCCAGAGCCTCAGGTCCATGGGAAGTTAATTAACTTTAAATTGGCTCAATTGTTCAATCATTGAACGTGAGATGATGTGCTACTTTTTTCCGTTATTTAACGAACAATGATCGAACAACCGCTCAGCAACAGCAGGATGACCAGGATATCGATTGCAAATCACGAATTGCTGGTGGAGAAAAACGGTAGGTAACGGCATGGAAATCGTAATCACACACATCATCCCTATCCACCAAGGGCTCAGGTCGCGTTCGCAGAGCTTGGCTGGAACGGTCTTACGCCAGAGACGTCCGGCGGACTTGGCTTGGCTGGGTGTTGTGGCAGGCCGTTCGAGTAGGATTCGATGATGCATGCCTTTATTTCTCAATTGGCAGTCGACGGAATCGCGTAGCCGTGGCAACTGGGCTCGATATGCGGGAGGTGCGAGACATTGCGAGGGAGTTTCAGAGCAAAAATGGAGAAAAAAAATGAGACACAAGAACAACATCGTTATCCTTGCCGCATTGTATGCATATTATCTCGGCCGATGCTGACAATAACAAGGATTTCCTGATACGTGTCTAACTATCACCGTCCAGGGTTGGACCTGCTGAAAGTGCAATCTTCAATCGTAATGTTTTGTGAGGAATGATGTTGCAATATAAATTCGATTTTATCACGGTCAAATGTTTGTTTTCGAGCGAATTATTTGAAACGTTGTGCATTTGAAACCCGTTGAATTTATATCGGCAAACGCTGTCATTCTATGCAAAATGCACGATTAAAATAACAAACTTGTTTCAAGAACATTAATCTTTTTGTTTTTCTTAAATCGAAGACAACATATTTGCCAGAATTTAAATAACAAATACTGCAGTGCTCCACATGAGCAGCATTGGAAATGGAAAATACACAAGCGTCTCTTTTGATGTTGTCATCTTTGCTATAACATTCACTTTGAGGTTTAACCTTTTAAGAATAGAGATAGTGAGATTTTGCCTGACTCTTGGCATTTGTGTAAAAAGGTTACGAGTTGTTAGTCATTTTGGTATGTTGTTTTCGTTTAATGATAAAATATAAACACAGACAATCAGACATAACACTTACATATTGGTTATGGACCACGTACCTTACTTTATCAATCAGACTAAGGCCTTGTTGTCCTCTGCTGTCCGAAGAAGTCGTCTCCACTCTACTCGATCCATGGTCACACTTCGCCAGCCTCGTAGTGTGCGAAGGGTCCGCAGGTCGCCTTCTTCTTGGTCGATCCACCTTGCCCGCTGCGCCTCTTCTTTTTGTTCCTGTTGGGTCGCTTTCTAGAACCATTTTCACTGGGTCGTCTCGCGGCATTCTTACGACGTGCCCAGCCCATCGTAGTCGCCCAGTTTTTGCAATGTGGACGATGGATGGTTCTCCCACCAGCTGGGCCAATTCGTGGTTCATTCGCCTCCTCCACGTTCCGTCATCTATCTGCACTCCACCGTAGATGGTACGCAACACCTTCCGTTCGAAAACACCGCGTTAGTCCTCCACGAGCATAGTCCAGGTCTCGTGGCCGTAGAGGACCACCGGTCTAATCAGCGTCTTCAGTCAACTTCGTGCGGCGGCGGATTTTATTCGACCGGAGCGTCCTCCGGAGTCCAAAGTACGCACGATTCCCTGCCATAATGCGTCTTTGAATGTCTCTGCTATCATTTTCGGCGGTCACCAGTGAGCCCAAATACACGAACTCATCGACGACCTCGATTTCGTCACCGTCAATCTGAACTCGGGGTGGGAGGCTAACATTGTCTTCCCTAGAACCTCTTCCTTTCATGTATTTTGTCTTTGATGCGTTGATGGCAAGTCACATCCGCCTAGCTTCAGCCTTCAGTCTGATGTACGTTTCCACCATCGTCTCAAAGTTCCGTGCCATGATGTCAATGTCATCGGCGAAGCCAAGAAGCTGGATGGAATTCCTGAAAATCGTGCCACTCGTGTCTATCCCAGCTCTTCTGATCACACCTTCTAACGCGATGTTGAATAGCAGACACGAAAGTCCATCACCTTGCCGTAACCCCCTTCGAGATTCAAAGGGACTCGAGAGTGTCCCAGATACTCGAACAACGCACATCACTCGATCCATCGTCGCCTTGATCAATCACGTCAGTTTATCCGGAAATCCGTACTCGTACATAATCTTCCATAGCTGATCTCGACCGATTGTGTCGTATGCGGATTTGAAATCGATGAACAAATGATGTGTGGGTACGTCGTCTGCATCGCACAAATTGGATCCGTGGTAGCGCGGGCACCCATGAATCCCGCCTGATATTGCTCCACGAACTCTCTTGCAAATGGTGACAGGCGGCGTCATAGAATTTGGGAAAGCACCTTGTAGGCTGGGCTCAGCAGTGTGATCGCGCGGTAGTTGCAGCAATCCAACTTGTCGCCCTTTTTGTAGATTCCGGTAATATCTCCTCCTCCCAAATCCTGACAATTACCCAGTGCAGCGCTCTAGCCAGTGCTTCACCACCGTATTTTAATAGCTCACTTGATAGTTGATCTACACCAGTTGCTTTGTTGTTCTTCAGCCGAACGATCTCCTTCTCAACTTCTTGAAGATTAGGGGCCGTTAGCCTGTTGTCTTCTGCGCGTGCTCCAAGGTATGTTGCCGTGCCACCTTCGTTTTCTGCTGCTTCACCGTTGAGGTGCTTGTCAGAGTACTGCTTCTACCTCTCAATCACTTCACACTCGCTCGTGAGAAGGTTACCGTCCAAGTCCTTGCACATATCGGCTTGCGGCACGTATCCTTTGCGCGAACTATTTAGCATCTCGTAGAAATTCCGTGTGTCGTTTACGCGGTACAGATTTTCCATAGCCTCGTGATCTCGGTCTTCCTGCTGACGCTTCTTTCTTCGGAAAACCGAGTTTTGTCTGTTTCGCGTTTGTCTGTATCGCTCCACATTCAATCTCGTGCGGTGTTGCAGCATTCTCGCCCGTGCTGCATTCTTCTCCTCTACTAACAGTTTGCATTCGCTGTCACATCAGCCATTTCTTCGGCCCGGGATTGCAATACCTAGTGCCGCTGCAGCAGTACTACTTATGGCGGAACGGATATCTCTCCAGCCATCTTCAAGAGAAGCTGCGCCAAGCTGCTCTTCCGTGGGTAGTGCAGCTTTCGGCTGTTGCGCGTAGTCCCGGGGCAGCTCCGGCGTCCCGTAGTTCCTCAATGTTGGGTCGCGGCGTTCGACTTCGACGGGTGTTATGCACCGTCCAGAGTTTTGAGCGCATGCATACTGCAACTAGGTAGTGGTCCGAATCTATGTTCGCACTGCGGTACGTGCGGACGTTGATAATGTCGGAGAAGAATTTCCCGTCGATTAGAACGTGATTGATTTGGTTTTCTGTGTGTTGGTCAGGTGATCTCCAGGTGGCTTTGTGGATATCCTTGCGGGGGAAAAAGGTACTTCGAACTACCATACCCTGGGAGGCTGCAAAGTTCACGCATCGTTGGCCGTTGTCGTTCGATACGGCATACAGGCTGTTTGGCCCGATTGCCGGTCTATACATTGCCTCCCGTCCTACCTGAGCGTTCATGTCGCCGATGACGATTTTGACGTCCCGTTGCGAACAGCCGTCGTACACCTGCTCCAGCTGCGCATAGAACGCTTCTTTCTCGTCGTCGGGTCTCCCTTCGTGTTGGCAGTGCACGTTGATGATGCTGTAGTCGAAGAAACGGCCCTTAATCCTCAACTTGCACATCCTCGCGTTGATCGGCTGCCAACCAATCACGCGTTGGCGCATCTTACCCAGCACTACAAAGCCGGTTCCCAGCTCGTTGGTGGTGCCACAGCTCTGGAAGAAAGTAGCCGCTCGATGCCCGCTTTTCCATATCTTTTGTCCCGTCCAGCAAAGCTCCTGCAGTGCTACGACTTCGAAGTTGCATGGTTGAAGTTCGTCATAGATTAACCTATCGCAGCCCGGGAAGCCAAGCGATTTGCAGTTCGATGTTCCGAGTTTCCAATCGTAGTCCTTATTTCGTCACGTAGGTCTGTGCCGATTATTCCGATCCGTATTTCTTTCTTCAGTATTTGCAACTTTGTTTTTTCCAGGGCGGCTTATTGGGCCTGCCCCAACCCCCTGTCTCGCCGGGGGACCATCGTGCACAGCAGTTTTTAGGTCAGGTTAGAGTCCCACGCTGGCACTAGGACGGTGATCAGCCGCGCCTAACATGGAGAACTGACGCCGTTTTGAACCACACCTCCATGGTGAACAGACGCTCGGGTTTGGTGAAGCATTTCCTCTATCACCGTACTATGGTTATCGCGTCAGTGTTCGCGTCGCACCTCTTCACTTTGCAATTGCCGGACTGGCAACATTGCCCAGGCTACGCCACCCAGCTGTGTCCATGTTTTAGCTGGTAGTCTTTTGTTATCATATGACTCGGGGAGGCGTGAAGTAGGAACTTGTGAGGACCAGGGCTAGGTATTCCACTCCTTCCAGGTTGTCAACTCACCATTTTGTAGCCCAACGTCAAGGACCACGTATATACCGGTTAATTTATGTTAAGATTTGTCGTACAGTCGTCTATGGTGCGATAAGTCAATTTCCTTTCGTTTTGCGTTAAAATACTACTGCCATCTGATGATCTTACTACCCACGACTGTGCACTCAACAGATGGCGGTAGTGTTTTAGCGACGATATTTTATAGTGAAAAATATGCAATGTGTTATGTCTGTTTGTCTATGATACAAGATTTAATCTAGGTACTGTTTTCTAATTTATTATTGATATCGATTTTGTTTTGTAAAGTAATGCAGTATGCCAAAATGAACCTGAAATTATCTTTAGTAGAAAACTTTCAATAACAGTGCAATAAGAAAATTATAGGTGAGACGCCAATAAACGATACAATTAAGAGGCCAACGAATGTGTGAATGTATAGAATAAAATGCACATTCTCAAATGACGATGATGACGATGGTCCCGCCATTTAAACCTTCAACGGATTGAGCTTGAATAATGAGCAAACGCCAATGTGTTTGTTGAAAACAATGGCGATGGGCACCGATCTTACAGCAGAGCAAATAAAACGCACAATTGCAATATTTGCCACATGCTACAAAGCTGTGATGTCAATATAATTAAAATACACATCAAAATACAATACATTACAGTACTCACAACTTCGGTGTTTTCTCGCATTGGAATAGCCAACAGAGCGATTTGCTCTTCCAATGCGCCCGTGTCGTCGCTTGCTTTCACTGATCTATTGTGACTGTGATCATTGACAGCACGGGCGTGTTCAAGAAAACCCCGAAGATTTGTTTGTCGACACACCACAATATCACACATTTTTTCAAGGGATTCGTCGAGCGGTTGCAAACGCAACAGTGTTATCAAGCGACCCGATGGCTACACGGAGAAGGTGGAAGAAATAGCAGAAGAACTGGCCAAGCACTACTGTGAGAGATCGGCGACCTATAGCTATCCTCAACTGTTTTAAAAATCGAAGGAAAGCGCTGAACGGAATCGCGTGGATTTTCTTCCGAACACCACCGACATATATAACACGATCTCCACCCTGGATGATCTTCTGTGGGCACTCGACAAAGGATGTAGTGTCTATACAGGTCCTGACTCGGTAGGGTATTGGATGATCCGACGGTCTGCCTGTATCCGTCAAAATCGCGCTGTTGCAGCTTCAAAACAGAGTCTGGCGTAGTGGCGTTTACCCTATCAGCTGGCGAACCGGAATAATAGTGCCGATTCCGAAGCCAAACTGTTCTGATTCTGGACCTGCTGCTTTCCGGCCTATCACTTTGATCAACTGTATCGCAAAGGTGTTCAAACGTATCGTGAACCGTACGACTGAATTGGAGTCGAATGGACAACTGGAAAAGAGGCAGCACGCCTTTAGAGCTGGAAGAAGCGTCGATACATACATAGTGGAGTTGTATAAGTTATTGCTAAATCGGGACGAACACTGCTTGATAGCATCGCTTGATCTGTCGAGATCGTACGACACCACTTAGTGGTACGGTATCGTGCTCACTCTGCGAAAGTGGCAGATCGGTGGGCGCATGTTCAACGTGCTGAACAGCTTCCTCGCTGACTGGTCTTTCCGGATGAACGTGGAAGAACATTGGTCGAATGAAATGGCATAGGAGAACGGAGTCCCCCAAGGGTTAGTGCCGATTTTCAGAGTGGTGCCACATACTGCCACCGTGCTTCTCTATGCAGACAATATTTTGCTGGTGGTACGAAGGAATACGGAACGTCCTCTGTATCGAGATCTACAGGCTGCAGTGAAAGTTGTCGACAACTTGGCGAAAATCGCGACTTCAGAATTTTCGCTACGTTCTATTTCAGTCTATATAACCTTTGTCTGACTGATTTTGGTTGTAAAGAAGATTACCCACCATAATTTTATGAATTTTGTTTCTTGAGCATACCTCTCCGCTCATCGGAGATGAACCAGCCTACGGCTAAAAATCTCCTAAATAAAGAAAGAAAAAAAAACCTCTCCGCTCTCGGTCTCACTATTCAAAATTACTGTTACAGATAAATACAGAGATTAGCTTCAGTACAGAAATTCTGCAAAAGTATCTATCATCCGCTGAACACACACAGATAACAGACTGAACTTTTTTTTTATCTAGTTCGATTATTTGAAAGTCTCAATCACCATTTGGAGTCCCAAACAACTGTGCAAAATTTGGGGACGATTGGTTGTAACTCGGCTTTCCGCATTGCGTTTGAAATTTGTATGGAACGGTGCTAGAATGTATCTAAAAAATAGTTATAGCTATTCAAATATTTATGATTTGAATTAAACACAAAAAAAACCTTTTTCTGCCAACACTGCCGGTGTACCACTGGAAGTCAGATTCCAAACTGAAATAATATCGGAGTTTCTTATCTTACCGATTTGGTATGTTCAGATGAATTATTCAAAAACAATTGCTCTATCTTATATGTGTAGTTGGAGAGAGGGGAGGGGTTAATAATATACCCCAGCCTCCTCACCCATTTCAATAGTTTCAGTTTGAAATAACTTCGGAGTTTATTATTGTATCGATTTGGTATGTTCAGGATGAATTATTCAAAAACATTTGCTCAATATCATAAGCGTTGTTAGACAGTGGGGTGGGGAGAGGGAAGGGCTTACTGTGTGCAGTTTTTAAAACGAAAATTGTTGTAGTGTAAATATTTAATATCCATTTGTCGATTCATTTGTTAGTGAGGAAATGTTGTTTGCATTATTAGCAGCTGGGAAATTTTATATTTCTATACAAAGCTTTTATTTGAAATTCAAAACTGCCATTCGGGCCACGCGCATATGGAAAACACAGAAGTAGTCGTACGTCAAGAACCAAAAACAAGAGAAAACGAAAACTGTTTTCCCAGTTTCGTCTCAGACATAGGTACCGTCGGATTTCGCTTGTTGGTGGTGAGCTTGGTTTCAGTTGGGCTCCCAAGCCAAACGTCACTTCAACAGTGCTGATTCCTTTTCGAAATTTCGACATGAACCCGCAAAACCGGCAAACGAGTGGAGTAATGATTTAGATTATTTCAATACGATACAACGAGTTGCTTCCTTGATGAGGGATGAAACTTATTTCTGACTTATCAAGAAATCTACCCGAGACCTAGTTCAACAGCAACATTTGCATCAAGGGATAGAACAGCATCAAAAAGAGTACCCTGAAAAATCGTAGGATATAATAAAATGAAATATAATCATTACAATCCAATGACATTTGTGTGAATATATCTGACAGTGTATATTGCACCAAAAGAGTAGGGAAGGGAATGGGGGTACTCGCTTTCAAACTGCTCTTATGAGATTAAGCAAATGTTTTTTAATAACCCATCCGAACAACTCGAGAGATGGATAACTCCGTCTTTATCTTTACTTTCATTGATATAAGTGAGGGCCGGAAAGCATACAGTAAGCCCCCCCCCCCCATATCTAACAACCCCTATTAAATGGAGCACATGTTTTTGAATACATCTGAATATACCAACTTGACAATATCAGAAACACCGAAGCTATTGCAGTTTGAAGCCTTACCTCCATTTATATGGGTGAAGGGGGTGGGGTTTAGTTAGCCCCCCCTCATATCTTAATATGCCTATGAAATTGAAAAATTGTTTTTGAATAATTCATCTGAACATCGATAAGATAAGAAACTCCGAAGATATTTCAGTTTGAAACTTTACTTCTATTGATATGAGTGATACTAACATACTAAAACGATAAAATAATTTACTTCGAATTTGGAATCTGACTTTCATTGGTACACCGGCAGTGTTGGCAGAAAAAGGGATTTTTGACATTTAATTCGAGACATTGAAACTACGAAATGCCACATTCGTACATACATACTATGCAAGCATTGTGAATAGCTAAGACTTTTAATTTAAGATTTACCAACCATTAATTACATGCAAGTTTCTGTAACGATTTCTTATTCATATAATAGTACGCCTGCCGAAATCTAATTACTTAAACATTGTTCAGCAGTAATCCACACCATTAAAATAAATAATCTCAGAATAACAAACAGGACATCCCCACCCTGAATTCAGCTCTGAATCACTGAATCTAGTCGCCCACGATGTGCACAGCTTGCCAATCGGAGGATAAGATAAATCTGCACCAATCACTGCAGACACTTAATCGCATCAACTCCAAATCCAGTCTCCGAGCACCACCAACGGCACAAACAATTGTTTGACGAAATGTTGCTACCCTCCGCTCTGCTTGCTATTGCTCACCCATTCTAATGCTCCCATACCCCCTCTGAAGTCAGAGCAGCCAACAGAGAGGTGTTAGAGATACACAGTGCAAGCATCGATATCGTCCCCGAACCTGTGCCCAGGCAGGGTATGTCCGATGGAGCATGAAGCTCGAAATATGATGAATAATTCCGGCTCGCTGCCAGCGCCTTCGTCAATCAGGAAAAAAGCATCCCAACCAACGAGACGATGTCTGCAACTGGACTCTGAGGTACCCAAACCCCTGCCCTCCTGCCAACCCTCGGAAGAGAACGGAAGTGTGCATATGTGTAGAAATCGATGAACCGAAAGAGAAAAATTGATTGTTTCGATACCTACGAGCACACGCGGGCTGGATGTGCCTAATTTATTTATAAAACTGCATAACAGCAAATAAACAAAGCCCGAAAATAAATAAAGTGCAAACGACTACGACGACGGTGGCAAATTCTGGTTGCATTTAATGGCGGCGGTAGCGACGACGTCGATGACGACGTCGACGTGGCGAGGTGAGGGTGAGGTACTGCTGGATATCCAACGATTGCATCAGCGGGACCACACAGATCTGCTGCTGCTGCTGCTGCTACATATAGGATGGAACCGGAGAAGTCCTTCGTTATAGCGAGTGATTGCAATTTCGCTGCAAGGTGCGAGAAAAAATGGTTCATTCCTCTCACCGGGGCATTGCATAGGCATGCACGCACACAAACACACGCACACGTGCAGTGCAGCGGGAAGGAAGAGGGAATACCACGTTCCGTGGTACCCAATTATTTTGATTTGGACATAATGGCAAACAAACTTGTGAATTGAATTTAATCATTCCGATTTGAATTTGATTCGCGGGCTGCTTCCTCTCGCTCTATCTGAGTGTGTGTGTGTGTGTGTTGTTCTTGCTCGGAATGCACTCCATATTGACATGGCAGGCCACGTGGCAGAGCTCTAGCATCGCAGGAGTGATGTGTATTGCTGCACTTGCTGCATGGAGGCGGTGGGGCACAGTGCATGTTTGTTCTAGGAACGGTATGCAGTTGCAATGGGATAGGTACAGGTGTATAGTATGTATATTTTGAATAGGTAAAAAATTTTTCGATATCACATTTCAAAATTAGGATGTACTGGCACTGGCTACACGTTTCCGTAATGGGGCATTACCCATAATGGAGCAGGGAATTTGCATATGGGAAAATGTTTTTATGTACAAGTTAAAGCATTTAGTAAAATGAAGTGGAGGCTGGATAAATAAGTAAAACTGCACCAGGAAATTTAAGGTATTCTACAAAAACAAAATAAATTATCAATAAGAAAGATAAAATGTTTCCTATAAAAATTATGGAATGTTCCATAAAAAAAAATATAAAATATACCAGCGCCTATAGTTGACGTAGCAAGATACTATTGACAGGGTTTTGATTCGAAAAAAAAATGTTTATTTAGTAGTGAAAATTTCATCAGGATTCATATACTTGTTCAAAAGTTATCAAAGTCAGGAGGAATGATTGCAAAGGCTCTCAAATTTTCAAAATCGACTATTAATACTGAGCTTAAACGTTACCGGGAGACACTAACGTTGGATCGTGCAAAACAAAACAAACGTAGAAGTGGAACATATGACCGAAAACTACGAGCGAAGGTCATAAGGGCAGTCCAAAAGAATCCTAGGATCTCCGGACGTAATTTGGCGAAAAAGTTCAGTGCAGCACACAGTACAGTTCGGCCAATCTGTATGCGAAAAGGTTTCCGATCGTATCATGCCAGCAAACATCCCAAAAGGACGTTGAAACAAACCTGGTTACCAAAAACCGTACAAGGAAACTGTACGAGCAAGTTCTGACCAAGTATAACGGATGTATTTTGATGGACGACGAAACGTACGTAAACATGGATTTTGGATAAATTCAAATTTGTCTTTGCAGGTAAATTCGCTCGCAAGTTGATGATTTGGCAAGGCATCTGCAGTTGAGGAAAGAAGACAAAGGTTTTCATCACTGGAGCGACTATAAATGGACAAATTTACAAGGAGGAGTATCTCCAGAACATAATTTTGCCGTTCATTCAATCACACGAAGGTCCCGTAAAGTTCTGGTCTGACTTAGCCTGTTGCCATTACAGCCGCGATGTCATATAATGGTATAAACAGAATAATGTCGATTTTATTGAGAAAAATATCAATCCGCCAAATGGTCCAGATTTTCGTCCCATTGAAAAATTTTGGGCAGTTATCAAGCGCAAATTGAAGAAATTTGGCGAAACAATCAAAACACCATCTGATTTGGGGAAGTGGTGGAAAAGGATGATAGATGAGGTTGACAGTACTACCAACAATCAATTCGAAACTAACCATTTTTAAATTGGCTCACTACTTGACTAGTCTATTGGTCCCAAGCAAACGATTAACGTATCCCATTCTAGTCGAAATTCTAGTACTACACTATGTTTGTTTTGATTTGCTATGAAAGTTTGACAGATATAATGAGGGATTCATGGATTTTCTTATGTTTCGAGGGGTGCATCGAATAGCTTGGGGCCGAACATAGTACCAGAGCTGAGCCAAAAAGTTGAGCACGTATCTTTGGGACCTTCTGGTCTTAGAGTTACCTCTTTGGTGCTACTGTGCAAGACATGATGAGAGGTATTTCGCGTAAAGTTAGAAAATTCATCCGAAAAGCTGACGAATAATTTGTGTTGTATGTTTCCCTTAAAACTAAATAAAAATCCTATAAAATGATACCTTTAGCGTTTTTGTAGTTTATTTCCCCTTGAAGAAATGACCTATTTTGTGCGGCCAAATTCTAAATGGAACAGACTTTAGTAACTCGGATGACCATTGCCTGGTAGATTCGCTTTCGTCACGCTGCTTCTTGATATTGTAGATTGCTACGATGCTGCCAATGCCAGAATCCCGGCTGTTTCGATTGGGCATCGTATTGGGAATAATCAATTGATTGAGCCGCGGTCTGATCGTTGTTTCTCGTTGTGGTGCAAACATGAATGGTGGAGAACGAATTGCTGAGCATAGTGTTGGAAATTCTACCAGAAACAATCCAAAATCATTTTTCAGTACATCCATATAAAACTCTCGATCGGACTGGACTGGTTGAATTAAAGTAAAATGAATTATATCCCGATCAAATTATCTATTGATATAAGGTTATATTTGAATATTCAAGGTGTAGGCTGAAAATCTGAAAAAAAAAACTATTGCATTATGCATCAGTATTTATACCATCAACCAAGTATACAAAACAGTAAGTAGCTAAATGTAATGGTTTTAAAAACTAATGTTGTTAGGTTCAGTATACTTTGATATAATAATTTAAGCCATGACAAACCAATTGTTGATTATGAATTTGATATTCCATAAGCATTTTGCCCCTCTTTTTCTTTGTGACACATTACTAAAAAAAAACAATACTTTAAATAACCTGTCAATATAAATAATTTAAATATTTGGTTCAATCCACATTATCTCGGTTAGGCGTAGAATAATAAGAATTATTATGAAATATGTTTTTCAATTATCAACTCGTAATATTTTTCCAGTAATTATTGTAGCACTGCAAACACTACTTTGTTCACCACGAAGGTGATGATGGATTTTTGATATTTTATCTAATAGGAGTAGTTTTAAAAAAAATGTTCAAGCAGTCTACAAAGGTTTGAGCCTTGCGTGCGTTTTACGGATATAGAGAACTGAATTCAACATTTGATTAACAAAAATGCATCTTTGAAGTTTATTTGGAAGAAACCTTGAAATTGTAGAATGTTTTCTGGTTGAAATTCGGGGGCTCGTGAGCGTATGCTGACATTACTGAAAATTATGATAGTGGGGTTGCTAATGCATAGGATGCTTTGTTATTTGTTCATTAACTCTTGATCGCTTGTAATACTTATGTATATTTTAGGTGGACAAAAAGGTGAACTTGAGTGTTCACTCGGCTGTCGACAGCTGCAGACCAATCTCGATGTATGTTATGCGATCGTCTGTTTACTCGGCAGCAATGCATTTAGTGATGTCCGATTACTACTCGATTAATCGAGCTAATCGATTAATTTTATTCAATTATTCAATGCCTCGATTATCTGCTAATCGATTAATTGGCTTTGATTGCTGCACGATTATTTCAGTTTTCATTGGAAGTAGGAGTTTAATTTATTTTAGTGTATATACGCACTTAGAAAAATTCATGTAAATTTAGGTGCTCTGAGAGTGACATATACGAGCGTCAATATTGACATAAATTTTTCGTCGAGCAACAAACTTTTCATTCTCGGAGCATTTAATATTACAAGACATGTTTGTTTACGTCTCATCTTTTATGTCAAAGATGGATTCCGTCACGTGTAAAATTTGTCATTTCTAAGTGTGTAGGACCTACCACCCAGCCAACAAAGCATCGATTAAACTATGTTCCATCTAGAGGTGGGCAAAATAGCTCATCTGGTTGAGTGGATCAGACCCATCCAGCTCATTAAAGGGAGTCGATTCTTTCGAACAGCTCTTTAGCTCACCTTGAAATTATAGAAATTTTGACCGGTCGCTGTCCTTCAAGCACCATTGCAAGGTAGTCAAAAACACGTACGACTCTAGACTGCGGATCTTGAAGATGATCGGGGCTAAACTTCCGCGAGGGCAACGCGATTCTCTGTTATGTATCGGATAAGCAATCGTCACGTCGCGACTTATCTACGGTATCGGGCTCGTCAGTAGAGCGAAGGATTCGGTGGTGCAGACTCTTGCACCCATCTACAACCGGATGGTCCGGTTCGCCTCAGGGGCGTACGTCACCAGTCCAATTCCAGCGATTATGGCTGAAGCAGGCACTTTGCCGTTCGATTTAATGGTTATGCAAGCCATAATTCGTGCTGCAATTCGTTTGATGGAGAAGGATTCCAGGAATTTCGATCTTCCAGTTGTGGAACGAGCGTCCGATCGCCTGGCGACGATTGATGTAGAATTTCCAAACATCGCTGTACGAACACGTCTCGCCAACCGAGAGTGGTATGAACCCAAGCCGCATATTGTTTGGGATGTGAAACGGAAGGTGAAAGCTGGGGATCCCCCGAATACAGTGCGTCCCATCGTGCAGGAGTTGCTGGCTAACCGGTTTAACCGTGCTTTGGCTATTTATACGGATGGTTCTAAATGCGAGAACATAGTTGGAGCAGGTGTATTTAGTAGCAGCATTCAGCAAGCAATAGGTCTTCCGTCACAATGTAGCGTGTTTTCGGCGGAGGCCTTTGCAATCAAATCGGCCGTCATCGCTGCAAGAGCATCAACCGAATGTGTTATAATTCTGTCTGATTCGGCCAGCTGTCTTTCGGCCATAGAGAGTGGTAGATCGCAGCATCCGTGGATCCAGGAAATCGAGCGCTTACTACGTGGACGGCCGATCCACCTTTGTTGGATCCCTGGTCATGCCGGAATACGCGGTAACGAAGAAGCAAACCGTCTAGCCAGTGAAGCACGAAACAGTCCACCAATCAACGTCGCCGTACCAAGGATTGATTCCATCAATAACATAAACCAAGTCTTTCGTCAGCTATGGGAAGCACGTTGGGCACAATTGACAGATGTGAAGCTGAAGGAGGTCAAAAGGGAAACGAAGAAGTGGATCGATCAGTACAGCTCTGCCGATCAACGCATACTCACTCGTCTGCGCATTGGTCATACTAGGGTTACGCATGAATTTCTGCTGAAGAAAACAGCTCCGCCAGCATGTGAATGCTGTGGAACCGTTGTTGACGTTCGTCACATTATTCTGCACTGCAGGAAATTTGAAGCGGCCAGGACGAAATACGGAATCGATTCCACAAGCCTTTTTACGGCGTTACGCAACGACGATGATTCTGAGAAGCGGTTGCTGAAGTTTCTGCATGAAACCAAACTTTATCGGAAGCTTTAAAGGGCGAAGATAGAATGGAAAGGAAAATGCAGGATAAAGGAAGAAAACGGAGCGGAGGATGAAGAACAATCAAGCGATGCAGAAGAAAAACGAAGTCTGAATGGAAGAAGATGTCGGACAGGAAATGGAAGAAGATGCAGCTGAAGAATGTTACCGATGAATGTTGGAAGCAAATGAGTTCATGAAGAAGATGCTATATGGAAATCGAAGAAGATGGAGTGAAAAAGGATGAAGATGAAGCAGAAAACGAAAGTACTACAGAAGACATGAATGAGTATGAAGATGCAGAAGAATGAAGATAAAAATGAAGCGCAAGAAAGGAACGGAGAAATCGAAAAATAATGTGGAAAGATAATATAGAAGGTCATGAAGAATGAAGATGGTAAATATATGTATGTAGAAGAAGTAAAGAAAAAAAATATGGAGAAGAAGTGTAAACCATGAGATGAGCATGCAGACGATGAACCAGGAAACGAGCAAACGAAAAGAAAGCTAAGTGAATTTTGAATTGTATCGTAAACACTAACATTCACCCTCACATCACTCTGAACACACCCACACACTGTTTACACAAAAACAAATTCATCTGACATGAATGTATCCGCAGGATGTAAAATGTCAATAATAAAGATCAACAACAACAACAATATCAGAAAATAAATATGGGGTTTTAGTGACCATAAACCAATAGAGCTACTGAACAACTGAACAACCGTAAACCAAAATGTGCCAAAAACATATCAGTAAAAGCAACAAAAAATGTATGCGAGAGAGCTACACCTACACGGAGAACCAAAACTACCCAACGGTTAAGTTCTTTAAACTTACTTTTGAGTTGATGCCTATCACTTGCTCTCTTGTTGTTGTCAAATACTCAATTTTAAGAAGTTTAAACTTGACGTTGAGTGAAAGTAAGTAATCCTGTTTACATGCGATATGTGAATGACAACAACTCAAAATTGAGTAGGCGCTATAACTCTAAATTGATTTGGCGCACGGAACTGCCAGCCTGGGTGAAAAGAACCCAAAATTAGATACTTTTGTCTTCCCGTGTATGTCACACGCGATAATATGATCGACATCGTGTTATACCCCGTACAGACTATGACTAATATCATGTAACATAGGCTGTCTTGCAATAAGCTGCAACTCATACATAGGATTTCCAGTGAAAACTAGATGCATGAGTGCTCATTGCAAGACAGCCTATATCGCATTATATAAGCCAAAGTTTGTACGGGGTATTACACGCCGCCGTATTACAGCGAATCGCCCATCTCTAGTTCCATCCCAACTTGAAGTTCAGCACGTCTATTCTCTAAAGATGTTTGGTTCGAGTAGATGTTTTTTTTTCAGGCAATGAGATTGCAGTCCAAAGTCAAGATTAATTCGTCATAAAGATGCAAGTTGTCTTTTCTCCCACTATACTTTTAATAAAATTGTTATGTTAAGCATTAAAAAGTAAAAGTGATTTTTTATAAATTTGTTATATCTCAAAACAATAATTTACACATGATCCAAGGATAAATACTCAACATCTAGTTAAAACACTTATTAAGAGTATTAAAATTAATCGATTATTTCAATTAATCGATTATTTCATGTCGATTTATCGATGTCGATTGCTTTAAATAAAAAAAGTAATCGATTAGTAAATAATCGACTAGTTGGAAAAATCGGACATCACTAAATGCATTGTGTGGTCCTCATCATTGTTCTTCATCAGCAGTTCTTTCGGTCGATGCGTCGTCGACTTTGGAAAGCAACCGTTTCGTGATGAATGTGTGAGTGATGACCACGTTCTGCGTTCATTGCTGCAATGGAAGCGCTCTGCCCCCCCTTGGCGATACTGCCATACAATGAAACCACTGGAAGCGGATCCCGTTCAGATGGAGGAGGCTTTTTGGATAGCGGAAGATAGATTGTTTGTTGTGTTGTATCTTTTTACTATAGTTTTAAGATGTATTGTATAGTGAATAAGAATCCTCGGCTCTGTAAAGTTAATTCGATTGAGCCTTATCAAATAAATTAATAAACGAAAAAAAATGCGAACTAAGAAGTAGCCGCCTAAGTTTTCACATTTATATTGCTGTGAAGCAACTGTAAAATCTAGATGGAATTTATATTTGTAACTGTAACCAGTTCGTTTTTGTTTGCTACCTTGGTTTAAATGTAATACTTAGTTATCTTAATGATAAATCGTCCAGCTCAAACCTTTGTAGGGGTAAGAGAGGAGACCATCATTATCATCATTATTTTTAAGGGAATGTTTTTTTAGGTTAGCAGGCATTAGCAGAAAATCTCAACGTTATCTAGTTCAGCAACTTATACCTTTCTGTTAAATATTTAATCCTGATTTTCCATCGGCATAATGGAAAATTAAATGTTCACGGTTGTGTAGCAAACAATAGAGCATCAAATCTTCTGGTTCTAATTAGATGAACCTAGATTTTTCGCGTCCAACGATTTCACAAAATACAAAATTTCTTCCATTGATGGTTTCGGCGAGCCATGTGGCAAGTTGAGTCTAATCGTCAGTTTTATTTCCACTGACATCTCCACTAGTTGTTTGCTTCCAACGGGGTAACAGCAAAAGCGAACGAACTTCAAACATTGAGCAAACACCGCAACAATGAGCTGCTTTTGAAAAACAGACTATCACGTGACTCACATCGAAAAAACACACAGTTGCTTGGGTTGACAGCTACGAGCAAACTAACATTTTAGAGTTATGATTTGTTGAAAAATGTCAAATACGCCATCTTTAACCTTCTTTTTTAGATTCAAAATGGCCGAATTTTAGCTCAAATGTGAATGGTTGAACGCAGGGTGCCTTCCATTCATTTTGACTAAAAACATGTTTTATGAAATTATGGAATAATAAGATATTATGATGATATTTTGAATGTGTTAGTAATAAGAAAATATTGTAAAGTTAGTGTTTCACACATCAAACCTGCAAATTTAGCTTTGACAGAGTCACAATGAGCGTTTTTCTGATCGCCTCTTCGCGAAGAGTGAAGAGCGAAGAGTGGATGAGATAAATTACAAAATCGCTTATTGCGACTCTCATGTAGCAAAAATGGCAAGTATTATGTGTCAAACACAAACTTTACAATCTTTTCTTGTTGTTTACATAATCAAACTATTTTCTTAATACCTTATTATTCCATAATTTCTTAAAACATTTTTTAAGTCAAAATGAATGGAAGGCACCCTGGTTGAACGTAACAAACAACTATCCATTTTTTGTAATTTGGCCTGGAAATACTCTGTACGTATTCAAAAATGGTACAGGATTAGAAAGCACTCAATCAACTTTGATGGTAGGGCCTAATTACCATTTGGGACGTAAAAATCAGAAGGACATATATAGCTAGGTAGATAAATATGTTGATAAATAGATAACTAGATAGTTAGGAAGATACCCTAGTAGCACACTTGTCATTTAACTGTTGTGGCTACTTGTATGCACCTTATTTCAGTCACAATCAAGTTGCAGCAACCTATTTTGATGGATGTGTGTTGCTTGGGTAGATACATAAACATTTCACTGTATATCCTATTGCATACCATCCTTAAAGTCTCCACTAGTCAACCACCCACGAGAAAAAAAAAACGAAAACATCCGACTGTAACGATGGTAGCCAATTGGTCAACTTTCGAGAAAATAGAACTTTTAACGAGATCCACATTTAGTCGTTTGCATATACACTCACCCAATCACTGTTTGCACTCGGTACGGCCGGAAAGTTTCGTCATTTTTTGCCACAAGGTTTCGTTAGTGACCTAGCCGCCTCCCGCAAGTCAACAGTGTTCCAACGGCAACGTTTCATCATATCCACCTTGGCATAGACTGCACAGCAGCACCCTTTCCCGAACAGAAGCGAGCCTAAATGGTACCCCAAAACGCGAATATTTATTTTCAAAGCCAACGTTCTCCTGCTGTTGCTGCTGCTGCTGCTGCAGAGCGTTGCATCCTCGCGATTCATGCCGGTGTGCTGCAGCTTGGTCAAACAAATGCCATTGCTGCATGCGCTCGGTCTTGTTCCTGTCGGTATGTGAGTTGTTAGTTTAATGCAACTCGAGTCCACTCAATTGCAAAACTACCATCATCGGTGGAGAAACTCCGGCCAACCGCCAGCATGTGGACTGGGTACCGTTCATCAAGGCAGCAGTTGGTCTCAGGCCTCAGACCGTCGACGATTCCAAGCCAGTTAAGCCAGTTTAGAATCCTACGAGGACTTCATCATGGCTCAATTCGTGATTTTGGCAAAATCGCGAAGGCCGCGGTCTCCAACTCCAACGCCACTGCCGCCACCAACCACGACACGAATCGGACTCTGGTGTGTTGTTTTTATTCCAGTCGGTGGATCACGTTTCGCGTGCAGGGATGGCAGGAAAAAGAGCCGCACACAGAGCTCTCGAATTGCAAACGATAACAAAAGCATTAGAGAAGTCAATCGAACTGGGCACGCCAGACCTGGGCATTCAACAGCATCATGACTTCCCGGTACCGAGTCTATTTTCCTAAATCCCCACAATAACATACGGGATCTACAGGCAACCGGCCATCTAAATGACCATCTCGTTGATCCAGTCGGGATCGTTGAGGCTCTGTATGGTTTTTGCTCGAAACCTTCAGAGCGAGCAGAACTCAGTGCTTGGTGCTGCAATCGTCCTCGTTCGGTCGTTCTCATTTGTGCGAACTGCGCGATGTAGTGGATTTTGTTATAATATTTACCGAGTATGTGAATTTGATTAGCTGTGAACTGAAATTCTAAACTTAATTTTGCGTCCAATAGTCGGAGGCAGTGATGACGCGCAGGGAAAGGCTATGCGGACTTGTTCATCGCTAGTAAGAACCAAGAGCCGAGGTGATGACAATTCCAATATGGATTAAATTCGGCATGGAATCGGGCGGGAGTGATTTGAAACATGATACACTTCATTCTATAAATGAAGATTATCTGGTCATGAATTAAAATAAAGGTGGTTTACAAAGATTGTCCTTCCAAAGTTTGAACCCATTTTTGTTTGCAACCTGAAGTGCAATTTCAGGTCCTTTGAAGGACCATATTAAGAAAAGATTGCGCTTTGTAAAGCATGGTAGATAATTTGAAACTCCATAACGCTATAAAATATAGATGGTTCATTTATTATATTGTGTAGCATTTCTTCCCAGTCTCTCGTTAGCCTATTCAGTAAAGTAGTGGACTATTATACCGAAGGCGTTGGGTTCGATTCTCAGCTTGGTCAAATAATATGGTTAAAAAATGTCTCGCCTTCCATGTACATGGGATATCTTGACACACAATGTACTCTTACAAATAAAACTATGGAATTGCTCAAGAATCAATAAATGAAGATGAAGCTGCGAATCATTTTATTCAACCAGGATTAAATTTATCATTGAAAAACAAATAGGCAATTTGATATAAAGTTCCCTTTCAAAGCTGCAGGGCTCAATAGCCTGGTCAGTAAGTTTGTCACATACCGTGATGGAGGTGGCAAGTTCAATTCCCAGTTCAGTCGAGGAAACTTTTTCGCAAAAATGGTTCAGATTTAGACAGTTCTCACGAGTACAGCTCCCAACAGGTTCGGGACAGCCAACAAGAAAATGATAGAGCATCAGCAATTCCATTCGCCAAACGATATCGGCAGTGTGATATATATGCGGTTCGATTAATTAAAAGCCGATGAAAGTAGCTCACAGCGCACAAATATTTTCGCTACCAAAACCCCTGCGGTGAATCGCAGTGGGGAGACCCTTTTCGGAACCCATTCACGCAATTCTATACAAGTGGTGAAATGTTGGACACCTATGAAGGTACGGCTTAATTTAATCCCAAATCATATGAACACAATTAATATGCACCCAACATCAGCAGTGGTAATCTGGTATTAAAAAAAAAAAGAATCCCTCAATCCCACCAACAACAAAGAGAACAGTGGAAATTCACATCCACCCGAGAGAGTGGGGGTTTCATATAAATGTTGATAATGTGCATTTATTATTTCATAAAATTACAATCGTCAGCCTCTTTTCCCTCTGCCCAGGATGACAAAGAAGGGGTAAATCCCCATTACCAACCTGTTTTCCTGAATATTGCTGCTGCGATACCTTGCGGAAAAATAGCATCAGCAAATGGTCGCAACTTTTAACCGCACATTGGCAAAAGCTTACCGGAGGAAAAATTTATCATTATTGTTATATCATTGTTATTATCCTCATTATAATACAACTGATTTACCCTGGGCGGCAATCGTGGTGAGGCCCTTGCCTGCCTCCCAAAAGTGAGGTAATTGTTAAATTGCCTACCAACCACCCACTCCTCAATTTCGGTAGTGCGTTGGTAGGCCCTTGGCCCCAGGGTGATGTATTTTTTAATTAGCTTGTTGCAACATGCCATAATTGAATTCTAGCCACCGGGTAATGAATCATCATTCTTTCGATTGAAAGCATTATTATTATTTTTAATTATTAAATTAATTAATTAAATTATTATTATTCGCGCGGTCAAGCCTCCAGTATTTGCGTGTCGCGTTGAGTCGTCCTACTAGTTGAACCATAATTGGATGCCGAGCGAGACGGACAATTTGGGTTGGATTTCGATCTAACTAACAAGCACCTGAAAGTAGTAGCCTCACTCATTTCGTGCTGCTCCTGCTGGCTGATTGTTCCGTTTTTGCGGTTTTTAGTTCGTTAGCTCGATGGTCATCAAGCCACCTACCATACCAGCTTCCCCCAAACGGTCAGCGGCACCAAATGGGACTGATGATGAAGTTTAATAGGCTTTGACAGCTCTTATTATTATTGTGATTATTATAGTTTGGCACCTGGTGGAATGGAGCACACTTTCCGCGTGGCAATTATTGGCGCAATTTGCACACATCCATGAGCACAATCCTCACATACACATACACATACACATACGCCGTATACTTGGGGTTACCGGTAGTGTGCAGCTGCGTGAATTGTGAATAAATTAATTGGAGGAAAACATAAAAAAAGAAGTAAACCGAATGCTGGGTTTTCATACACGAGAAAATTTGCGTGCTGATGGCTTTATCGGTCGGTTTAATTGTTTAATTAAGAGCATTTGTGGGTTGGCATAATTTGAAAAAGAATTGAAAAATAGACTATATATACTATAACGTTGCTTTATCACAAGGGAATCAACTGGGCACAATATGAGAGAAAGGCAATAAACCATGTTATCGAAGAAGAAATTTTTTATCGATTTGATACTGATAAAGCATGAATTTGACCGGACCAACTGTATTCTTTAAAATCATCACAGTGCTGCAAATATACAAATATAATGAACTTTTCAAGTGACCCATTGTAGGTTGTTAGTCTAGTCGAGCACATCATGAAATCACATTTGAAATTGTTCTAACACCCCCAAAATTAAAACCCAAAAACCTATATTGGGTAAGTGACCGCCTATCATGAGTAATTCATTCTTTTTTCAACCGATTTTTGATTTTTAAACGGTTTTGGAATGCAAAATGTGAGGACTTCCGAAATACGTACACATTTATGGTGATTTTACGTCGAGATTCGTCTAATTAAATATGATTTTTTATATAAACTTCATCCCGGAAAAAATAGCTTCAAATCGGTAAATGTAGACTCAAATTGCATGAAAAACAAGTGGTATTCCTGCGAGAGGTAAGAATTGTGCTTTAGGCACCCTAATGGCACCTGAAGTAGAAAAATCCGATTTGTTTGTATAAAATTATATTTTATATTATTAGAAACAAATATTAATGATATTCAGTAAAAACACCATAAATGTGTACATATTTTTAGGATATAAGCTACAACTTTTGTAAATAACTCAAATTTGTATCTCTTATGCATGACAAACTAAAGTGGGCTGAACTTTTAATTGTTAATAGGAATGAAACACTGAAAAACAATGATGGATCCTGTTCACTCATATTCATCATGGATAAAACTTACAATTTAAAGTTATTGACAAAAGGTTTTTTTTTATATCTTTATTAAGGAGACTTTCAGCCCTGGGCTGGTTCGTCTCCGGACACCCCAGAAAGGGGTATTCCAAATTGACAAAAGTTGTAGCTTATATCTAAACCTACAAAAGCTTCTGACATCATTTTACGGAATTCTGTTGATGAAAAAAATGAGTGTAAATAAATATAAAGGATTTTCCATGTCTGCTCATGACCATTACTCGAGTAACAAACTACAACACAAACTGTCAACAAACTACGTAGCATTACGTCAGATTGTTGAGGAAAAACGTCCTCTTTTAGTTTTCTTATCTGAAACTCATATTGTAGAAACTGAAGCTTTTGATCAGTATAGTATTCCGGGATATATTGTTACTGCTTGTTTATCACATTCTAGACACACTGGCGGTGTTGCTATTTATGTCAAAGAATCAGTTCAATTCAACCTTCGTACCAACGAAGTTATTGATGGCAACTGGTTCTTGGGCATTACAGTTGTACGTGGCATGAAGATGGGTAATTATGGTGTTTTGTATCATTCTCCCAGTTCTAGTGACCAGCGTTTTGTTGAAGTTTTAGAGAGCTGGCTTGAGACATTCCTTGATTCTAGTAAATTAAATATAATAATAATGGGAAGAAATCATCACGAAGTGCTAGCCTTGAGAAAAAAAAAATAAGTAAATTGTAATTTATGTTTTACATTGTTATAATAAAATGTAAGAAACAAATCGATCAGTGTTCGATACAACATTTTATTGGAATGTCTTAATTTATAATGCAATTAGTTTAGATTATTACTAGTGTAAAGTTTTCAGCCACTAAATAATATTTAAATTTGTCAACACTGCATAAAAACTATTATTGGTTTTATCATACCTATTTTGTTTCCATCAAGTATTATTTAACAAAGTAAGTCATGAGAATGAATCTTATTTCGAGGAAACGTTATAAAAATAACCCTCATAATTTATGACTTTCGTTCATTCAAAATGCAATATCTCAGGAACTACGCAAATTACTTTTTGTCGTTAAGTGTTTCTTATGTAAAAAAGGATGAAGAACACGATGGTGTCCTTAAAATGAAAATTAAACGACATGTATTATGAGAAAAATGCATTTAAAGTTTTCAAACAAAAATAAAAAATATTTGGCAACACTGTACAGAAACAAAAGTTACAGATTTACATTATTTGTCTAATTTCCTTATTAAAACAATACCTAATGCAATTTGTAGCTTTATTTGTTCCGGAGATATGAACAAAAGAAAGTAGTGGTTTCTAAAAAATAATGAAAAATGAAAAATGCACCCCTTGATCGAGGGGTGCTACGATCAGCATACAACTTTGGAATTTTAGAATTCGAACTTAAATGAGCATTCCCTCCAAATTTGGTCCAAATCGGAAGAGGTCAATTTCACTTTTGCAATTTTTTGTGACCACTTGGCGCGGAATGACCCATATATTGGCTGGTGATTTTAATATTAATTGGCGTGATAACCATAATTCGAATCATTTGAAGCGTTTAGCTGAGTTTTTTTTAATTTAAAGCAAACGGTAAATGAGTATACGCGTATTTCCAGGCACAGTAGAACTTTAATTGACCACGTTTATTCCAATTTTGATTCCATTTGTTCAGTTACGGATACTGATTTGAAAATAACCGATCATGAGACTTTAGTGATTAATGTCTTATACCATGTTAACGATAACGATAATTTTGTAAAATTGAAGTGCTGGAGGAAATATTCGAAGCAAGCTGTTTCAAATCTTGTTGAGAGAAGCCTGGATTTTCCATTCGCGGCCGGTAACTTAGATGAATGTACAGCTGTTCTTAATAACGCTTTGAAAACGTGTACCAATCAACTAGTTGAGCAAAAGTTTGTTTCTTTGAAAAACTCGAACAGCTGGTACAATTTGGATCTTTTGCGTCTTAAACGGAAAAGGGACAAATTGTACAAAAAGTTTTGTAGATCTAATAATGACAATCATTGGACTAGGTACACAATCGCGCGTAATAAGTATTCACAATCGATAAAGAAAACCCGTTGTGAATATGTTCAAAGGAAGATTGATCAGCATCAAAACAATAGCAAAGAGTTATGGAAAATTTTGAAATCTTTATTAAAACCTAGTAATTGCAAACCGCGGTCCATAACTTTTAATGGCACATTAGAACAGTCAGAACAAGTAATTGCAGCTAAGTTTAATGATTATTTCGTAGATAGCGTTTCATTGATTAATCAATCTATTGAATTGGTCGATGAACCTGACGAAATAAAACAGCCAGTTAATAGTAGTTGCAGATTTGAAGTTTTTCACCCAATCACATTAGATGAACTTAGAGTTATTTGTTTTTCATTAGGAAAATCGGCTGGAGTAGATAATCTTAATGCTAGAGTTATTCAAGATTGCTTTCATGTCATTGGCCACATCTTGCTGGACCTTATTAATGAATCATTACAAACTGGACATGTGCCACAAATTTGGAAGGAATCCTTAGTGGTCCCTATTCAAAAAGTTGCTGGAACGATTAAAGACGAAGAGTTTCGTCCCATCAACATGTTGCACACATTAGAGAAAATTTTAGAACTTGTTGTTAAAGGCCAGCTGTTGGAGTATTTAAATAGTAATAGTTTGTTGATACCAGAACAATCGGGATATCGGGAAGGTCATTCTTGTGAAACCGCGTTGAATTTGGTATTAGCGAAGTGGAAAAATAACTTGGAGTGTAAAGATACGATTGTTGCTGTTTTTTGGATCTTAAACGCGCTTTTGAAACAATTTCTAGGCCCTTATTGTTAAGATCAATCAAGCGCTTTGGAATTACGAGTACTGCATATAAATGGTTTGAAAGCTATTTGTCT